>NC_080677.1:31843328-32143328 GCF_030445035.2 Dasypus novemcinctus | reverse complement strand
GTAATGAAAACATTCTAAAATTGACTAAGCTGAGGGCAGCACCAACTCTGTGATGAAAATGAGAGCCAATGAGTGTACATTTTGAGTGGACTACAAAAAGCATGGAACTTTATAACAGAGAATTCAGTGGTAGAAGATGGACTGTGGTTAACAGGACAATTATGAGAACATTCTCACATGAATGAAAACCAATGTATAATACTAAGATAGGATGGCAATAATCAGGTGGTGTAGCAGTTTGATATTATTTAATAATTCCAAAAAGAGATATGGATTATGTTTGTAAACTGGTCTGTTTCTCTGGATGTGATACCCTTTGATTGTATTAGATTCAGCTGAGATGTCTTTGATTAAATTATGTTAAGATTAAGACTATGATTCAACCACATCAGTAGGGTATAACTCGGTTTAAGTCCCCACCCCCTTGGTGAGCTATATAAACAGACACTCACTCAAGAAGACACACAGAAGAAACTGGGCCTACAGAGCCTTAAGAGAAAGGAGGGAAGACCATACAGAGATCGTCTACCATCTTGCTTCAACATGGCAACGGACACAAGGGAGAAAACTACCTTGAACTGGACTCTTCAGGGTCTTGTAAAACTGTAAGATTTTACCCCAAATAAATATCCTTTATAAAAACCAACAGATTTCTGGTGCTTTGCATCAGCACCCCTTTGTCTGACTAATACAGGTGGGTTGGGGGAAATATACACCAAATGTAAGAAATGGGCTCTAGTTAGTAGTAATAGTTTGACAGGGCTCTTTTATAGTCTGTAACAGATGTTTCACAACAATGCAAGGTGTTGGTAGTGGGAGATGTATGAGAACCTTGTATGATGATATGCATGTTTGTTTTGTAAATTCACAACTTTTACTATATACTTATTGTTTATGTATATTCATGTATGAATGATATACCTCTATAAAATGTTATTTAAAAAAGGGAAGCAGATGTGGCTCAAGTGATTGGGCTCCCATCTACCATATAGGAGGTCCAGGGTTTGATTCCTAGGGCCTCCTGGTGAAGGCAAGCTGGCCCGTGTGGTGAGCTAGCCCACACAGAGTAGTGATTCACATGGAGTGCTGACCTGCACAAGAGTGGTGGCCCATGCAGGAGTGCTGGCCCATGTGGAGAGCTGGCAGAGGCAAAATGGCGCAACAAAAAAAGACACAGAAAGAGACAATAAGAGATGCAGCAGACCAGAGAGGTGAGGTGGCCTAAGAAATTAGTGCCTCTCTCCCACTCCAGAAGGTCCCAGGATCAGTCCCCGGTGTCACCTAAAGAAAAGACAGGCAGACAGAGAAGAACACATAGCAAATAGACAAAGACAGTGAGTGCAAACAACAGGCATGAGGGGAGGAATAAATAAATAAATCTTTTTTAAATGTTATTATATTAGTCAGCCAAAAGGGTACTGATGCAAAATACCAGAAACTAGTTGATTTTTATAAAGAGTATTTATTTGGGGTAGGAGCTTACAGATGCCAGGCCATAAAGCATAAGTTACTTCCCTCACAAAAGCCTATTTTCACGTGTTTGAACAAGATGGCTGCTGACAGCTGCAAGGGTTCAGGCTTCCTGGCTTCCTCCCTTCCAGGGTCTTGCATCTCTCTGGGTTCAAGGTTCCTTTCTTCCTGGGACTGGCTTCTCTTTCCACTGTGAGCTTACTTCCCAAGGCTCCAGCTTAAGGCTTCAGCATTGAACTCCAACATCAAAAACCCTCATATCAAAAGCTCCAACTCTGCCTTTGCCATGCCTTTTATCTATGAGTCCCCACCCCAATGACATGGCCCAATCAAAGCCCTAATCATAACTCAATCATGCCCAGTAATAGACCAGATTACAAACATATCTAATATCTATTTTGGAATTCATAACCATATCAAACTATTACAGTTATTATTAATTAAAAAAAGATTAGTACACTTTGTGCACTTACTCTGAGTATTTGCTCTTCATTTTAAAAGTTTTTGTTTTCTTTTTAAGTAGCAAGTTATATAGGATGCAAAATTTCCTCCCTGGCTGCCTGAAGATCACCTACCATCATGAATGACACAGTAATTATCCAGACCAGGAAGTTTATTACCAACAGACCACTTCAGTGGAAACAAATGGTCATGGATACCCTTTACCCTGGGAAGGCAACAGTACCTAAGACAGAAATTTGAAAAAAACTAGCCAAAATGTACAAGACTACACTAGAGGTCATCTTTGTATTTAGATTCAGACTGGTGGTGGCAAGATGATTGACTTTGCATGATTTAAGATCCCTTGGATCATGCAAAGAAAAATGAACCCAACACAGACTTACAATACATGGCCTGTATGAAAAGAAAATGAGGGATTACAGCAAGATGGTGGCAGAGTAAGGTGCTCCTAGAGTCAGCTCCTGCTACAGGGCAGTCAGTAAACACCCAGAGCTGAAGCACCTGTTTGGCGGCTTCAGGAGGCCAGAAGGGCATCCTGTAACATCCTTGAAGGAATGGAAGGAAGAGGCTGCCCATCTGTAGAGAAGACTTGTAAGTAGTGCACTCCACGCCCTAGAGATCAGTGCCCATTCTCCACCGGAGGGACACCTTAGGAGCTGTTTCGCGGCTGGAATTGAAAGCTCCACTTCCCAAAAACAGGAGAGGAAGAGATGGTTGGGCACCAGCTTCAGCTACTGATAAGTAAAATTCAGCAGGTTAAAGTATAATCCTGAGAACAACTAAAGTTTGAGCCTAAGTCAGAAAGAGGCCGGGAGCCGCCATCTTAACTCTGCACCTGGCACAAGGGGAAGCGGGAGGGACTGAAAATCCCAGTGCTGGTGGGGACCAGCTTCTTTCCATCCAGGTCAGATTAGAGCTCTAGCCTAGGCCCCAGTGCCACCTCCAGTAGGAAGGAAGCTGAAGGGACCTGTGCCAGCCTCTCCAGGAAATTGCCAGCCAAGCCGTGGAGGCCAGTGATTGTCCTATTCTGGTGCTGCAAGTCACCCCAGGAGCTATTCTGTGACTGGATATTGGAAGCTCCATTTCCCAAAAACAGAGGAGGAGGAAACAGTTGGCTGCTGATTTCAACTATTAATTGGTAGACTTGGATGGCTAAGCCATAACCCTAGGAACAGCTAGGGTATGAATTTGTCCAAGTCTGAAAAAGGCCAGTGGCTGCCATTTTGACTCCACCCCCAGCCTGAGGAGAAGCCGACCTGACCAAATATCACAGTGACAGTAGGAACCGGTTTCTTTCACCTGGATCAGCCTGCAGCCCTAGCCTAGGTTTCAGTCCCTACCTCTGGCAGGGAGGAGGCTGGCTAGCTCAGCACCACTCTATCCAGGTAACTGAGAATACCTTTGGCTGGCACAAACTGAGTAACTAAAAGTCTACTGCGGTCATCTTGGACCTGCACTGCACAGATTGCTGGCCACACCTGCAGCTCCATCCATGCCCCAGCAGGGGAGAAAGGGCATGAAGCTTCATCAGTCTCTCCGGGCAACTACAGTCTAGGCCTACATGACTTGGATTATTCCACACAACTGTGACTCTGTCCCTACCTCTGGCAAAGGAGAAAGTTGGCAGAAGCCTCATCAGTCCCTGGGCCAAAGAGTGCAGCTTGAGCCTCCACAGTTTAAAGCACCAATTACATCCTTGGCTCCTACCGCATAACCAGCAAGGGAGAAAGGGCAGGAAGCCCTAAACTAAAGAGAAGAACTACACCCAGAATAAATACTCTAGTAATCCAGATGCCAAGACACCAACCAAAAATTACAATCCACACCAAGAAACAGGAAGCTATGGCCCAGTTAAAGGAACAAGATAAGCCTCCGAATGACATAAAGGAGTTGAGACAACTAATCATAGATGTTCAAACAAATCTCCTTAATAAATTCAATGAGATGACTTAAGAGATTAAGGATATTAAGAAGACACTGGATGGGCACAAAGAAGAATCTGAAAGCATGCATAGAAAAATAGCAGATCTTATGGGAATGAAAGGTGCAATAAATGAAATTTTAAAAACACTGGAATCATCTAATAGCAGATTTGAGGAGGCAGAAGAAAGGATTGGTGAGTTTGAAAAAATAGCCTCTGAAAGTGAACATACAAAAGAACAGATGAAGGAAAGAATGGAAAAAAACTGAACAAGGTCTCAGGGAACTAAACGACAGCCAGAGATGTGCAAACATGTGTGTCATGGGTGTCCCAGAAAGAGAAGAGAAGGGAAAAGGGGAAGAAGGAATATTTAAAGAAATAATGTTAGAAAATTTCCTAACCCTATTGAAGGTCATAGATATCTATGTCCAAGAAGCACAACGTACTCCCATCTGAAAAAATCCAACCAACTCCAAGACACATACTAATCAGAGTGTCAAATGCCAAAGACAAAGAGAGAATTCTGAGAACAGCAAGAGAAAAGCAATGCATAACATATAAGGGATATCCAATAAGATTAAGTGCTGATTTCTCACCAGAAACCATGGAGGCAAGAAGACAGGGTATGATCATTTAAGATACTATGAGAGGGCGGCAGACTTGGCCCAGTGGTTAGGGCATCCATCTACCACATGGGAGGTCCACGGTTCAAACCCCGGGCCTCCTTGACCCTTGTGCAGCTGGCCCATATGCAGTGCTGATGTGCGCAAGGAGTGCCATGCCACGCAGGGGTGTCCCCTGCATAGGGGAGCCCCACGCGGAGTGCACCCCGTACGGAGAGCTGCCCAGCGTGAAAGAAAGCGCAGCCTGCCCAGGAATGGTGCTGCACACACGGAGAGCTGACACAACACACAGAGAGCTGACACAACAAGATGACACAAGGAAAAGAAACACAGATTCCTGTGCCACCGACAACAGAAGTGGACAAAGAAGACATAGCAAATAGACACAGAAAACAGACAACCAGGGTGGGGGGGGCAGTGAGAGAAATAAATAAATAAATAAATCTTTAGAGGAAAAAAAAGATACTATGAGAGAATAACTTCCAGCCAAGAATTTTATATCCAGCAAGACTGTCGTTCAAAAATGAGAGTTAGATTAGAATATTCACAGATAAACAGAAACAGAGAATTTCTTTTTTTTTTTTTTCAGGGTTTTTTTTTTAGTCTTTATTCATTTTTTTAATATTACACTCAAAAAATATAAGGTCCCCATATACCCCCCACCCCCCTCACCCCCCCATAGCAACTCCCCCCATAGCAACATTCTCCTCCATCATCATGAGACATTCATTGCATTTGGTGAATACATCTCTGAGCATCGCTGCACCTCATGGTCAATGGTCCACATCATAGCCCACACTCTCCCACGTTCCATCCAGTGGGCCATGGGAGGACCTACAATGTCTGATAATTGTCCCTGCAGCACCACCTAGGACAACTCCAAGTCCCGAAAACACCTCCACATCTCATCTCTTTCTCCCATTCCCCAACCCAGCAGCCACCATGGCCACTTTCTCCACACCAATGCCACATTTTCTTCTATTACTAATCACAATAGTTCATGAATAGAATCTCAGTAATTCCACTCTAATCCATATTCTATTCCTCCATCCTGTGGACCTTGGGTTGGTTGTGCCCATTCCACATCTATGTCAAGAGGGGGCTTAGATTCCACATGGATGCTGGATGCAATCCTCCTGCTGTCAGTTGTAGGCACTCTTGGCTCCCTGGTGTAGTGGTTGACCTTCTTCAACTCCATGTTAACTGACTGGGGTAAGTCCAATAAATCAGAGTGTAGGAGCTGAAGTCTGTTGAGGCTCAGGGCCTGGCTATCATATAGTCAGTCCAGAGATTAAGATCTCCTGGGTATATATTAAACCCCAGTACCAACTACAATTCTGGTAAAGTAACAGGAAAGGCTTATGAAAAGAGATCACATCTGAGTCCAGCCCCATCACACAGAAACACCAACTCCAAAGAAGGGCCAACTGACATGGCACTGAACTCCATCTGCCATGACCATAAAACCTGTGGGTATCTGTAGCCCTCAGAAGAACCAATACCTGGGGTTGTATCTACTTTATCTGTCTCTGGGACTCTGCTCAGGTGTGCATAAGGGCAACCCCTCTGATAATCTCCTGGCTCTTTTTTAGAGACTCATAGCCATATAAACGCATTTGTCCTTTCCATTTCCCCCTTGATTTAGGTCAAAAAGCATTTTTAACTCCTGTTATTATATAGAGACAGAGATATTCTGCTGGTCTGAGTTGAACCTTTTATTCAAGGTCATTTTCTAGTTACATCATCAGCTGGTACTTGGTAGTAATCCCTCGGTGCCAGGGAAGCTTATCCCCGGGAGTCATGTCCCATGCTGGGGGAAAGGCAACAAATTTACATGCTGAGTTTGGCTTTGAGACTGACCACATTTGAGCAACACGAAGGCTCTCAGGAGGTAACTCTTAGGCACACTGCTGCTCTAGGCCTTGTTCTCATTTCAGGTGCACAGGCTCACAAGCATAGTCATTAGTATCAGGGGCTCATTGTTGGACCTTCATTCTTTTTTGGTCTTTGCCGTTGCACTTGGGGGCTTGTTGCTGTTCCTTTAGGGACTGTGATAGAGCTCCCCTGGCTAGGAACTCAGCACTCCCTCAGTTGTTGCTTTTAATTGTTTACACTATGAAAATATCCAAACATTTTTATGTACCCTGGATATATGCCCTGTAGAACTCCCTGCCAATCATGTGTCCCCTGTCAATAACATCACACACCAGTATTCCTCCGCTGCCATTGTTGAACCTCTCTCTGATCCAAAACTTCCTGAAGAAACAGAGAATTTCTAAACACGAGACCAGATTTTCAGGAAATACTAAAGAGTGTGCCAGAGCCTGGAAAAAAAAAAAAAAAAAAAAACAGGAGAGAGAGGCCTGGAAGAGAGTCTAGAAATGAAGATTATATCAATAAAAGTAAATAAAAGTGTCAGAAGAGTGGTGAAAATAAAATATAACAGATAAAACTCAAATAGTCAGGAAAAATTTAACCAATGATGTAAAGCACTTGTATTCAGAAAACTGCAACCCAATCTTAAAAGAAATCAAAAAAGTCCTAAATAACTGGAAGAACATTCCATGCTCATGGATTGGAAGACTAAATATCATTAAGATGTCAATTCTACTCAAATTGATATACAGATTCAATGCAACCCTGATAAAAATTCCACCAGCATTTTTTTTTTTATTTGAAAACACAATTATCAAATTTATTTGGAAGGGTAAGAGGTTCTGAATAGCCAGAAACATCATAAAAGGAAAAGCAAACGCTCATCTCCAGACTTTAAATCACACTACCAAGCTATAGTGGTAAAAACAGCATGGTACTGGCATAAAGACAGATAAATAGACCAACGGAACCAAACTGATGACTCAGAAACAAACCCTCACATGTATGGTCAAGTGATTTTTGACTAGCCTGTCAAACCCACACAGCTTGGGCAGAACAGTCCATTCGGCAAAACAGTGCTTAAAGAACTAGATATCTATAGCCAAAAGAAGGAAAGAGGACCTCTATCTCACATCTTATCCATAAATTAACTCAAAATGGATCAAAAAACTAAAAATAAAAACAAGAATCATAAAACTTCTAGAAGAAATTGTAGGAATATGTCTTCAAGACCTGGTGGTAGGTGGTGGATTCTTAATGGAGATAGGAGAAGGCCTGAGATGGACTACTGATGTTTAATGTATGTAGAAGTTTTAATTAGCTTTACTGTAAAAGTGTGGGAATGTACAGAATGGATGGTAAAAATAGTAATATCTAGTTTATAAATAGGGATGTGGCTGAAAATGGTAGTCTAGGGATGTAAATGCCAATTGACAGAATGCTAGAGAATAATCTAGGAACTAAATAGCACAGTAAACCAAGAGGTGGATGAGAATTGTGGTTGATGGTACAGATGCAAGAGTGTCTTTTGTGAGCTAGAGCAAATGTATATCACTACTGCAGAGTGTTGGGAATGCATGGGAAAAATACAACTGGAATGACCTATTGACTGTGGATAGCAGTAATAATATAATATTCTTGCATCTATGCCAAAGATGCACTGTGTTGATAATGGGGCAGTATGGAAAATGTGAGCCAATTGTATACTATGGACATGGTAACAATCAGATGATGTTATCTTATTTGAAACAAATGTTCCACCACAGTGTGGTATGTTGATAGAGGGGTGTGGCTTGGGAATTTTGCACATGTGCACGATTGTTTTATAAGTTTACAATTTCTGTCATAAAAAAATATATTTAAAAAATAATAATAAATTGTGTTGGGGGGAAAACACACCAAATGTAAGATAAGGACTATAATTAGTAATAAGATTTTTTTTTTTTTAAAGATTTATTTTTATTTATTTAATTCCCCTCCCCTCCCCCGGTTGTCTGTTTTCTGTGTCTTTTTGCTGCGTCTTGTTTCTTTGTCCGCTTCTGTTGTCATCAGCGGCACGGGAAGTGTGGGCAGCACCATTCCTCAACAGGCTGCTCCCTCCTTCGCGCTGGGCGGCTCTCCTTATGGGTGCACTCCTTGCGCGTGGGACTCCCCTACGCGGGGGACACCCCTGTGTGGCACTGCACTCCTTGCGCGCATCAGCACTGCGCATGGGCCAGCTCCATATGGGTCAAGGAGGCCCGGGGCTTGAACAGCGGACCTCCCATGTGGTAGACGGACGCCCTAACCACTGGGCCAAAGTCCGTTTCCCGAATTAGTAATAAGATTTTGACAATACTCTTTCATAATTTGTAACAAACATCTCACAATAATGCAAGGTGTTGGTAGAGGGTTGATGTATGGGACCCCTGCAGGATGTTATGCTTTGTAAGTTCACAACTTTTACTATACACTTAATTGTTTATGTATGCTCATATATAAATGACATAAAAATAATAATAGGGAGGGTTGGGGGAAAATACTTTGGTTAGTAGTAATATTTTGACAATACTCTTTAATCATTAGTTAAAAAGGTTTAACAACAATGTAAGTTGTTGGTGGTAGGGTGAGTTATGAGAGTCCTATATGATGTTAAATATGTTTGTTTTGTAAGTTCACAACTATTACTATACACTTATTGTTTATGTATGTTTGTGGGTGATAGATTTCAATAAATTAATTTTAAAAAAAGAAAAAAGAAAATGACCTCAAGAAAACTATGAAAAGAACACAAGAACAGAATGATGAAAGTCAGGCGGACTGCAAAGGCCAGTGTTGGTAATGGCAAAGAGGAGTGAAGATTCTTCCATGATTTGATCAGTGATTGTACAGACTATAAAAACTATTAAAAATTTGAAAAAAATAAAAAGAAATAATGGGAGGTCAGACATGTTTTCTAGTTCACATTCTGCTATTGGTTTTCTATGTAAAATACTTTAGCTGGTTTATTGAATAGAAACATAGAAAATGTTAGGTCTGGGATGAGCCCTGAGATTCAAAGTGTTTTCTCTCAGCTCAGAGAGAAGTGATATATTGAATATTACACTAGTCAGTTGTGGAGCCAGAACCTTAAACTAGGACCTTTAACTCTCAGATCAGTATTCTACTTCAATTCCAGTTCAGGGGCAATTTTAAATAAATAAATATGTCAAACTGATCATTTGGCACTGCATAAAACCCAAATTTTCAACCAATTGTATAATACAAATGTTCAACCAATTATGTAACAGTAGGCTTCTGTATATATGTGTTCTCCACTTCCAAAGATATTAAGGGAACTAGCTAAAATTTTACAAAGTTCCTTGAACTACTGACGCAGCTCTATCTGCACAATATCAGTTATCAGAGATCCTTTGACAGCAGCAATTTAACCCAAAATATAGATTATAGCAGCCCCCATTTAGGGGACCCCAACTCTTAAAATCCAATCTCCACACATCTTCTCCCCTTCCCTGTCCTGGGCCATCTCTAAAATCACTTGGTCAGTCATGGAAACTACCTAAACTGCTCTACTACTAGAAGAGATATTTTAGGTTACAGTCTAGATTATATGACCCCTTAATTAACTTCCCTGAAATCATAGCTCCTCTGCAACGAAGTCAACTTTGTAAAGTGCACACATGCAAAAACACCCCAGTATTTAACAAATTTTATAAAACAGTGTATATGTGCCATATAGTTCCTAACAATATTCTCATAAAACTACAAACATGGCAGTTGTGCCATACTTCTCTCTAAAATTGAAACATTAAAGAAGTCCTAATTCAGTGGCCTGTAGTTCCCCTTTCTGTGTTCTTTCCTACCTAGATGACCCCTTGACTACCCCAATGCCCTCCCACCCTTACTGGAGCCAGAGCACCCGCTTCTTTTTAAACCCCACCCTGCATCAAAACAGAAAAGGGTATCTGGGAAGTGGATGTGGCTCAAGTGGTAAGGCCACTGCCTACCACACAAGAGGACCCAGGTTTGATCCCTGGGGCCTCCTGGTGAAAAAGAAGTGAAAGCGTGCCTGCGCGGTGAGCCAGTGCCCACATGGCGAGCCAAGTACCCATGCAGCAAGCTGAGCGCCCACGTAGGTGCCTGCACAGTGAGCCAAGTGCCCATGTGGTTAGCCAAGTGCCCACATGACTGCTGCGTGGTGAGCCAAGTGCCTGCGTGGCAAGCCTAGTGTCTGCATGGTGAGCTAAATGCCCACACAAGTGCCCATGTGGCAAGCTGAGTGCCCACATGAGTGCCCACATGTTGAGCCAGTGCCTGTGTGACGAGCCAGTGCCCATGCAGTGAGCCAAGTGCCCACATGGTGAACCAGTGCCTGCATGGCGAGCCAGGCCCAAGTGGCTAGCCGGTGTCCGCACAGCAAGCCAAGCACCTGCGTGGTGAGCCAGTGCCCATGCAAGTGAGTCACACAGTGAGATGATCTCTCAGCAAAAGAGAGATGAAGGGGAGAGTCAAGGTGAAGCACAGCACAGACCAGGAACTGAGGTGGCACAATTGATGAGGAACGTCTCTCCACATCAGTGGTCCCCAGGATTGAATCTCAGTGAATTCTAGAGGAGAAAGATGAGAAGACAACAAGAAAAACAGATACAGAAGATCACACAGTGAATGAATGGACAGCAAAAACAGCAGGGCGGGGAGGGACAAGGAGGGGAAGAATAAATAAATATTTTTAAAAAAGGATTTCTGTTTTGACTTGATTGGTTTCAAGAAACTTTAATCAGTATGTTAATTCAAGCAACATTTACATTTTAACCCTTTTAACATGCAGTGGATAATAAAAGGTCAATACTCCTTTAAAGAATTCTGAACTTCAATTTTTAACTTTAGTAAGCAAGTGAGAAAACATTTTGGAAATGTGGAATAACTGGAATCACTCTTTGTTTCCTAGCCTTGGGAGTCATAAACCAAATTAGACTAGCTAAGAAGCTACAGAAAGAACCTAAAGGATCATTTGTTCATTCCTCACTGGTTCATGCATTCAACAAACATTTACCAGGTGAGTATCCTGAGAGTATCAATGATTAAATGATTAATAAGATATGGTCATTATTGGAGAGTAGTTTATAAAGAAGAGTCACAAACAGGTTAAAATAATTTAAAGTTATAATAATTTAAATTACTCTAGGGCAAATAATTTAAATTCACCCTAGAAAATGCTAAGGAAGGAGAGTAAAGCAGAGGTTACCAACTGTCTTTTTGCCCCCGGGAGTGGGGGGTGGTAGGGGGGTGAGAGTCAGGGAATGTTTTACAGTAAACAGACCTGAGCTCAGCTTGAAGGAGTCTGACAGGTTCAAAGGCAGAGAAAGGGATCTCCCACTAAAAAGACAAAATGGGTTTTCTAATCTTTCAGATTAAAACCAGAACATGGAGGAAAATAGGAGGGAGTGATTACCTTTTTTGTGAGGAAGGAGTTTATGGCAAGAGAGGCTAATGCCAGTTTGATATTAGTCAATTGCAAAAAAAGAGGACAGGCTGTGGCAGCATCTGGGCCCCTTCCTCTTATCTGAAGTCATCTGCTGAGGCCTTGCCAAGATGTCTTCAGCCCCTGAAGACTTCTAGACAGGGGAGGACAGGTGCAAACATTGTCATACAAATCCACATTTAGCCTGAACTCATTAAAAAGTTGTTTTGTATCAGGATACATTGGTGGAACGTGAATTTCATCCATTTCCTTTAAAATAATTTCAATTTCTGCTTGTTCTGTTTTTTGACCTTACAAGGTCAAAGCCTTTGTTGATATAGAATTTAGGATAACAAAGAAAAAAGGTTGGTAATCAAGTAATGCCATTGCCTCAGAATAGCTCACTTCTGTCCTGGGAAGAATTAGAGAGAGGTCTGACCTAGCCTTAGCGAAATCTTATTTCTAGAAGCTTGCTGAAGGCAGGGACACTCCTGTTCTGTTGCCAGATTCCTCTGGGTTCTTGGCTATGTTATATAGAAGAATTTAAGAACATGCCAGTTTAGTTAGGCCAGTAGTTTTTTAAGGAAATGAGGGAAGAGAATAGAAATGGGGAAAAAATTGCACATTATGGGTCCCCAGGTGTGCTTGCCAGCCTCCAGGCAGAGAGAGTTTTAAGCCTGTGTGCTTGCTTTTTAAACCATTAATTACTCATCCCTTTGTTAATGTTGGGGGAAGGGTCCCAGTTGTTTGCTGTTTTGATTGTTAGCCTCACCCATCAATTCCCTCTGGAGGAGGGGGAGGGTGGGGGAAGGGCCAATGATAAGGCCTCTTGAGAATATCTGGAGCTTTCCTTGATTCCAGAGGAAATCTCATTCCAAATGGGGGATTCTTGTGGGGTTCTTCCAGCAGTCTTCTGGTAGGATCTTTCCCGGTGGGTTTCCATGGCCACATGTTTCATGGTCATGTTTTTCTGCAAGGTTTTAGATTCGTCCCCCCATTCTCTAAACGAGCCTGCCTCAGTTCCATTGTCCCCCAATACTAATGAAGCCAGGTTTGTCCCCACAAGACCCATCTGCAGAGTTGCCTTGAACCTCTTTGCCCTCTTTGCTCAATTTCTTGACCTAAGCAATTTTTTTAGATCTTTAACCCACCCTCTGCCCCAAAATATGCAGTCGGAATAGGTTATATCATGAAGCATGTTTGACATTATTTTAGTCAGTGTCTAATATTTTTGTATCACACCTTTATTTTCTGGAGTTCTAAAACGCAGCCCTCAAATCCTATGTTATTCCAATTTCTGATAATGTATGTATCCTTTCATTCTTTCAACATTTATCCAATATTGAGGCAAATGGTCAGTTATCCCTCAATGCCCATTTTTCCCTTCCATTTTAGGTGAGCCCATGATTGCCAATCCAGGACGAGCAATTTCTAATATCCTTTGCAGCCAGGTGTGGCCAAGTGACTGAGTTTATCACAACAGAATGTGAGTGGAAATGATGTGTGTGATTTATAGGCCACTTACTTTATAAGAAACTTCTTGCCCTCCACTTTCTATCCCTCTCCCTACAAACTGAAATGGGGATGTGAGGTTGACCCAGTTTCACTGACACAGCTTCAACTACACAGATAAGACCTAGGGAATGTATGACCAGCACAGTGAAACTAATTCTGAATGACCTCAAGGAACTAAGGCACCCCACCAACCGGGACACTTACATCCCTCTTAAATTTTACAAACAAGAAAATTAAACTTCAGCCATATTTAAGCCACTGTATTCTCAGCTTTCTTTGCTGCAGCAGTTTAGCTGGACCCTACCTAATATAAACATTCATTTAATGTTTATCAAGTATTTACTATGTGGCAGGAACTGTATGCTGGTGGTATATAAAGTGGTAAATTGACAGAGAAGTTCTCTAGACATTAGTCTAGTCTAGAAAGGGAGACTTCCAAAAAAATGTAAAACTAATTTGCAAATTATGGTAAATGTATGAAGCAAAGAATATGCTAAGGTAAAGAAAACAGAGAAGGATCCATTTTTAGTAGAGTGCTCAAGTAAGGCCTCTCTGAGGAACCATCTTTTAGCTAAGAACTGAAGCTCTTAGTTAGAATGGGGAACGGAGATTCATTCTAGATTGAGGAAACAATACCTGCAAAGCCCCTGAGGCAAGGAAGAATTTGGCTTTAGGACAGAACTCAAGAAGGCAGGTGAATGATGTGAGCAGTGTGGTTAGGAGAAAAAGATCTTCCTAAAGAGAGATCTATAAACACAGGCATAACTGCATAGATACATTAAACAAATTACAGTAAATTATCTTGGCTTTTACAATTGTTCTAAAGTTTTCTTTTTGAAACCAGAGCTTCCTTTAATCACTCACATATCCCAGCAATGGATCTAGGAAAATTGGTCCATGAGAGACCATAGAATTGTCTGTCTCTGCAGCATTCTTAAAGTCTGTCTACAGAGTTTTCCAAAAATCAGATCCCCTTTTTCCTAAGCACACAACTCCCCCAACTCATTTCCATGATCTTATCCTCCCTTCTCATCTTCTCCAACTCACAAATAATTGAAAAGCCTCACATTTCTATAATTTTTACTCTCTTTTCCTCTCACTGTTTTGGTTTCCAAAGTCAAACTGAAGTTTTGTTAACATTTCTCAAACACTTTGCCTTCTCTGGCAAATTTCATCATTAAACCTCAGCATCCCACCAGAACTAAAGACTTACTCTCAAGTTATTTGTTTTGAGGAGAAAAAAATGTCACCTCCAACCATTCTACAGGCCTTTATAAAACCCTAAAAGTTTAAACACCTCACTAAATTCTAGTAAAAATATTAATAAATAATGTAATACAACATAAATTAGGTAATAGGTTGTTTGCTTTATAATGATTTGTAAACTCCTTGAAAAAGAATAATATATCTTCTACCTGTTACTTGTACATCATTCCTTTAAAAATGTTTTTATTTGGGGAGCAGATGTGGCTCAAGCGGTTGAGAACCTGCTTTCCACATGGGAGGGCCCAGGTTTGGTTCCCAGTGCCTCCTAAAAACAAAAAAACAAACAACAAGGAAACAAAGGAAAAAACCAACTCAGGGGAGCCGAAGTGGCTCGGTGGTTGAGTGCTGGCTTCCCACATACAAAGTTCCGGGTTCAATCGCCAGCCCCAGTACCTCAAAAATTAAAAAAAAAAAGTTTTTAATTATTTAAGGAACAAAGCAATGACACAGAATTCAAATATGAGGCAGCAAGAAAGAAACCAGGGTAAGGAGATGAGAGCAGAGGTTCCAATTGGGGGAAGGTATAGAGTTAGTGGAGGTCAGAATGAGGTAAAGCCAGGAGGAATACCCAGAACCAAAAGGTGCTTGTCAAGACTACTTGCTTGAACTGAACCACTGAACTCACACAATTTTAGATGTTCTGTCAGGGACTGGACAGAATGCCTTCATGCAATTCTCAAACAAAATGGAAAAAAAAATTAGAGAGAAAGAAGATGAGGAAGAAGAAAGGAAAGAAAAAAAGAAAAATCAAGTCAGTCAAACCAGTTAGGGGAAAGAATATACAATGGCATTAAGAATATGGAGGGAAGCAGTTGTGGCTCAACTGACAGAGTGTCCACCTACCACATGGGAGGTACAGGGTTCAATACCCACAGCCTCCTGATCCGTGTGGTGAGCTGGCCCTTGTGCAGTGCTGCCGTATACAAGGAGTGCCATGTGGGGTATCCCCCATGTAGGGGTGCCCCACACGCAAGGATTGTGCCCTGCAAGTAGAGACAACCTGCGTGTAAAAAGTGCAGCCTGCCCAGAAGTGGCACCACACACACGGAGAGCTGATGCAGCAAGATGATGCAACAACAACAAAAAAGCAACACAGTTTCCCAGTGCCACATGACAAGAATGCAAGCAGACACAGAAGAACACAAAGCGAATGGACACAGAGAGCAGACTACGGGGGGTGGGAAAGGGGAGAGAAATAAGTAAAAATAAATCTTTAAAAAAAAAAAAGAATATGGGGAGGGAAGCGGATGTGACCCAACCGACTAAGCTCCCACCTACCACGAGAGGTTCCAGGTTCAGTTCCCAGTGCCTCCTAAAGAAAGCAAGCTGGCACAACAGGCAGGCATGGTGAACTGATGCAACAAGATGACATGACAAAGAGACAAAGAGGAAAGACAATGAGAGACACAACAAACCAGGGAGCTGAGGTGGCTCAAGCAATTGAGCACCTCTCTCCCACATGGGAGACCCCAGGTTCGGTTCCCAGTGCCTCCTAAAGAGAAGAAGAGCAGACACAGAAAGCACACAGCAAAACGGACACAGAGCAGACAGCAACCTCAAACAACAAGGGGGACAGAATAAATAAAATAAATCTTTAAAATAAAAAAAAAAGAATATGGGGAGCAGATGTAGTGCAAGTGGTTGAGCACCTGATTCCCATGTACGAAGTCCTGGGTTCAATGCCTAGTATCTCCTAAAAAAAAAAAAGTGTTCAAGAATCAGACTGCTAAATTTAAAAGTGGGCTTTGCCATTTTCTAGCTGGGTGACCTCTCATCCTCAGTTTTCTCTTCTGTAAAATGATGATTATAAGACTGCCTACATCTCATTAGGTTGCTGAGAGGATTTAAATAAGCCAATATACATATAATGCTTAGCACAGTGCCTGGCATACTCATAGTAAGGGATCAACAAGTGCCAGCTCCTCTTGTACATATAGGCTCAACTGCGGAACAATAAATACTCAAACTGGTAAGATGCAAAAGTTGTGAAATAAAATAGGGAACAAATTCAGTTCTCCAACTCAATTAGATAAATTTGTGGGGTGTTGTTTTTTGGGGGGAGGGGGCAAAGAAAAGTGCCATTTTGGTCTCTTTTCAGGTATTTGTTTAGGTTTAACAAGACAAAGAGTATGTACATTAAAATAGTTTAAAGCTGGGAACTAAAAGAAAATGGAGATTGAAGGAGCTGCCATATGGCCCATCTTCTATAAACGCTTTCTAAATCATATGGTCCAATCTCCCTCCTACACTTCCAGGCCATAGTCCACAGACCCTAAAAAATTCAAAATTCCATTATTTGGTATACCATATGGTACAAGTATCAGTCAGGATTCTTCGTTATAAGCAACAAAAACTGGCTCTTGGTGATTTAATTGGGAAAGGAGCATACTGGGTAGCTCAGAAAATTGCTAGAAGACTGGAAAAGCAAGCTTGAAAAAATGGAAAGTTTGGTAGCCAGAAGCCAAGCCAAATGTCACCAGAGAATTAATCTGGGGCGGAGACAACTGCCCATTCCCCAAATCCTATTGCTGACATACAAGTACTGTGGAACCACTAGACCTGGTCATTACTAAGATTCCATTTCTAGTACCTGCACCATTAACTGTGCTGGAAATAGATAAGGCTACAGAGAAAGCAAGGATATAGTCTTTTTAGACTCACAATAAGAAATTCCCGGGAAACGGACTTGGCCCAGTGATTAGGGCCTCCGTCTACCACATGGGAGGTCCGCGGTTCAAACCCCGGGCCTCCTTGACCCGTGTGGAGCTGGCCCATGCGCAGTGTTGATGCGCGCAAGGAGTGCCCTGCCATTCAGGGGTGTCCCCCGTGTAGGGGAGCCCCACGTGCAAGGAGTGCGCCCGTAAGCACGAAAGAAAGTGCAGCCTGCCCAGGAATGGCGCCGCCCACATTTCCCGTGCCGCTGACGACAACAGAAGCCGACAAAGAAACAAGAAGCAGCAAATAGACATAGAGAACAGACAACCGGGGGAGGGGGGGAATTAAATAAATAAATAAATCTTTTTTTAAAAAAAGAAATTCCCTAAACACAAAAGATTCAGATGGTTACCAGTCCCAATTTTTAAGAACTATATCCATTGTTTAACCATTTAATAAAATTATGTATCATAAACACAGAAAATGTTAATGCTATAAAAAGCGTAGAATCGGGAAGCAGACTTGGCCCAATGGCTAGGGTGTCTGCCTACTACATGGGAGGTTCGCGGTTCAAACCTCAGGCCACCTTGATCTGTGTAGAGCTGGCCCATACACAGTGCTGATGCGCACAAGGAGTGCCCTGCCACTTAGGGGTGTCCGCTGCGTAGGGGAACCTCATGCACAAGCAGTGCACCCCATAAGGAGAGCTGCCCAGCGGGAAAGAAGTGCAGCCCGCCCAAGAATGGTGCTGCACACACAGAGAGTTGACACAACAAGATGATGCAACAAAAAAAAACACAGATTCCCAGTGCCACTGATAAGGATAGAAGCGGTCACAGAAGAACACAGTGAATGGACACAGAGAGCAGACAACTGGGGTGGGGGGGAAGGGGGGAGAAACAAATAAAAAAATAAAATAAATCTTAAAAAAAAAAAGTGTAGAATCCAAAATTGTGGTCACATCCTAATTGCCTATCAGTAAAAGCTGTCAGGATTAACTGAAATAATGCATATGAAGATCTTAGCTCAGTATCTGGTGCCAAGAAAGCCTTCAATAAATGTTTATATAAAAAAAATATTGTCACAATAATTTGCTAAAGTCAGGATCCCTGTCATAGGAGTATTTTTTTTTAATATAAGATAATGAATTGCACCTTAAATCCTTGTGGTCCATAGGACATACATCAATGAAGCCAGAATGCTCTCAACTTCCATGGTGCTTGACTCAAGCAGCAACCAGGGTGCTAAGATGCCATCCAAGTGGCATAAGCAGAGCAATGAAGAAGGCTTAAAAAAAAAAAAAAAAAGGCGGCTTAAAGCTCTTCTTGGCTTTGGCTTTGCCTCATCTGTCAAAGCATGTAAAGAATTTTTGAAATGGAAGAAATAAAATGTATCAGTCAGTGTCTATTTACCTATGGGGCAGAGGATATCTGAGCAGTCATCCTTTCTGTAGGGTTCATAGAGGTAAACAGGAAGGAAAAAGCCCTCTGGCCATGTATCTAGTTATTCAAACCTCCTTACTCTTAATAACTTTTAGATCTACAGTATTTAATTTTACTGTAATTAATTATAGTAATTACCATACTTAATATAGTGATTAATTATTGATGTTCTTAATATATCTAGCCTGAGATAAATTTTTCCCTGCCATTTTTAATATCCACTTAAGTGTATATTAAAGATATAAGCAAATATTTTTATTACCACTACTGAGGCTAGCACCCTTCTGGGCCTCAGTTTCTTTACCTGTAAGATGAAGAAACCAGATTAGATGACTTGTAATATCTCTTCTAGTCTTAGATTCTGTGACTCTAAATTAAATAATATCAGTAATATCCTGTTTGTAATTATGCCAAAGTAGAAAAGGAGGAGGAAGCAGGTCTATGTTTTTCTATAAATTTTTTTTTTTTTAATTTCCCTCCCTCCCCCGGTTGTCTGTTCTCTGTGTCTATTTGCTGCATCTTGTTTCTTTGTTCGCTTCTGTTGTCGTCAGCAGCAGGGGAAGTGTGGGCGGCGCCATTCCTGGGCAGGCTGCACTTTCTTTCGTGCTGGGCGGCTCTCCTTACGGGGTGCACTTCTTGCATGTGGGGCTCCCCTACGCAGGGGACACCCCTGTGTGGCAGGGCACTCCTTGTGCGCATCAGCACTGCGCATGGGCCAGCTGCACACGGGTCAAGGAGGCCGGGGGTTTGAACCGCGGACCTCCCATGTGGTAGACGGACGCCCTAACCACTGGGCCAAGTCCGTTTCCCTTGTCCACATTTTAGGCATGCCACAGATATAACCTGTGAATACAAAGGGTGTCTTTCCTCTCCCTGCAAATAATTCCCATAGTCAATTAGTGTCCAATAAAAAAGAAGCCTTTTATTTTTAAATTAGTCCTCTTTGACTCTGAAGTTAGATTCATTTTTATTACTGTTATTTGTAATTTATTTTCCCAAGAATGTATAGCCATAGTTGGTATATATATCTGCTGTTGAACAGTCAGGTTCTCAAGCTCTCTTAATTCTTTACCAGTGAGCAATTACCAACTAAAATAATACCTTTGTCAAACAAAGACAGTCTGATAAATGTTTTTAGAGAACTTATGCCCAGTCCTGTGGCTGGCCCTGTGGAAAAATGCTACAGCAAAATGGGTAAGAGTTTGAGCTTTGGAGACAGTGGACAAGTTACTTAACATCTCAGACCCCTTCCTTTCCTCATCTGTAAAACATCTCCTTCTTAGGCCTGGGTAAGGATTAAATAAATTAACACATGGTAAATTAATCTGGTACCAGGGCTTAGCTCAGAGAAATCCTAAATAAATACTAGATTTTCAGGATACTAAAAAATCACATAATTTTAAAGAACAGCTTAAAAGTCAACAAGAAGTTATCTTATTTTATAAATTAATAATCTAAAGCACAGAAAGGTTAAGTATCCTACCAAAGCTCACACAGTGAGTGAAAGAAAACTAGACACACATATCCTGAATTCCAGTTCAGTGTTCTTCCTACAACATAGGACTGTCAAGTCAAGTTACTGTAAGTCAAGGCCTTGACCTCAAGAAGGTTAAGATCTAGCTGAGGTACCAAGACTAGCACATATGAAAAGCCTAGTTCACAATCCCAGTCAGGCATGTGTTTCAAAAAGCTTCCCCCTTTAAAATTAGCGTTCTGAGAAGGGCAGCGCAGGAAGAGTAGGAAGGAGTACAGGAAACTTCTTTCTGAAGCAAGGCAGATTTGACTGCAAATGAAGAGAAAATATTCCAGAAATAAGGCAAGGATGTTTCCCACGCACTAGTGGGCTCTCTAGGAACATTCAGTATTTGGAAATTTCTACCTATCACACCTGCTACCACTTAAAATAATTAAGTTGAATTAGAAGGAGAATGATCACGTTACTCA
Organism: Dasypus novemcinctus; assembly: GCF_030445035.2. Classification (NCBI taxonomy): domain Eukaryota; kingdom Metazoa; phylum Chordata; class Mammalia; order Cingulata; family Dasypodidae; genus Dasypus; species Dasypus novemcinctus. Next base: position 32,122,715 of record NC_080677.1, on the reverse strand, counting down.
AGTTAAGTACATTTTGAAGAAATCTCTGAGGGACTGAGACAGGCAGGGAGTCAAGTCTTCCTTCCCCCTTTCAAATCTTAAAAAGATGGACTAGGCAGGTAGGCCTCCCCACCTGGGCTTCTTCCCAAGAAGAGGAATTGTTTTCTCGGCCTTCATTCTGGAGTCGCGCGGAATGGAAACCACGAGGCCCTCACCAGAATGAGACAAGCAAGGAAGTCGCACCTTTCAGGTTCTGCCACTTCCAGTAGCGCCTGGGAAAGCAGGGCAATGTTGGCGGGGAGCGGGGGGGGGGGGGGGGGGGGGTTGGAAACGCGAGGCCTACGGGTCCCCTGGGACAAAGCTGGGCTCTACGCAACCTCAGGGGATGTGCCCCAATTTATTTCCTTCGGTCAGCCAACACACCTCAGGGTTTGGGCAGGGAAAGCAGGCGCCAGGCCAGCCCTCAGGCCGCGACGCGACGCCTGCGCAAACGGCAGGGCCCCGGATGCGTCTCCCTTCACCCCCCGCGCGGCCTCTAGCGGGCCCCGGGTCAACCCGGGGCGGAAGCTGTGTACTCGAAGACGGCCCGCATGTTGCTTCCCTCGCGCTCTGCGAGGATCCCGGGAGGGATGAGAAAGGAAGCGGCGGCGTTTGGTGAAGAATTCGAAGAAAACAGGCAGGGGCGCCAAGAAAAGATAGCCGTCTTAACTTGGCGTCGGTGCTTCCCCCCGTCCCCACGCGGCCGCCGAAGGCTGCATGGCATCCCTTTCAGCCAGTGGTACCAGCACGGCCGCCACGAAGCAGGCATTGATCCCGAAACAGCGCTGTCAGGGCCGGAGTTCCTGAGGCAGCGGCTGCTGGAGCGACCTGATCGCCCGAGCCAAGCTCTTCCCGAGGCTCCGCGGAGCTGCCCCCCGTACGTCCTGAAAGAAGGTTCCCATTTGTTCCTCAGAATGGAAAATTCCCGTCCATACTTCCCAGGCCGTATTTGCTGATATTTCAGGGAAGAGAAGTCCCCACCACTTTAAATCATTATTTTTTGGATTTCCGTTATGGTATTGTAGTGATTTTTTTTTTTTAAATGAAGCAGGTTATATTTGTAAAATGTCCAGCGCGGCTAAAAACTATCCCAAGTTTTTAAAAAAACGGGGGGGGGGGGGGGGGCGGAGAGCGGGGGCGGGATTCAATACTTTTCCTTTATTTCTGTTGCAAGTACTTGAGTTTTTTTTCCCTAACCAATTGACCACCCAAGCCTAAGATGATAATGCAAAAACACTCTGATTTCTATAGATTAGCCTTGACTAGACAGTTTACACATTTTAAATAAAAGTAAAGTTTAATGAGCTGTTTCAAAAATGTAGGCATATGTTTAGTATCTGCAAATGTTGAAAAATAAGCTTTGGTCTTTTCATTTATTTCCAACAGATATAAATAAAGAATATTTTGTAATTGGGATTTGGAGTTGGCAAAAACGTTTACAGGCTAGCCCTTATGAAAAGGAGTTATTTGACTGATACTTGATTTGCAGTTCTACAATTCAAGGTTAGCTAAATTTGATGGCAGCTCAGCTCTTCAAACCCGGACAGCCATAGCTGTCCATTTGGACAGCAGGTTCCACTGAGATCAATGGGACCTACCATTGTCAGAAGAATGTGGAAAGCTGTGTTGCAAGGAAACTCTGTATTAATGTTTTGGGCTTGGTGTTTGTGTTTGTGTCTTAGGTACATGAATGACGCATGGAGAGAACTAAGAAATATGGACCAGAATAATTAAGGAGAGGAGAAAAGATTCAGGGTTAGGACCCCTCCTGGAACTTATCTTGCATAACTAAGCCCTTCCTAACTGACACCTTTTGACAATTTAATGGAGGTGCAACTTGGATGCAGGCAGTTTGTCTTTCACTTATTCCAACCTAGTCTAGTTTAAAAGAATTTTTACAAGTTAAATTTTACCTGCTTTCTCTATTTCTATATCTTAGAACACATGTCTTTAAAGGAAAGTAGCCTAGCATTCATTATTCAAACAAGATGGAAGAAACATTAAACTAGGAGGTTATTTCAAGGATCCAGTATCCAAAGTCTCAAAATCAAGGACTGGACTTGGTGGGGGCCAGTAAACCAAAAGTGGAAAAAAGTAAACAAATAAGGAGCAAGTGGGTACAAAAAATCAAATCAGGATCTGAGTTCTTGACTCAGTTTCTAAGCCTTCTGGGTTTTATATAGGGAGAGTACTAACAGTGTGTCTCAGTCAAATTAATTCATCTCTGGGTGGATTGCCTTCCTGATCCATTAAATGAGAGAAGTTGGGTAGATGGGCCTCTACGAATGCAGTTCATTTAGGTACAGTGAGTTCTAAGCCAGGGCTTTTGTGAGCTCTCAGATATGGAGGCACAAAGTAGATTTATCTACAGGAGAGTCAGGAAAGTTAGCCATCCAGTGAGTAGCTTATCAGATAGGGACATGCTATCTTGAATTCTTGTGTGTATTGAAAAAGCTATAGCATTTCTAAGAGTGAGAGAGATATTTTACAGTCCCATTCAAAATGAAGAAAGATGCTGTTCATGCACCAATTTTGAAATTTTAAAACAGAAGGGTTGCCTGTCTTTCAAAATAGTAAAGACTCAAAGTCAAGAGCTTCTGCTTCAAGAATGATTATTCTTAAGAAACATGAACAGTGATGACCGTTTTCCATAGGCGTGCTCAGCCATCAGAAAAGCTTCATAAATCCCTATTTAGTATGCATTTATGCAGTGATTACATGAACTTTGACCTCTGAAGAGCTGTAGCAATTAGCTTCAGTGTCTAGCAGCTTCTTCCTGCCATTCCCCACTGGCTTCCTAGACTCTTCTTTTTTCGTCTTTCAGTAGTTCATGCAGTAGGAGGTTGTAAAATTTTAAAGTTGGCTTTCCACCTGAGTTATTTACTTTTGCACAAGCCAGTTCCTGCTACCTTTCCCTCCCCATCCTGTCTGAACAACCATCTCAGATGGATATTGGGGCTCTAGTGGTTGATGTTACTCAAACACAAATGGATTTCAAGTCAATCTTGCCCTGTACTTTGGCAAAAAAGATAAACTAATGGCCAAAAGAGTTTCATTTCATAGCTTGGGGCATCTCAATAAAATCGTATATCTTCTGTCAGGCTAACTTAACGTTTTTTAAATATTCAATGTTATTTATTGTAAGTAAAATGAAACCTAGTGGATTTTCAGAAAGCTGGAGCAGGGGGCAGGAAAAGGGCAGCTGGAAGCTTCCAAAAAAAGATAAAACACCAAGAGGGAGAGGAAAGTGTTTTAAGTTTCTAGTAAACACTGTTTAGCAAAAGAATAATAGGAAAGTTGCCCCTTTCCCAAAGAGGGATGGAACTATAATTGTTGCCTTTAGCAGAGAGCTCAGATAAACCGCTGGGACTCATTCTACAGTGACCCATCACTGCATTCATCTCTTCTTGAACTTTCGGTGAACCTGAGATTAAACAGGGGTGAGCGGCTAAGCAGTTTGTTGTTAGCAGCCTTTTCAACAACCCTTTCAGACTGAGTAAATATTGATCGGTTTGAATCTGATTGCCCCAGAGGAAAACACCACCGCATCTGAATAGCTTCCAAAAGTAAACTTCAGTGCCACAGCAAGATCTCAATTCAGCCTAGATTGGGGACACCCCACATTTCAAGAGTATGTTGGATCAAGGCGGGGGTAGCAAGGAAAAAGCATTTGAAAACTGGAATTTTATCTCGCAGTTATCCCAGGTCCCTAATTGAGCTTCTTCTCCTTTTTAAAATTATCAGTAAAATTTTAATTTCTGTTTCCCTCTTTATGTTGTTTCAAATACCATTACTGTCATTTTTCAAGGTGTTCACTGTTCTCCTCAGAGACCAACAGAAAAAAAAAGACCTTGAAATCGGATGTGTTAAGCGCCTTTGATTTAATCGATTGGGACAGCTAAAAAGATACAAATGTTTTCCTTGTTGAAAGGTATATTAATGCTTCCTAAATGCATTGCTTGTTAACTGATTTATTCCATGACCTAGAGAAGGTTTAGGATGTTTGCCATAATTTACCGTTCTCCTCTCAGCTACATTAAAACCAGCACCTTGAAGATTGGAATCTCCGGGATTCCAGCCAGTCGGTCCCTGCTTTTAGATATTGAAATCTCAGCAGTGGCATGCAAATTACACTTTAGCACATTAAAGTATTTGGAAATCAGCCATCTGTTTTGCTTTGTGGCCTTACACTAATAAACAAAAGATAGAGTATAAGGCCAGGCGGGGGAATGAAAGAAAGAGTTAGCCGTCTTTGATGTTCTTCTGTATCCACTTGAATTTTTTAGAGGCATCCTCAGCATCCAGCAGCCAAGGGGGAGGGTGCCTGTGCCCTTGATATGGCCGCAGCAACTTAGCCTGCAGAGTCCAGGCTTGCTGCCTTTGACAGGGAAGTGCAGGAAATCTCACTGGTGCTCTAGGATGCCTGCAAACTCCAAAGTTTTGTAGGGTCCCCATCCTGTCCTTTTGTAGAACACCCTTTGGCGAGGAAGGAAGTCGTATGTCTGTATTTGTCTGTGATGCTGTAAATTTTCTGCTCTACTTTTGGAACTAAATTAGAGCCCCAAAAATGTGTGAAAGTAAAGGAAAAGTAGTAAGGGGTCTGAAGGAGAGCACTTGGAATGCTTTCATTTGCTTGGCTTCCTCTGAGAGCAGACAGATGCCAGAGTTGAAGCAATCTGGAAATTGAAAAACGGGGGGAGTGAGGGGGCAAGTTCACCTGGAAGAAACTGTTGAGCCCAGAAAAGAGACTAAAAACTTTTTCTGGGTTATTTGGTATGAAATTAGAACTGTGGATCCACTACAGTCACAATGGTTATGAAATCAAAGTTGAATCTGAAAGAAATGAGACAACCCAGAGATGGAAAGAGGGAGCAGCAGAAAGGGATGGATGTTGACAAGAGGAATGGGGGAGGGGTACAAGGGTTCACTGAAAAGAGACCACAATCAATTTAAAGGGTGGAATATATTGGAACATTGCATGGCAATACAGAAAGAAGACAGGTGGAATGAGGACCCCATCCTTACAACAGCATTATACTGGAGCTAATTAAATGAGAATTGCTTAGTTCTTGGTTCACTGATGTGAAGAAAGACTGACTGAAGACAGTTTCAACTTTTGAAGGGGGGTTCTGTTTATATATATGTCAACAGTCAGTTGGAGGTGAAAAGGTTAGCACTTGACCCAGGAAGTATCCATGTTTGTTTCAGAAATAGAGCTGCTTCTTAAATTTCCTCACCATTCTTTATCATTATAAATTTTGATTATAATAAAGAAGCAGTTGTTATTTTAAAGAAAGCCGACCTATTAAATAGACATCGGTAAGGTGTCATACCAGAATCTAGTGAAATTACACTCATGGAGACGCTTCAGCTACATGAAAATGGAAAGCATTCACTTTTATTAAAGAAAAGGCCCACTTCTCAGAAAATGTATACTTTCTCCCCTTCCCCCAACTTTGTAGGAATCAAGAAATTATATCCCAGCCAAATACAATGACACTTAAGCATACCTGAAACTTGAATATATTTTATTAACAGACATCTTAAGACCCGTAAACTCTGCTCTGGACCACATCACTCCAGGATCTCAGAGCTATTCATGATTGTACAGAAAGTAGGGAAATCATAGGCTCACAAAAGATAACTGATAGAACTCAGTGTGGTACTTCAGGAACATCAAAACATTGTGCGACATGCAAAAGACTATTCACGAATCACACAAAATATACATTCATTGTGCCATCCATCACATAACAATTGAGCTGAAAATATATCATATTCAGCTATAGTAACTGTGGAAGGAAGAAGCTGGCTTGAATGATACCTTTAGGTTCAGAATAATTCAGCACAAAATTTAAATGGAAGGTGACCAGGAAGTAAGAAAGGGGTAGGGAGGGGAAAAGAATACAGGAAGCTGGGTTTCTGAACCTTGTGCTCTGCAGACCTTCTTAACTCACTGAGAGAACAAATTGAGGCTACCCTCTGAGGCATCTGATTTGATTTCAGTGAGGGAATTTATTCTTTTACCTATAATCACTTATAAAAATTGTACCAGCTTTGAGAGGTTGCCCACCCTGTTTGAGTTACTTAAACTAAACATTTCTAGAAAATCTGTATAAAGATATATCTCTCAAAGTATTTACAACCAGCAAACTCACACACATGAAACAATTAAATTAAGGGATGAATTGTGTAAACACACTCATAGTGCATCTATTCTTCATGAGCTCCTGGATTCGTTCCTCTCTTTCCTACTTTTAAGGTCAGGGTAGGGGACAACTGTAAAGATAACGATAGATAAAAGATGAGAGGCCTTCCTCTAGCATGTTTCTGCTGGCAAAGGGGACTACTTTCCAAAAAACATTTGAAAGGAACAGTAGGTTCCTGGAAATATTCTTAAAAGAGGGGAGGGATTTTAGGGGCCATCAGAAAATTGATGCTGGAACCCCACCTGCATTAAGGACTTAATCTCCCACCAAGTCTCTGGTCCAGAATTCTCTGGAAACACATTAACCTGGCCAGGAGCTCCCCAGATTGGATCAGAAAGGACGAGAGAGACTGTAAATGGAAAGGAAGATAAGCTAAGAATGTGCTTTGAGTAAAAGGTCCCAGCCCAAGCAGAAGCCTGGACTGTGGAGGCTTAGGTTAGGGCTTCCGCCTCAGTGAGAGGTAGTCAGAGTGTCTGAGGTAGAAGATCCCGGGGAGGGAACGCAGGGAGAGGAGCTTGATTTCTCCGAAGATTCCTCGGCCTTCTCGTCGCTTCCCGGAGGGGTAGCCGGAGAGATGGGCAAGAGGCCTTCCTTCTCTCGCTTCTTCTGCTTCATCCGGCGGTTTTGGAACCAGATCTTCACCTGGGTCTCATTGAGCTGCAGGGATGCAGCGATTTCCACCCTGCGGGCACGCGTCAGGTACTTGTTGAAGTGGAACTCCTTCTCCAGCTCGGTCAGCTGCTTGGTGGTGAAGTTGGTACGCACCGCACTGGGTTGACCCACGTAGCCGTATTCTCCAACCTTCCCTGTGGACAGGGTGTGAAGTGATAAAGGAAAAAGGCAAAAAATTTTATATTGGTATGAGGAACATTTATCTCTTACATGTTTCAGAGCAACATTCAGGTAAAGGGAGATCAAGAACTCAACACAAGGGTGAGTGATGAAGTGCAAAGTGTTAACCTGAAGTCAAACATTAGCGTAGTCAGAAGGGTGATTAATGAAGCCTGGAGATATTCGCAGAATACCCCCGCCTTCCTACTTCCAAATCCTCTAAAAACCGGCCCCCTTGGAAACACGTGTTCTAGAAGCTCTTTTGCCCCAACACATCTGGGCAATTTCCCCACGCCCTACAACACTTGCAGCTAGCAAGAACTTTTTTAAAAAATCATTATTAATTTTCCTTGGAAACTGAACATAGCAGCTCCTCCCAGAATCATCAAAGAGCATCCACCGGCCGGGAGTAAATGAGAACTGACCTGTTTTGGGAGGGTTTCTTTTGACTTTCATCCAGTCAAAGGTCTGAGCTGGAGAAGATGTCTCCGACGCAGGGGAGCGACAGGCTTCTTGGTGGCTGGCGTGGAGAGGGGACAAGGAGTTATTATACGTGGCCAGTGCCAGGTTCTGATGCTCTTGTCCATATGAGTGGTGAATGTACTGAGGCGAGCCCATCGCGCCCCCGGCATAACCCTGGTGGTGGTGGTGATGCTGGACCATGGAAGATGAGAGATTTCCAGAGTAAACAGCGGGAGCGCACGGGGGGTACCCACCACTTACGTCTGCTTCCTGATTTAACGCGTAGGGACTGTAAGGCGCGCCGAAGTTCTGAGCGCCATAACTTGGGCCACAATTCGAGTGAGAGTAGGACACTCCCAGGTTCCCAGGAGTCTGGTAGGCGGCTGGCTGGGAGTGGTGGTGGTGGTGGTGGTGGTGGTGGTGGTGGTGGGGAGGACTAATCTGCACACCCCTGCCCACTAAGAAGCGGTCGTCGCCGCCGCAGCTGTTGGCACTGACTGCGCACGACTGGAAAGTTGTAATCCCATGGTCGGAGGGGTAGGCTCTCGCTGAGCAGGTTCCCGAGTCGCCTGCGCTGAGAATGGGGTATTCCAGAAAGGAGCTCATTCTTGCATTGTCCATCTGTCACTGAGTGACCCGGTCCTGCGAAGCCCTGGGTGACCGTGCCAACTTTCTCACTTCCTCCATGGGGCCGAAGAAGAAAAATGATATCAATGTACAGTGCGCAAGACAGGGGGCGGAGGGCGGAGGGCTCCAGGGAGGGGCACGTGACTATGCCAGCCAATGGCTGAGCCTCCTGCGAAAGTTTGCCAACTCCGGCGGTGATGGATCACCGTTTCAGTGGCATTTAAATCCCCGGCGCTCCTCCGTCTGGGTGACGCGCAGTCGCCCCCCCAGGCAGCCCAGGCGGCCGCAGCAGCGGCGGTGGCAGCAACCGCCCATTCGGAGCACTGGGGAGAAGAGAAGCAGAGGCTGCCTTCTGCGCGTGCCCGACTCCGCTCTTCCCCCGCCCCCGCGGGAAGTGGGGGCTGAGGGCATCCCTCGCCTCCGCCCCCTCTCCGCTGTGCACAGATGAACTGGCATGAGGTGAGAAGGGCAGAGGGCTGTCCGCGCTCTTGGGTGAGAAGTAAGGGGGCAGGAGCTCGCTGGGCAGCCGCAGGTACACTGGCTTAGGCAGGAGCGCGCCGAATGGAAGGCCGGCGCGAGCCCCGCATTCCTGGGTCGCTTTTACTGCACAGTCCCTGCTCTGGGACCGTGGGGCGACGAGTGCAGAGAACCACCGGCCCTGCGAGCTCGGAGCGGAGAGGGAAGGGCGCAGAGGGCTGGCTGAGAGGAATCCGGATGGGTGTGGAGGGGCGAGCTCAAAAAAAGAAATTTCCCTCCTCCACGGAGGGTCCGCGGAAGCGCCCTTCCCACCCCCCTGCTCGGTTACCATTAGCATGGCAATGAGGAGCGTCTGTAATTTGAGAGTCCTGGAACCTAGCTGGCGGGCAAAGGCCTTAGGTGACCAGGCTCTTCTCCGCCCTCTCTCTCCCCTCGCTCTCCGCCCCTTTCTCCTCCCCACTCAGCTTTGCTCCAGGAACCCTCCCGGAGCCAGAGCAACTCCGCTGCTGGATTTTGAGGGGTAGGAGGCGGGGGCGAGAGATGACGCTAGCGGACGTGGCCAGCGTAGGGGCCGGGCCGCGCTGCAGGCCATCTGCCGGGTCCCCAGGACCCAGGAGCCTGTGCGCTCCGGGGGGGAGGGGAGGGCTCAAAGGGCCAAACCACAGCTCCAACAGAGTATGCTCAACGACTTTGTGTTACGAATGGGAGAACCTCCTCCAACACCCGCCCCGCATACACACCCACACGCATTCTACTGCACTGCACGTCTGGAGTGGGAATCGGGGCTGGCAGGTGGGAGGGGTGGTGGACAGATGGCTGATGGTGGACGGGACCCTTTCCTCTTCCCTAACGAACCTCCTCCCCTTTCTAACTTACTGTCTAGCTGCTTATTGTGAGTCGTCAAGTCTTTCCCTAGAGAGCACGGGCAAATCTGAGCATCATCCCGAGCCAGAGGTCCTGGTCTCCGTCATCCTTATCCTACGCTGATACTGATGGGGTCGTTAATTGCTATTTACTATTAGGTTTCGCGTCAACCCTGCGCTTGTAGAGAGAAAAGGCCAAACAGAGGCCGAGAATTGATGCATTCTTAGGTGGAAGAAATTCAGAGCTCAGCCAAGAAGCTTTGCAGCCAGTGTCCTATAGATTTTGCTCAAACCGTTTTCACAACATTGAATCTGACAGATGAAAATTATTGTGAGGATTGTATGTGGGTTTGAGATTCCTACTCCTCGCCTACCTCCCCTCCCCTAGTTAGAACAACCAAATTTTGCTTGAGATAGACATATTTCCGCTGTATCAGGCTACCTTTAGGTTTCTGTGTTTTATTCTCCCACTTAGAGGCTCCCCCCAGACCTGTCACCCCAAGAGGGAAATCCCGTGCAGATATTTCACCCTGGACTCTCTCAGTAGGAAAAAAAATTTATTTATTTTTTTATTTTTGCCCCAAACACTTCCTTTGGAATCTATTTTTCTGTGACCTTTGACCTATCCTCAAGCATGGTTAAGAGGGAGCAAGGATAGGAAAGCTCATCCCTACCCCAGTTTCAGTTCCTGGGGACCCCCTTCCTGGAAAAGGGAAAAGTCAAGGAGGCTTTCCTGGAAACAGCTTCCTTGTGGTTCCAGGCCTTCGGCGGAATAGGAAGCGAAGGGGATCCTGCGAGGGAGGGGTTGGGGGTGGAGGAGTCCATACTGGCAGTGTGGCGAACTGCTCTCATCGGTACGTTCTCCCCGCCACCCCCAAGCCCATTCCGGTACCTTTCTTGGCCTCGTCGGCCCAGATTTGCGTGACCCCCCTCGGCCGCAGAGCGCCCGCCACAAAGCCGCCCCGGACCTCAGCCGTGCGCCCTCCTCGCTAACTCCCGGCTTCTGCGCTCCTCTCCCTCCACCTCTCTTCTTCTCTTCTAGTCTCTTTTCAGGGACAGCCTGGGTGGGGTGTCTTTCTTGGGGTCGAATGCATGCACTCGCACACAGGCCCGCAGACACTCCGGCTGGCGACCGTCCGTCTACCCGCAGGCCGGCTCTCGCGGCTGAGCCGGCTCTGCCTGAGTGTGTCCGCGAGCGCAGCTCTCCCGGGCGGCTCACAAAGGCAGCCTCCTCTGCGCTCGAGCCCGTAGGCTTCCGTAGCTCGATGCCTTCCCCATCCCACCCCCACCCCACCCCCACCCCCACCCAGAAATCCTGGGGCCCATTAGTCGGTGAAGGAGATGCTTGGCCGGCTGGGCTTGCAGGCCAAAGCCCCGTCAAGCTAACGTCTTTTTAAACGCCCAGGGCAAGTGGATGAAAAGGCGAGCTTGGTTACGATGAAAATAATCGCCTGCAAGGGGCTCGCTGGGCTCAAAGCGCCTCTTTCAAGGCTGAAAAGGGAAGGAGCCAGGAGAACACAGAACGCCGCCGAGTCCCGGAGCTGTTCATGGCATCCGCGGCTCAGCCAAGCTGTTGTTTTAAAAGAGCAATAAAAATGAATTATGACTAAACGCCCTCTAACTTAATGCTTTCGGACGGGAATCCCCGGCAACTACGTAAGAGGATTTTTATTTGTGCATGTGTTCCTGCAATTGATCTCTTTGATGACATTCTCATTCATAGAAAGCGTTTGATTTATGAGCGTAGGACGAGTCGCACCCAGCAGCCGCGCAGCCCTGGCCGGGGCTGGGCTGCCCTGCTCCGCGCTGAGCCAGGGGCCAGAAATCGGCCACGGTCCCCTCCACGCCTCCGCCGCTGCCGGGATTTAGGGGGTGAAGGTGAAAGGGAAGGTGGGGAGTAAACCCATGTAGAAAGATCGCGATTTCATTGTCACTTCCAAGCCTTTACAGTTAAGAGCCGGGTTCGTAAATCAACCCGCCCCGCACACATGTTGCTTACACACTGGGTTTTCTCACGGTAAGTAAGTAGCTATCAGAACATTGCTCAGAAAGGGAAAAATAAATATGGGAGACATAAGAAAGGGGGGTGGGAAGAACAGAACAACCCAATAACACATCCTAGATCACATTTTATTGATATTTCATTTAAAGTGCTTTTCTCTCTCTCTCTAAACTAGGTTAATTTATAACCTAGGATGAAGGAACACTCCATTTTAAATCTCACTAACCTGACTTCCAAGCTTTAATGATCCATTATTTGCAATGTAAACAGGTTTAAGAATGAAATATTGATTTTTCTGACCCCCCCCCCCCAAAGAATAATAGAATGACTGAACCAGAGGATTGGAAAAATGAATTGCATTTTCCATCTAGTAATGATTTTTTGTTTTATTTTTGTTTTGTTTTTTTTTCTATTTTTTAGGTCTGTTTGCCTGGACTCGTCAACACCTGGGAATCGACCACACTGAAAATGTGCGGGGATTTGTGGGGGAGGGGTGGAACATAGATGTTTGAAACAAACGTGTAAAAATAAATGAAATGTTGATAACTTAGTTAATGACCTAGAGACTGGTAGCTTGTTCAGGAACCTCCACATTCCTGAGTGGGGGATTTCTGTAGGCACTTTATTTCTCCAGTTTCAAAAGCTTCGGCTTGGCCCGAATTAGGGGCTGTCCGATCCTGTTTCTATTACCCATTCAAATCTATGGCTTGAACCTCTGCACTGAAAAATCAAGTCTATTCTCTTAAAAAACAAACAAACAAAAAACCACACTTCTCAGAAGCCCAGGTCAATTTCTGGCTTGCTTTCTTGTTGCTATTAATGAAAACTTTGAATATTCCCTCTTAATAAATATATTAAAATTGAAAAAGAAGTTAAAGTGTGACCAGAATTTTATTTACTAAGTTAAACTAAAAGAAGATAAAGAAAGAGGGGGGATTGGAAAGCTATTTGTAGCAAAGGAGAATTTATTCTACCAAAAATACGCTTGACAATGCATCCTAATGTAATACAAAAATAAAAAGAAAGTGAAGATACAATTATATGATCACTTTCTTGCAGGCCTCATGTATTGCTTTCAGGAAATCACATAAAGGATGATTGAACTAAATTTAAAACAACTAAAACTCCAAAGTGATCTGTATAAGATGGCTCTGACACTGGGTTCCCGAGGGGAATCACCGAACAGAAAATCCTCGACATTTAAAGGAGGAATGGGGTGGGTTGAGAAGAAAATAAAATAAAAATCAACACCCAGAATAAAAGAAGGCAAAACCACCTGGTCAAAGGGGCTTTTGTTTTGTGATGTTTTGTTTTGCTTTAATGTTTTTAGTAATTCAGATGCTGCAAGTCGATTGTGGTGAGTGTGTCTGTAAAAAAGTCAAAGCTGTCAGCTGAAATATCTACGGGACTGTCGAGGGAACCTGGTAAACTGGGCGAGACTGCATCTGAAAGTTGCAGGCAGGAATCTGTGGAGAAAACGTTAAAGTCCTGCAAAGAGGGGACCTCGAGGGCCTCGGGACTGTCATTGTTTAGGCCAGCGCCACAGTTCTGGCCCATTGTTGACAAGCAGTTAGGAACAGTGGGTGACTGGTGCTGAAAATGTTTCAGATTTTTCTCATTGCTGGTTAAAGGCGAAACAGGGAAACTTTGGGAGTCGCCATTGTGTCCATTGGGAGCCTGCTGCTGAGAGAGGGCGTTTTGTTGAAAAGTGTAACCTTCCCTCTCCAGAAGGGCCCCAGAGACGCTGAGGGCTTGCTCAAAGAGTGACTTCTCTTCCTCATCCTCCTCCACTTTCTCAGAGTCCTCAAGGCTTTTAAATTTCCCCTCACTGTTTTGGTTCTCCTTGCACTGGGTCTGCCTTTTGTGCTTCATCCTCCGGTTCTGAAACCACACTTTCACTTGTCTTTCAGTCAAATCCAGTAGCGCTGCAATCTCCACCCTTCGGGGTCTGCAAAGATACTTGTTGAAATGAAATTCTTTTTCCAGCTCCAAAAGCTGCGTGTTGGTGTAAGCAGTTCTCAGGCGCCTGGAGCCCCCGCCGCTGCCATCGGCGATTTCCAGGGATTCTGCAGAAAGGGAAACCAACAAGAGACACACGCACAGTTGGAGGTGGAAGGGTCTAAGCGGGGTTATTCCACTGGATAATAAATATAGCAGAAAAAAATCAACTGCAACAAAATGGCCGCCCCTGGATGCAGTAGAGCTATTGTGCTGCCTTTCCTGGGAGTCCAGCCCGGGGAGACCCCATCTCCTTCACCTCCACCAAATCCCTGTAGCTCCCCCAACCTCTCCATCCGGGAGCAAACTTTATATTAGCCACACCACAATTTATAATTAATGCATCAGCTGCTTAGCTGAGCAAGAGCGATCTATCACTCTTCATTACTGTCAAAAAGCCAAACTCTAGGACAAGGAGACAAGAGGAGGTCAGTTCCAACTCAAATAAATCATCCCACATTACACAAGTTAGGGAAAGTTCCCCCCCTTCCTGAAAAAAAAAAATACATATATGTCTTATTACGGAGCACTAGATCCCTTCTCTCTCCAGCAAACCCACTCCTGAGCCCACAGGGACAGGGAAAAAGCAGCCAAGCATCTCTCCCTCTCCCCCTTCTCCCCCAGCCCACGCTCCCCTCCCCCCATAACCGCTCTGGGGCAGCCCGGAGGGGGAAGAAGTTCCCGGGGACCTGGGGCCAAGTCTTTGGACTGACCTTTGTGGCTGAGGCAGGCAGGGCCGGTGGTGGCGGTGGAGGCCGAGGCGGGAGGCAGCGCAGTTTTCTTGGCCGCCTTCTTCTCCTTCATCCAGGGGTACTCGGGCGGCTGCAGGGCGCCAGCGGGCACAGGGCTGCCGCGGCTGCCCGCGGGGCTCGGCTTGGGGCGGCCGCCTGCGCCGTGGCGAGGGTGACTGCCCGGGTTCAGGCTGGGAATGGTCTGCTCAAAAGGAGGAGGAATCAGTGTCGAGTGTGAAAGCGTCGAGGTCTTGATTGATGAACTTTGAAATGTATCAGCGACAGGGGGAAAAGATGTCAGGCACTCAGCGAGCGACGGCTGGCTATTGATAAAACCAATCTCTCGCTCAAATTCGTAATTCATGGCCTTCTCCTTGGAGCCCCCTCGGAGAAAAAGTTCCCTCTTCTGGAGGGGCTTTGGGGGGGCAAGGCCCAGGAAAAAGGCGAGCGCGGAGGAAATAAAAAAATCTATCATAGAAGATCGCTGCTGGGGTGTTTTTTTTCTAATTCACTGATTACAGCCGTATGGGGACCGCGCTACTATTAAACTATTGAATTCATGGAGACAAGGTTGAAATTGGACCGAATTGGCTGTCACATGATTGCTTCTGCCCAATGACAATTTGGGCTTTAATCAAAAGAAGCCACTGTCTGTTTGATTGATCCAAAAAAGTCGGGAAGGAACGCCTCATTGGGGGCCAGCGAGGCTTTATTTACACTTTTTTCAGGGCAAAAATACATATATGTGGGTGGGGATGCCCGTGAGTGCCGTGGGGGCGACGGTTCCTGCCAGCTTCCTGATCAGCGGGGATCGGGTGTGCGCGCCTGGGAGTGTGTGTGAGTGTGTGAGTGTGTGCGAGTGTGAGCCTGCTGCCTGGTCCCGCCGGCGGCTGCCCTCTGCCTCCCCCGCACACTCCGCGTATTGTTTGGGACTGTCGGGAAGACGCCTCGCACCTCACAAATCATTTAAGCACCTCAGTCTGACGCCTGCAGTCATTAACAAAGTAATCCATTAATCTTCAAAGTTTTGACACCCGTGGGCCCCGCATCCCAGCCACATAAGTTCTGCGAAGGCTGGTGGAAGGAGCAGAGAGAGAAAGGAGATGAGAGAGGGAAAGGAAAGAGGTAGGGAGGGAAGGAAAGATGGAGAGAGAGAGAAAAAAGAGAGAGAGGAAAGAAAAGAGAGACTCCTTTTTGGGTTTCCCCCTCCTTTTCTTCCCTTTTTCTCTCCACCTTCTCTAAGCCAGTTCCTGGATCTCAGAACTGATTGCTCGCTCTCACTCGGTTTTCCTCCCTCTGTTTTCCCTTCTCTTCCTCTTCTCCCCTCTCCCCCTCCCTCTCTCTTCTGTCCCCCTCTCTTCCTCCCACCCCCGGCTCCTGCAGCCCCTTGCCCCCCTCCCTCCATTGCCCAGCCCGGAGTCCGCGCCCCCGGGCCCCAGCCGCCAGCCCATTGTTAGCCCAGCTCTTCCTCGGCAGCTTTGCATCTGGCTCCGGAGGGAAGCGGAAAACAGGAGGCGGCGGCTCTCGAAGCTTCCCGACCTTCCTGCGCCATCAACTTCTCAGGAGAGGCTGGAGAAAGATAGATGTATGTGCCAAGCGAGACAACAGCCCCAGGTCCAAGTGTCCAAACCCCTGTAGCCAGGGCGTCCGCCAGCCAAAGAAATGCCGCCCGGAGCAGGGGCGTGCGGCTCCTGGCATTCTGGGTTTCATACCCGTAGGGCTCGGGTGCGGTGAGTATTTCCGATTTCCAGGAAGTCTGTTGGAAGTTAGCAGCAGGGAGGGAGAAGACGCTTGCTCCTCTTTCTTTTCCCTTCTCCTTGCCCTTGTCGCTCTGGTTGGGGGTAAGGTTGGTTGAGACTCAGCGAGTGCTCCCCACAGTCCGAACTGCCTCCCGCATCTTCCCGCTCCTTGGGCACTGGGGATGTTTGCACCCGCGTTCTCTTGCTGGAAACAGCACCGTGAGGGAGAGAGGGCGACCCCGGAATATGAAGGTTCTCTTTCTCATTCACTTTCTCTCTTTTTCCAATTCAGAGGCTTGAGACTGAGTGCATCTTGGACGATGCTGGAGGGTTCAAAAGATAACACACCTTTAGGTACGAAATAATAACTTTTTAAAAATCCACCAAGCCAGAAATAGAGGGGGAGGCTGGGAAAGAGATCTGAAGGGACCTCTTTTCCCCCAGACCCTGAGGATGGTGATTCCTTTTGCTTCCTTTGAAATGGACCAAGTGATCAGACTCCCCCAGGCCGGCAGGCAGGCATCGGTGGCAGGAAAATAAATCATTCTGATGGCCAGGGAGAGAGAGGTTGGAGGGGGAGAGAAATCTACGTTGAAAACAAGGAAGGCCGACCAAGGAGCAAGGCCAGGACTCCATCTCTGGGGCCGTCATCAGAGAGGGTTTAGGTTGGAAATTAGATATGAAGTAGCCTTGGTTAGTTTACTAGCCCAGAGCATCATCTTACAGGTAGAGATGCTATTTTGGAAAATGTGAGGTTTTTCAGTTTTCTTGCTTTTATTCCAAACAAAGCTCTGAAGGAAGTCTGGGCGCGATCAATCTTGCTCACCAAAAGCCTTGACAGCTTCTGGCCCTTAAGAACACATTTCAGCTTCGAGCTCTTTCCAAGATCAAATGTGGCTGAGCAAAGAGGCGAGCAGGAAACGCAAGTAAACAAGGAAAACTGGTCTTTTAAAGATATTTTTTAGACGCAGAAAGGGTTAGAGGGGTGCTTTTAGCAAAGATGCTTTGCGTACTCTGGGATGGTGGCCTTTAGCATTTGCTTTTACCATAAAATATTGAGTGGTTAAGAGAAGGAGGCGCAGGGGAGAGGGAGAGTGCAGCCCCAGCATCGAGGAGGCTTTGTCAGGGGCTGCGTGGGTGAAAGCTTTTGCTGGATTCAGAGGCTTTAATTCAAATACCATCTGGGAGAAAACTCTTTTCTCTGACCACTCAACACTGACATCTTCCCTAAATCTATTACTTTAACTCGGGAGATATTTTTAATAAGATTTCCTTTTCTGGGAAGCTGGGGGTGAGATCGATATTTTTTCTGTGAAAGCCAAAATGAATGTCTCAGTGGGCAAAATATGGAAAATCGTATTCGAATCTCATTTAAAAATTTCCACCCGAGAAAAAGAGGACGCCTCCAAACCTTTCCTCTCTCAGCTAAAGGGTAAATTTTATAAATGGGATCCTCCCGGTGGATCTCTTTCTCCAGAGACACTGCTCCTTACTTAAATTTTCCAGGTAATTTTATACACTTCTATAAAACGGCTATTTGAAAGAAGACTCCTGTGTTGCTCAGCGTGGGCAACCCAAAAGGCAGAAGCTCCATTTCTCACCAAGACTGGCTTCCCAGCCTCTGCATTTCTGAGGTGCTCGCCATATTTGGGCAGGGAGGCTGGGGGGGGGGGGGGGGAGAGACAGACCCACCTCTTCTCACAGCCCAAATTCTCTCTCTCTGTCTCTCACACATCAAAAGGCCAGGACAGACCTGGAGAAGCACCTCTGATTGTGAAATATCCACTTCTCTACAGCCGCCTGGCTTTGTATCCTTCTAGCCTTTTTCTTTTCCCTAAAATGTGAGAAGGTTCCCTAAATGTGGCCTCTGTGGACCCAGTAGATATCCAGAAGTGGCTCCGGTGCCTGTTTCTAAGAATCATCCGAGGGAGCTTCTCAGGGGATAGAGGCCATGATGATGGATATTTTGAATTGCAAACAAAATGGCGACATTTTCCACCTCCGCCTCTGAAAGATACAATTCAGGGAGAAAGGGGGTGTTTATTTCTCCCGTCAGATGCTCCTGATATCCAGACTCCAGTTGCTCCACATTTCCAGCTGACAGTGCTGATGGGGATGCAGGTCTGAGGTTTGCATTTCCTGAATTTGGTTCCTTCTCCGGACAATTCTTTAATCTGAAGATGAAAATATTTCCTTACACTGTTCTGTCTTTGCCTCTGTTGACCAGTCTGAAGACAACCCTATCTTAAATCCAGAAGTGGAAATATAATATTTAGCTTCTGTAGCATCAAATGAAAGAGGTACTTAGAAAATTGCATTTTATTAGAAATATACCGATCTCCTTTCTCTTTCTTCTTCCCCTGGGGCCATAAAAGGGAAGTGAGAAGGGTAGAAAGAGGAAATAAATACACGAACGCCAAATACTAAATTCCGGGAGGAAGCTGATGCTGGGATTCAGGCAGTACTGGGAAAGGCTCAGGGCGGCTCTCCAAGCTCAGTCCCTCTTTTGCTGGCGGCCTAAGTGAGCCCTAGTCCCTTCCGAACTGCCTCGCTCTCAGTGGCGATTTTATGACGGATTTTCCCCCTCCGGGTGCGATAATGGACTGCAAAGCACACGCGGAGGAGTTCAATTGCTCACGCAAAGCGCCCGGCATCTCCGCGCGGTTGGCAACTCCGCGGGTTAAGGCGAAGGCTGGTGGGCTTTGAACGCGGAGGAGAGGACCGCCCTGCTTTATTCCCCAGCCGGGCAGCGTGGGCACCTGTGCGTCCCCCGCCGCGCCTCGGGACCCGCTGCCTTTGTTACTGCGCTTTACCGCGCTCCGCAGCCTCTGTGCCCTCAACCGGCCTCGGCGGCAGCTGGGAACCAGACAGCCCAGTGCGCCCGCCGCCCGGCGTTTCCAGGGCCGCCGCCGGCGGGAGCTGGAGCCGCCTTCCCCAAGAATTCGCTGCGCTCCCGGGCGAGCCGCCCGGCCAGGCCCCGCTCCGTGGCCGGCTCGAGGGCCTGCAGGGCTGCCTCCGCCTGAATTCCACGCAGACCCCCATCTTCGGCTAAGGAACCCTCTGAACACGGATATTATTCAGAATAAAAACTTTATTTTTTTTTGTTTTGTTTCTCAGAACGTGAGCAGCAAGGAATGTAGAACTCTGAAAACATCTAGTATTTTTCGCCTTTACAGATTCTTTCAGTTTCGCCGGATGTTACAAACCTAAATCGCTGTTTTCAAAATCTGGATCCTCTCTGGTTTTATTGCATCATTACCGGTTTTATAAAGGAATATTTCCCTTTCAAATACTTTTTTCTATGTACGCCAATACACCATTGAACAAAAGGCCCAAGAAACCTTCTGAACAATCAGGGTACAGAATTTCTTTAATATAAATACGAACGGATGGGGATAAATAATATTTAAAACTTATTCAATGCTTGCAAAAAAAATATAAATAAATCTGACTGTTCACCAGCATACACACACGGAAAGACGTACACTTAGTCATCCTTGCACAGGGAGTCCCTGTTTCAAAGCGCCTTTGATTTTTTTCTCGCTCATAAGAAGTGCAATTAAAAAAAACTAAAAAAAAAAAAGTAATCGCTTCCCCTCGGGAGCCATAATGTACGAACAAATTCACATTGAAGAACTCGGCTAGAAAATTTGTTCATATACCCTGTTTCTGATCAAAGATTGGAGAAGGAAAAAGGTGCAGGGCCAGCGGCCCAGCGAGGGGAGGGAGGAGATAAATATCGCTATTGATACTGACAGCCATTCCAGCAACCAAGATTGCTACGTCACATAAACTATAAAAACGCATTACCAAAGAAAACAAAATGGGGTGGGGGTAGTAGAAAGGGGGGGCGGAGAGGGAAAGGGAGGGGCAGAAAGACCTTTAAACCAAAAAAAAAAAAAAAAAAAAAGTAACCGTAGAGGAAAGGTGAGGGTACTCTCCTGGCACGCAGCCCCGAGCCCACCATCACAGGTGGGTGAGCTTGGGCGCTTCCTGAATTCTTCCCTGAGAAGGATGGTGGGCGGTAAGGTCCGTGTAGGTGGGATGCGGCTCCCCGGGCCCGTGGTGGTGGCCGCTACCCAGCGGCCCGGCGCCCGCGTAGTCCACGGCGGCTGAGGCGGCATGGGGGAGGTGAGTCAGGCCAAAGAGGGCCGACCCGGAGTTGCTCATGGGCTCCACATAGCTGCCCCCCACGAAGACGGGGCTTCCCTGTAAGTGTGGGGTCCCATAGCTGCCGTTGCCCTGCAGGCCATGCGCGTGCGGGTCATAGTCGGGGGTGCCCCCCGTGCCCGGCCCCGCCGCGGTGTAGCGCTTCTGTGGAGGCGGCGGGGGCGCGCAGCTGGGCAGGGCCGCGGGATAGGAGGCGGGGGGCAGCCCGTAGGCGCCTTGCGGGGGCTTGGAGAAGGGCGGGGGTGACTGGGGCTCGTACGGGACGCTGTTGACCAGCGAATGCATAGAGTTCAGATAGCCGCCGGCGCCCGGCGGCACGGGGCTGCGACTAGGAGACTGGCCCCCCGACGACGTCAGCATCCCTTTGCCCTTCTGATCCTTCTTGTACTTCATGCGGCGGTTCTGGAACCATATCTTGATCTGGCGCTCAGTGAGGTTCAGCAGGTTGGCCATCTCCACGCGGCGCGGCCGACACAGATAACGGTTGAAGTGGAACTCCTTTTCCAACTCCACCAGCTGCGCGCTGGTGTAGGCCGTGCGCGCCCGCTTGGACGACGCCTGCCCGGGTGGGCTCTTGTCACCGGCGCAGCTCTCACCTATGAAAGACAGAGGAGAGAGGAAAGTGTCAGGGACTCTCCAGGGCCACACCCAGCCCCTGAACCAGCCCGGCCCCTCTATGCTACAGTCCCCAAAGATCCATCTGGCAGAGCTCAGTGTGGGGGAAAAACAACAAGGTGCTATCTATCTTCTTTCCTGGTAGGGGAAATAGTGTGGGTAGCCAGCCCCTTGTCCAATCAGCTAATCATAGATCAAGTGGGAAGGGACAGAAAAACAGAATCCTCAAATTGTCCTCCTGATCTGTGTTTCCTTCCTGGAGTTATTGCTCTCTGTTCCTCATTTTCTGGTCTTTTGGGCCTATCAGACTACAAACTCCCTGTGGGCAAGTCTCACCATCTTCATTCCCTTCACAATAACTGTAATGTGGGACACTAAATATAGAATCAATAAACCTTCTTTTTCTCAGTCACTATTTGTTTGTTTATATCAACCCACAGGAGATGACCAGTGTTGAAAACCCAAACTGGAAGGACTTCTTTGCCCAAAGGATAAGACCCATACCATTGAAGATATCCTTCTTTAGCAGCCCCTTAATGCTGGGCCCCTTTAGGGTTGCCCATGCCATCAAGCAGCCTGGTCCAGCTTTGCCCACTAACCTTGGGTCCTCTCCTTTCTGGCTCCCCAAACATTGGCTCTGGAGGGCCCAGATTCTCAAGCTCAAGGCAGAGCACTAGCTGCCAGAGAAGGCAAGGACAAAGGTAACCAATATACTGGGAAGCCTAAGGCCAAGGCCTTTCCTCCACTAGAAAGTCTAGTTCCAAGAGACCCATGTGGTTCCCATTAGGATGACAGACCCACATCCCCCTCCCCTAGATCTTGGACTGTTTTATTATACTAAGTCTGAGTAAGTTCTTTCCTGAGGTAAGGCAGTCACTCCATCTGCTGGAGCAAAAATAGGCCCTGATTATAGGCAAAGCATTCTGACTTAGAGGATGGTTAAGGTGTGGAGAGAATGCCACTGTCTCATTAGAATGGAGAAGCTGTGATGCAAGACAGTCAACATATTTCAGATTGGTTCTGACTAGGGGTCTAACTCCAAGAGTGGAACAAGAAGCGATCCTTACCTCACCAGGCCCTACAAGCCCTTGGAGAGACCACAGAGATACCTATCAAGCTCCTCTCAGGGTTTCTGGCCCACAGAAGCCTGGCACCTCTAATTGCCAGGACCCTAGAATCCTTCTGGGGGGTGGCAGTGAATTCCAAGAAAGGCTGCAGCACTCTCAGTGCTGGCTGTGGCTGGAGGTGGCTTGGGGGGCGTGAACCCAGGCCAGGGGACCCTCCTCCAGAAGGCACGCCTTTACCTGAGCTGGAGCCGCTGGTTTTCTGCTTTGTGTTTTGCCGTGACTCTTTCATCCAGGGGAAGATTTGTTTGGCTACGGTGGGCGAGCTGAGCAGGGGGCTCTTGGCCGCGTTGGCTGGGGTGGGATTGCTGCTGGCATTGTGAGGTGGAGAAACCGAAGAGGGGGGTGGGGGAGCAGCAGGGGTGGGAGCTGGGGGCTGCGGCGGGGGCTGCGGCGGCTGTGGGGCAGGGGGCCCAGCCTGGGGAGGCGCCTGGGGCAGAGGCGGCTCGCCCAGGCCAGGGGGCTGGCTGGGTGGGCCGCTCAGGGTGCGCAAACAGGCTTCGCTTAGCTCGTGCGCCTTGGGGTGGCCCCCGGCGCTGGCAGGCGACTGAAGCGAGCAGGCAGGTCGGTGGTACTCGCCGTCGCCGCCCAGAGCCCCAGAGGCCGAGTACGGCTGCTGGCTGGCATTATAAGCGAACCCGTTGGCTGCCTGGTAGGGGTAGCCACCATAGATTGCCGAGCTGTCGTAGTAGGTCGCTTTTTGCATCGCGTTGTTTCACGATCTTGATCGCACACTCAGACAGGGGCTTGACACCCGTGAGGGCGCACATTGGCACGCCCCCGCGGTCACGTGACGCTCCGCCGCCAATGGCCGCCCGGTGCAGACCTGGGGGGCGAGAAGCGCAGCGCGGTGAGGGCTCCGCGCAAATCCATCTTACTCTCAATAGCTAAGTGACATGAAAGCCATAAAAGAAAAAGTGGTCAGCAATATTTAGCAGCACGAATTGGCCTCGGGCGCAGGGAGCCGCGCTATAAAAAGCCGCTGGAATTTACTGGCAGCTACAAATATTTGCTTAACTTGTGTCTGGAGTTGCGGGATTTTCCGGGGAGTGAGGAGGAGAGTGAGGGAGGGCTGCAAGCCGGGTCTTGGGAGCTGGGGTCCAAAAGGAGAAAGGCCCAACAGTCTGGAAAAGGACAGGGTTGGCATCCCTTTCCAGGAAAGGAGGAACCTGGGTTGTCCCTTCGTCCCCACTCCTTGACCTCGTCTGGGGAGCCCGCGACTCCCTCCCCTCTGGGGATCTTAGAGGAGGGCCAGGAAAAGAAGGAGCCTGGATAGTCAGTCTTTTCTCCAATCCCTGCCTTAGGACATCAGTTTGCCAAAAGAGCCCTGAGGCAGGGTGACTTCCAACTCAGCCCCTTCCTGGACCTACCTCCCAGCCCCCAAGAGAAGTTTGCACAAAGCTCTTGGGGGCAATTGCCCTATCAGTCCATGCAAGATTTCAAAAGCTGAGCTTGTTAGGCACTTAATCTACCCTGGTGCAGGGATATGAAACCTTCCCCCCCACCCCCAAATGAGCCCCTTGTGGCCAAGAAGGGAGAAAAGAAAACTTTGGATGAAACATGCCAGGGGGTTAGGGTGGCAGGGAGGATCAACAACACCCCTTCCAGCAAGTCACCACTAAAAAACCCAGGGCAGTTTCGTACTCCTTTTCTCTTCCCATTTCATAGGTATCTCCCAGCAAGCAACCCTCACCTTTTTTCCCCAGCTACAGAAAGTCCCCGACCCTCTTGCCTTGGACTTTCTGAAGTGCTGTATTCAAGGCAACTATCAAATTCTACCTGTTAAAACATGATGGATTAGAGAGAGAGAGAGAGAGAGAAACCCACCAGGAACCTGAAAAACCAGCGTTCATCTCCATGACCACGGCTTGAACTCTCCTTCCAACTTAACGATAATAGGTTCTGTCTTAGAAACTGCAATGTAATTTGATGTATGGGGGTCATTTGGCTCCGGACGAGGGATGGAAGCACAAGCCATAAAATCCTGCCAGATTTCCCTGATCTTTGTGTGCTGCTGCTGTTGTTGATATTGTTAAGTTGGCCTATTTACTTGCTTCAGAAACACCAAGTAAATGGTAACCCTGAAACTCTAAAAAGCAATTGGAAAGTCTTCTCAACTCTCTTTTATTTAGAAAGCAGTTTGTAGAAGTGACATCCATGTTTTCTTTTTGTTTTCAACCTTTGCATGGTCAACTCCAGCTCTCAGCTTACAAATTTTCTATGTAGGCTTCATATATTCTCTCTCTGTTTCAGAATGTTAGTCTTTCTGGCCATTTAAGAAAACCATAATGGCAAGCTCATGAAGAAAATGGTTTACACTTCATACCCCACCAATATGTATTTGAGTCCTAGACCTATCAAGTTTCCCTGGAAATAGGAACTTTATTTACTAGAAAAAATATATAATTTTTATTTTTTAAAATAAAAAGCAATGGATAATTATAATTTTGCTTTTAGTAATGGACTCCTTTGGATTTCATTATTGAGCCAACAATCTCACCAACATCTGGAAACCAGGCACAATTAATTTTCCAGAACCTCAATTAAAAATTACAGCATCCCTTATCCAAAAGTATTTGTGCATGATCTTGAGCCCTGGAGTATTGTTTCTCTTTAGGAAATAGGTGGGAGTTATAGATTCCATGACCGAAAACAAATAAAGGATAAAATGAAATTTTAAAACTGAATAATAATTTAATGTCTCAGTTTCCTGTTCTCTCACTGAAAACAGCTCCTATTACATTTGGAAATGTTAATGTCTGCCATTATAAATTATTTAGATACTCAGCTTGTGTTAAATAAAACATCAGGTTAAAAAAATTACCCCCAGACACTTGAACGGCAAGATATTAGATAAAACAAAAATTAAGTTGATTTTAAACGTGCAATATTTCAAGTGACTTGCTAATCCACTATTACAAGCCACACTGCCTCTGTTGCTTACTTTACTTAAGCTTTTTTGCATTGTCTAATAAAATAACAAAAATACCTTTAAAAAACAAAGAGCACACAAATGTCCCCAAAATCCAAGATATGAATTTATCTCTGGGACCCCAGCAAAGTCCTTCCTATTGTTTGAGGTCAGCAGACAACCACCTGGGGGCCCACCCAAGCCCTCCAACCCAGCCCCCAAAGTTTGCAACCTAGCAAAGAAGTTGGAGATTTGCCAACCAGGAAACTTTTCTTTGAACCCCCAAGAAAGGGCTGAAGGTAAGATTCCTCCGTAAAGATCTGTTTCTGGACAATAACCCCCAGGTGCAGAGGCTGAAAGCGAGGTGAGGGAACTAAATCGAGTGCAGGAGGCCAACGCTATTGTCTCTCTCTGAAGAGCTGCCCAAATTCAACTCTTTCCTTCAGACACCACTCTGTCTTTCCTCTGCCCGCTCTTCCCCAGCCTGCCCTCACCCCGAGTTAGAGAGTCCGTACGTCTTCTTGCCCACCTCTCCTTCCCTCCCCAACCCAGAAAAGTTGAGGCTGGGCTAGGGGAGAGGGGAGAAGAGGTGGGGGCGGGGATGGGAAAGCGGCCTGAACTCGAAGTGTAAGGGTATATCAGTCACTGCCGGGAAGGAAGCTCCGGCTTGTGAACTCTTCTTGAACCGAGATTTAAGTCTGCAGCCATAAATCACCGAGACGTAAACTCCACCATTCAGCTCCGAGAGCGACCGGTTGTGGCCCTGCTTACCTTAACTTCTGACGAGCCGCAGCGAGCGCAGGCTCGGGTTTGAGCTCCGGCCCCGGCCCGGCTCCGCGGCTCGGCCGGGTCCCTTCGGCGCGGGATGGGCACCGACCCTCAGCATCAGCCGAGGCGGCGGGCGGGAGGGAGACCCCGAGGCCCGGCCGCCGCCGCGCAGAGCTTGGCCGCGGAGCTGCTCCGGCACGGCTAGCCCAGGGCGGACTGGGGCTGCTCGGACCCCCCCTCCCACCCACCCCACCCACCCACCCCTCCCCCACACCCCCGCCCCCTGCCCTTCCCGAGGGCAGCAGCCGCGGCCCGGAGATAAGCGCTAGCACGGCGCGGGGCTCTGCCTGGGCTAGTGGCACCGACTTGGGTATGTTTCTTATGAATATTACACGCGGAGCAGCGTCTGGTCGAGGGTTGCGGGGGGGGGGGGGGGGGGGGGTTGTGCTGCTGGGGGCGGGCGGGAAGGGAGGCCAAGGCGGCTGGGGAAGCAAGTGCCGGCGTGGGGGCTGGGGGCTGAGGCGAGGGGAGGGGGAGAACGGGGGGGGGGGGGGCTCCGCGGTGGCGGGAGGAGGGCAATTTCCCCCACTTCCCAATGCCCTCCCTTTCCTCTCTCATAGCCGTCACTAAAGTCCAGGAAAATTATGCTAATGAGGACAAACGGCTCTCACAAAGGGGCTCTCTTGCCGGGCTCTATCTTAGGAATCTGTTTGAGAAACCTTGCAAACCCTCTGCACCCTGGACCGGTTGGGGCGTGAGGGGACCGAGAACTAGGAGAAGGGAGTTCCCCAGACTTGGGGCAGTTAACTTTGTCCGCCACCCCCAATCCAGGCACCCCAAAGCCAATCTTTGGAGGACTGGACTAGGGCTTCATTTCTCCAGGGACCTCTCCAAGAGCCAAATGGGTTGTCTTTGGTTATATATTTAGGCAGGAACCGTTGAAGTTGTGGCAGCCAGGAGGAAGGTGCCCTGGGGAGATATACCTTGGTCCAGGCAATGAAATTGGGCACTCTGGGCACAGGTACACACTAGGGTGCCTGGGAATCTGGGTTTCCAGCCCTCATGTGCCCATTTCACAGCACAGACATGCAGCTCACTCACAGGAAGGCAGAAAAAGCTCTGACTCCTACACAAATCTACATGCATGACATCTTTTTTTTTTTTTAATTGGTGGGAGGACACTGAGCTAAGCAAAGGCCTGAGTTTGCACGATAATTCAGGCACAACTTTAAGGACGGTGGTCCTTCCCTCTCCCAAAGCCTCCCTCAGTTCTCCAGCTTCAGAAGTGAACTCTGCAAGGATATGTGTGTGGCAAAAAGAGAGAAATAGAGCTTGCATGCAATTACAAGGCGTCAACGGCAGGTCCTTCTCAAAGGAAAGTGTTAAAAATATAAGTAGTATGTTTAAACTGTCAGGGAGCCAAAGTGTCACCTTAGAGTAAAAACAAAGCCAGGGGGGAAAGGGAGAAATCAAAAAGCACTCCGGGCCAGGGTGGCCTCATGCATACCAATGGTTTTTGTCATTTATGGCTAGGCAAGATTTATGACTCCGCGCCCCAAAGCTGTAAACAGAGCACAAAACAGCAAACACTTGCTCCTTATGGCATATTGCAGTGGCACAACATGAAAGGCATAGCCGGGACGCGTAGGAGGCGAGAGCCAGCCGCAAAAATCCGCTTGCCGGCGTTTTCCCTTCAAACCGGCCGGTCGGATGTGGCATTTGAAGAAAAGAAGGCGTGGGTCAATAATCAACCCGCACTTTCTCCTCCAAACTGCTGACGCGTCTCTCGCCGCCTTCTCAGCCTAGCCAGCTGCAGAGAAGGCCAGCTCACCCGTGAGAACTGGCCCAGGCAGGGGACGGCCCGGGCCGAGGTGTTGAGGGCGCCTGAGCCGAGCGAGGGCCGGGGATCCCGGGGCACATACCTTTCCACTGGCGCCGCGACCGCACCGGCAAAACGTGGGACCTGGACCCGCCGAGCCGCGGGAGCCAAAGGGACCTGAGGCTGGAGCTTGGGCCAGCGCCTCCATCCGCCCCAGACTAGGTGGTTTCCAGGCCGCGGGCCCCAGCAGGACAGAAGTGGGGCTCGAACTTCAAGACCAGGTTCTGGCCTCCTGGCATGCAGGCTGTCGGGGGTGGCCCCCGGGCCTCCAGCCTCTGCTGAAATCCAAAGGACTCGCTTTGGAACAAGCGCAGGCGAAGTAACTTTAAAAAGTAATAATTTATAAGAGCTGCAGTTTTGCTTTTTTTTCCTTTTGTTTGTCTGGTATAGTTTTTAAAGGGAAAACACCGCTGGTCAATTTCCACCGCCAGAAATCCGCCGCTGCCGCCGCCGCTCCGCCCTTTCTAGGCAAATCCCGCAGTCACTCTCCCGGCTCCGCCAAAGCCACCTTTCGATTCTTTGCTGAGAGGACCCCTGGGCTTCCCCAATTCCGAAATCCCTGCACTCCCTGTTCTCTCGCCCACGGGGATTCGGAGAAAAACTGCTCTCGGCACCAGAAGAAAATCTGGATCAGCGAAGACGCCGTGTTGGGTTTTTAGCAGTAACGGGGTTTCTCCGGTGGCAAGGTCTGAGAGGGCCTCGCGCGGCTCCCAGGCTTTCTGTGAGCTTGGGAGGAAGGTGAGGAGTAACTGTTGACCAGAAGAGGCATCGAAATCCCAGAATGGGGAGAACAATTACTGAGGAAATATACTTGCCTGAATGGGTGAGGCTGACATTTTAAGAGCAGAAAACGACCAGCCTTTTTTTTTTTTTTTAATAGCTATAGTGGGATGGCTTTAGCTCTTTCCTGGGAGGAAAAACCAACTGGTGCTCTATAACTGCGACTATTGCCTTCTTCTCACTGTGCACGCTTTTATAGAGAACCAGCTCGAGTCCACGTTATTTATTCCGCTTGCTGACACTGAAGCGACAATAAAAAGATGCCTCTAACAAACCTCTATTCCCTCTCTGATTCTTTCTAGCAAAGCTATATTATTTATGAGTCTTTAACTGGGTCAAAAATGCGCCAGAACTGGGTCATAAATCATATGAAATGCTGACAAGTAATTGAACAGCAATTAAAGCTTACATTTTATTTCCAAGGGGTGTTTTAGAGCGCTTGAAATGGCCTCAGTTAAACACGGTTACCGCCAAGGACCACAGCAAGGGAAGGCAAAGCAGCCCTTCTATTCTAGGGAAGCAAATTCCACTCAAATAGGGGAAGCCTGATTTTATTTTTATTTTGTTCAAGTACAGCAGGAAATAAGATTTTTTTAAAAAATTGAATGTCACATTTGGGCAAATCCGATTCTGACTCCTTGTAGCTTCTTTCCAAGGTGCAGAGGGAAGTCGAGTTTCCTTCACCTTCCCAGGGTGTTTCCACCCTTCCTTTGGGTGCAGGGTCCCCAAAGCCCAATTAGCTCGTGCTTTCCCACTAATTTGGAAGCACATGGTTTAACTTTCATCTGTCTCCACCCCAGCTACAGCGCTGTTTCTGGGGCTTAGAAGCTGGAGAAATGTCTGCTTCCAAAACGAGCTGCAGGGTCTCGCTGCTTCCTGCAGATTCTGCCTCCCAACTGCGCTCCAGCCCGGGGCGCACCCGCCAGTCCTCAAACTCTGCAGGCTGGTTGGACGCAGAGGAGGGATCGGGGGCAGGCCATGCGCACAAATGAAGCTTGATATCCCCAAACCCAGTCCCGGCTCCCTCTTCCTCTGTCTTCCAAATGTTAGAATAATTGAGCCTCTGGGTGTCCAGCATGTTTGCCACCACCCCAAGCCTCTCCTAGATCTGAGCTACCCTTTTCTACTCCTTTCCAGGCAGATCTTGCACGGGGAAACAATGGCGTGCCCTCCGGGTCCGTCTCCTTTGGTCGCACCTCTGGGGAAGCGCGCCCTGCAACATCGATAAAATGGCAGTGCTTCTGCACACCCTTCGATTTCCCTCTCCCAGCTCCTCCGGCTACTCTGGTCTGCCTTAACCCTCTATACCTCCCGGCAAACACCACCAACCCCAGAAAGATTCCCCTTCTCACCCACCCAGCCCCCATTCTCACCAGGCGCTCTTACCCTGCACCCACTAGCTACTTCGGGACCCTCCCTCCTCCGCCTGGGGCTCAGCTCCTGCTTGGGACCCAAGCCCTGCCTCGCTGCAGTGGACAAAGCCTCTCTCACTCTGGAGGCCCTATGGCCCACCTAGTAGCCCGCAAGTACTCCCTCCTTTACGCCCCCACGTTTTCCAGGGAATTAAACTCAGAGTCTTAGGCACTACTGGTGATCTTCCACATGGTTTCGGTTCTAAAATGAGAAACAAAGGAAGACGGGACTGCGGGTCCTGTCCGCAAGCCCAGGTCTCCTCGCCTGACCTTTGTCTCTCACAACCATAACTCACTCTAGATATGAACAATCAGCGGAAATACCTTAAAATAAATTCCATCCTCCTGGTGTGGCCTCTCGTCCCATCGGCTAGCTCGCCCAGAACCACTCCATAAGCGACGAAAACCGCAACCCGCTTGGAGAGCGCTCTCCGGAGAAGGGGAAGGAGAAAGAGGAGGTGGGTGCGTGCCGGTGGGGGTTAGTGGGAAGCTCTCTGCTCTGTAGAGAATCTAGAAAAACGTAATCACAGGCGAAGCCGGTCCCGGGTCTCCGCTCCAAATGCCACAATAATGCGCTGTATTATGTGCTCACGTGGTCATACGTCAACTTAAATCCTTTTATTTGAAATAGGGAATCACTGAAGGAACTAGGTTTCCAAGCAGAACATTTAGCCTTGGGGGCGGGGAGGTGGGAGACCTTGACCAGCAGTTGGGAAGAGTTTTGTCTCTGGCAGTAGGGTGCAGGGGACTCTCCCCTCCCCCACCCAGGCGGCCACACCAGGCTGCTTATCTCCACTCATTTCTTTACACACACTCCAAACACAAGGGAACAACAACACTGCCTGTATTCTTAGAGTCTACTTAACTCTCCTTATGGCCTCCCGCAGAGGGCCACACTGAACCCAGCACATCCAAATGCCTCTGTCTCCTCGGGCTGGTTGACCAGTGCATCAAAAGGCAAGGGCCAGGCCCCTTTTCCCCAAGGAAAACTCAGTAACGACTAGCCTGATCAGCAGCCTCCCTCGTGCTCTGCCATTGTATAGGTTTGCTGACACCCACACCATACACCACAGCCACTGGAGAAACCAAAAAGGCCCATAATTACCTGACAAAAGGGTGAAACACCTCCTCCAAGTCCAACTGGTTTTAGGTGATGGGAGTCCACGAGGAAGAATGTGCCTGGCTCCAGAGTAGTGGGTCAGGATTTTGCAAAATCTGAAGGGACGGAGTGCCCTAGCCAAACCTGTGCTTACGCATTTCCTCAGGGCATAGCTGAGTGATACATGAAATTATAGGTTTCTAATGATGAAAAATGCAAGGGGAAATGATCTAATTGTCTCTGCAAGAGAAAAAAAAAATCAACCTTCACTGACATCCCTTCACTTAACCTACTAGGCAACCCGGGACCCTCTCTGCAGGCAGGTCTGTGGTCCTTCCCCTAAGACCACCCCAAGTCCACCAGCAGAAATTGAACTGGACCAACTCTGCTCAGGGGAACCTAGCTGAAACAAATAAACCCTTTCTCCCAGGTCCTACCCCTACTTGCCTCCTGGTTGGTGACATTGCCCCCTGATTTCAATAGTTCACCACCTCGTAAGTTGCCTAAAAAGACCCTCTGTGTGGTCTTAGTCTCTGAACTTTGGGAGCACTCTGAGACCCATGAGATTCCCCTGCAATATTCTTTTGTTCCTCTAGAGTGGGTCTTCAGCCTGCTATGGCTCTCTAAGTGTGAGGATTCACTTGTAGCAGCTGCAGGATGCTGTGAATGAATCCTCCCCACCCTCCTCCCCTGCAGGGGAACAGAAGGGGACTGATGAGAATATAAGTCCCTCAGTAAGAGGTCTGGTCATGGGGGTATCCAAATCAGAAGGGCAATAAAAGAGGAGGAGACTTAACCCCTTGGAAGGGAGCCCTGGCCTAAGCTGGTGGCAGTATTCCAAATTCCAATAAGGTTCTGCCTGTGGCATAACTGAGAGAGTACCTCTGTGTGAACTTTCCCAGCTCTATCCTGAGACATAGGCCCCTCATTCCAACTGTGAGCTGGAAAGTGAGAACACAAAGTGAAAACCTGTTTCTCCCAAGTTTGGAGGAATGGGGGACAGGATCAAAGGCTGATTTCCAAAAGCTCTCTCCTGTCTTGCAAGGATTCAGCCCACTCATCCTCACTATCATCTGCCCTCCCCATCCCCAAATCGCTCAAACATCCAAGAAAGGGGAAGAATTGCTGGGAGTTGCTGGTAAACTGCCCTTTTCCCAACCAAAGTTCCGCAAATGCTTCAACCCAAAGATGAGAAGGGGCCACCTTCCGAACTCTCAGAACTGTCTGGAGAAAACCGAAACTCCTGAGGCCATAAATCACTGGAAAAAGCTATTGGCAGTGCTTCGGAGCAATGCCTTAACTCCAGCGAGACCCAGAGGCATCTGGGCTCCAGCCTGGAGTCTCCTTACCACAATTAACAGCTCAGTTAATGTTCCAACTGCTGTTTAACAATTAATGGCTTAGAGTGGGATGAGGTGATTTGGTCGATTGAGAAGGGAAAATCTGAGGAAATTAAAGGAAAATTTAACTTTTGATGTGCAAGTGGCTTCCTTAGGGGAGAGTTTGGCCGGGGGGGGGGGGGGGCAGTGGGACAAGGCCAACTCCCTGTCCTGTTCAGTCCAGGCACCCAGGAACCAGCACCTGAAAGTCCTCCTTCACCACTCTGAAATCCACTTTCCTGGAGCAAGGCTGTGGATGTTTTAAAATTCAGTTTCAGAGAACAAGAAGAGAGCGCTGGGAAACCCCATTGCCAGTCCCCGTCTACTCACTCCACCAGCCTCTAGCCTTGCTAGGGCTGTGGAGACATGACTTGGTTCAGGCCACCAGAGCCATGATAGGGGGAAAGCTGGCTTGGAGGGAGCAGGCAACCAAGGATACAAACCCTTAGTCAATATTTGCAAAGCTGTTGGCAGATTAGATATATCTGTACTCAAACACTGCAATCTGATTTCTCTATCAAAAATACACTTAACATTTTTCTCCCTTTAGTAAACGCTAGTGGTTTTTCTACTCACCATCAGGTAAGGCTCTCTTAGCCTACTTTTTTGTGGAAACGATAGATGATTATTTAATATAAGGTTTTTCCTATGGGTACAACTGAAGTACAAATGGGCTCCCAGTTCTCTGGACACATGTGGATGTGTATATCATTTTATATGCATGGCCCCAAACTCTTGCAGCTATTTATACATGCAAAGGTTCTGTTGTTTTGCAGAGATGCAAATCAAATATACACACTGAATTGCAAATTCTTGAGATGCTCTTTTATACTTGATACAAACAGACAGTAGCTGAGAAAGTAATCCAGTTTTACTATTACTCTGTTTACTTCCTATCTGATAAAAAGAATTGTATCCAGAACACCATATCAGCTTTAGAGCACCACTGAATAGCTTATTGCAATTACTTATCAACCTGCTATCTATTTGGGGATCTAATTTTAGGGATGACTGAAGCCTAGTACACAGAAAGCTAAATCTCTGAAGTTTTAAAAAATACTAATTCCTGAAAGAACAAAGCAAACCTATTCCTTCATACTCTCCCTTTACCAAGCTTCTGAAAGCTATTCCAGCAGCCCCTCCCCCAAATAAGGACATAATTTATGGATATTTTACAAGGTAATAAACCACAGCGATTACCTCCTTGCATCCTAAACTAAGAACAAATTAAGCCAGAACTTGAAAAGAATTTTAAAGAGTTTTCCCTTGTTCCAAATAGGAAAAGAAAATGCCAAGGCTGTAGAAAACCCGTGCTTTTCAGATAGAAAGAACCTCTTACCAGCCCCGGGGGGAACCAAGACATGCTGGCTGAGAAAGGCCTAAATATTCGAAATACAGCAACTTCCCTCATGCCAAAGAAACGTAAAAGGATCAGAGAAACTGCAAGGCAGCGGTACAAGTTTCAACTGAGAGTTGCGACTGACCACCATTTACCGAACTCACACCTCCGCAGTCCCGCAAACACTCAACAAGCATTGCTGCCCACGCAGCGGCCGCCGCGCCTTGGCCTCTACTTGGTTTTGCCCGGCTTTTCCGTGTAGTGGTTTGTTTGGGACTTGCAGGAAGAAACAAACACACACACCCTGACCCCTCCCGCTCCATCTTTGGTCTCTGCAACTGCCCTCTCCTGCACACCAACAGCTATGGGACAGACTCTTTGTCTGCCTGGAGCCCCACTTTGGCGGGGCGTGCCCCTGAAAGGAACCGAGCTCCTCGAAAACTCCTCCGAAGTTAAATATTGACCAGAATCTCTTTCAACCGGCTGTAGTTGCCTGGAGCCCGGGAGGGTAAACTCCTCCCAACGGCCTCGTGCACTGTCTGGCGCAGAGGAGAGTTCTGGCACAGCACTTACCTCGAAAGATGTTTAAGTCTGAATCAGGGACTGCCTCCAACTCTGGACGCTCAGTGAATCGCCTTTTCCGGTGTCCAGGCACTCTGCGGACAAATAAACAGCAGAGGATTATCTGTGGCTGCGAAGAAAGGGAGTTGGAGGACGCGAGTTGGAAGTGCGGCCGGCACGGGCGCCCGGGTGGCCCCCAGGGTGACGCGGACGCGAGGGAGTCGCCAGGGCGCTCGACCATGCGGCACACTCATTGCTCGAAAGGCTCCAGTCTACAAATGGCCTG
Organism: Dasypus novemcinctus; assembly: GCF_030445035.2. Lineage (NCBI taxonomy): Eukaryota > Metazoa > Chordata > Mammalia > Cingulata > Dasypodidae > Dasypus > Dasypus novemcinctus. Next base: position 32,088,435 of record NC_080677.1, on the reverse strand, counting down.
AAGATGGTGATTTATTTTTGTAAAATAAATACATACTCCGTCTCCGCGCCCACCCTCTCTCCTTTTCTTTCTTTCTCTTTTTTTTGGGGGGGAGGGGGGAAGTGAGGAGGGTGATTAGGAGGGGTAGGGGGGAAGAGAAGGGGGAGGCGGAGAAGGATGGGAAGGTGGAAGAGGCTCGGACTCGGCCCCGACTCGCTTCGCTCAACCCGCGCCGCTTGATCAACTCGCTCAGCTGGGTGAGCACCCCGGGCACCCCAACTTGGAGAATGTGAATGCACAGCTTTATTTTCTTTTGCGAACAAAGGGAAGCCTTGTCTGGGAGCATTCAATCACGTCTCCTGAAATCTCACTCATAGTGTTCATATCTGTTGGCGCGAAATGAGACCCAGCCTCAGTCCGCAGGCCGTCTTGGGAGGTGTTGTCTTCTGGCTCATTCAAGCCCTGGGTGCTCCATTTCTTGGTCTCCGTGGACGGGCGGGACTACCGCAGCGCCCGTTCCCTCGGAGCTGGCCAGCCTCGGCTGCTGGAAACTGGGAAGGACGCGAGCGCGGGATAATACCCGCCCCAAAGGGGCCCAGCCTCAAGCAGCGCCCACAAGCCGGCCCCACGGGGCCCTAATTCTGCTACAATCCCGTCCCTCAGGATAGATGCAGCCCTCTCTTGCCCTCTGACCAGCAAATGGCCATTGACTCGTCAGCCAACTTTCTGGGGGCAGGAGACACTGGGGAAGGGGCAAAGAATCGCCCCCCAGGCTGGGCCCTGGCTTGGGAGAAGCGCGGCAGCTCGGTGTCCACCCTGCTCAGCCGCCGCTTGCTCAGCACTACCCCTGCCCCGCCACACCTTCATCGGGCGGGGAACCTGCCCCCACTCCAGCCTACCCCCAAGGAGCCCTCCGCTAGCTGTCCCGGGGCCCGTGCGGTCCTGCTGAGAGTGCCAAGTGGGGCTACCAAATAGGCGGCAAGTCCCCTCACTCCGACTTTGGGGCCCTCTAGCTCGCTGAACTAGTGGCCAAAGAGCGGCAGCTGCCCCCTGCCACTACCTCAGCCCGTGCCACCCTACACGGGCTCGTGGGGCTCAGAATCCACGCTGGGCTCCTTTCTCTAGACTTGCCCTGTGTTCCCTTGAGGCTCCTAGAGTGATCCTGAGCAAGGTGGGGGGTGGCCCCCTTGTACTTTACAACTTCTCCCCAGAAAGCTCTGCTCCGCCTGCCCCCGCACCCCCCACCGGCGCTCGGGAGTACCGTCATTATTATGGTTATTATTACTGTTGCTATTTCCTTATCCCCAAGTCTAATATTCATGGCTGCTGTTCCTCATAAATCCTTCAGACTAATGAGTCACACGGAGACGCTGCCCGGGACTCTCCTTCCGCCATGGCCGCCGCCGCAGCCGCCTCCCTCTCGGCGTTTTTGGCGCTCGCTCGCCCCCTCGCTCGCCCCGCGCGGGTGATTTATGAAGGCCGGGAAAATTGAACAAAGCCGCGCGCCCGTCCTGTGGTATCTCTGCAGCCGGCCCCAGCGTGAATCCGAACGTTCCCGACTGTCGGCGCATCCGTCCCACTTCATCACCGCAGCCGGGATGTGACCGCAGAAAACCCGAGCCCCGACTCACGTTTCCCCGGCGGCCGCGCGCTGCCCGGGGTCGCCGAAACCCCGCGGAAAAAGCCCCGCGCCCAGCGAGAGGCGCCCGGCTCGATCCTCCCGGCCGAAGGGCTCCCTCCTGCCTTCCTGAGGAAGTTAAAAGTCTTTGGAGATAAATCTGCGGGCGTGAGTTTTTAAAAATCAAATGGGAAGTTGGGGTCTCACTTCTGAGCGATTCATTCCCAGTGAGGCCCTGACGACTCCGATCCATTCCTGACGATCTGCATTAATTATTTAATGAGTCACGTGACCCCAAAGACTAGAATTTCAATATCTCCCTCGAACAGGCGCTACACCTTTATCTGCTGCAACCAGGGTCCTTGTTTGGCTTTTTTAGTTCCTCGGGCCTCCGAAGTGCGGGCACCCTCGCCGGGGTCCCAGGCAAGCGTCCGTCACTGACATCCCAGGGCAAGAGCCGGACAAGCGCAGAATTAGTCACTCAGAGCCTATGGGCAGCGCGGAGCGTGGGGAGCCCTCCACTCTCCCGGCGCCCTGGCAGCCGTACCCTCCTGGGCCTAGTGGTCAGCTCACCGGTCTAAGCGCCCTAACTACGGCGGTTTAGGTACATAATCTCTCCAGTCTCTTCGATGGTGAATCAGGCAAGAACCCACCCTTCTTCCCCAGCCGCTGCACACCTGTGGCCATACACCTCCGTAAGGCCAGATGCATACCTCCATTACCGGCAGAACAGGCCTCCGCAGAAGAAAGATACCTGTGCGTTGACCCCATTTCCGGGGTGAGACCAAAGGCTCTATTCAACCTACCGCTCATTAACATAAAGAACACAGTGGTGAAGGGATCTTTCAGCTGCCTCAGTTTCCTCATCTATAAACTGAGAGAGAGAACCAGAATGACTTCTTTCTCCCTGGACATTCTTTCAATCTGGGAATCTCTTTGAGCTCTAGGACTCAACCCCAGGAAGAGTGAGGTTGGCCTGGGGCAGGGGGTGGGGGAAGGGAGGGAGGGACTTTTGCTCTAAGAGTTTGGGGCCTTGAGAAGAATGCCAGAGTCCCAAGCCAGAAGTTCCAGTCTAGAAGCTTTCACAACAGCCCCAGCAGCCTCCCTGATGCTATAAGGTGATAGAACACATGTCTCTCCCTCCTCCTATTGTTCCCAGCCCAGACTCTCTGACAAAATCAGCAGAGCAATTCTCCAGCCAATGCATAATATAGAAAGGCACAGAAGGAACACTGGAAAGGGTGAGCCTGTGTTCTGCCAAGCAGGACCTTGTCTAGGGATCCAGAGACCAGGGGAGTGTAAAGGATGGCCTATTGCCTGCACAGAACCCACCCACCCGGAAGAGAAGCTCCAGGTTTCTTTTTGCTACATTGAGTCTTTGGAGTGTTCCTCTAGCTCCGTTTTAAATAGTGTTGCTAGTGAAGTGCTTCTGTGTTGAATCTGCTGGAGGGAAGGCAGGATAAGGAGGGCAGGACAGGTTGGAAGCTTAAGGGAGCAGGGGGACAGAGGGGAGCTGGTGGTACCCACCCCATGCAGAGGAGGCTGAGAGATAGGGGACAGGGAGATACCTTAGGATGGCTGGGTATAAAGTCAGGGATGCTGTGCAGAGGGCTCTCCCTCTTCCCAAGCCCCCCATATATCTAGGCAATCTTCCCACGAGCTCCATCCTGGGTATTAAGTACTCTACTATGCCTGTCACAGTTGAATTCCTTCTGTAATAAAACACCCAGTATATCGTAGATTTCAGCAAAACTAGGGAAGAGCTCCTGCAAAGTGCCATTATTCTTCAGGGGGGAGAGTGTTAAGTACTTAATTCAAACTGTGACCGTTAAAGTGTCTCCTATCCGATTTAGGTTGATTTCAGATGTTGACAAACTTTTATCTCCAGCTTGGCTCTGTGACTAAAGCAGATGAGTGTGTGTGTTTGAGGGAGGGAAGGAGGGAGTGAGAGAGAAAGGAAAGAGAAGTGCATGTATGTATAAGGGTTATTTTGGTAGGAGAATTACAGAGCTTACACAAAATACCATCTTTAAAGGTCAAGGGTTTGAGAGGCCAGCAGGGTTTGCTTTAAAACAACAACAACAATTAATGAGATAGAAAATTTGTCCTCACGGTGAACTCTAATGGTTGCCCTAGCAAAGGACAGACAATGCATGATTTTGAAGCACAAAATGGGGTTTTCTGGGCTGTTATAACAAGTTCCCTTAAAAACCAACTCTGGAACAGGCAAAACGCTCAACAAATGACATAATCATCTGAATAATTTTGGTTTTGTAAAACTCACCAATACTTAAATCAAGACAGTTCAGGCAAGCAAAAATGTCATTTTGTCATAGAATATTTGGGCAACTATCTCAATCCTCTTTCTCTTGCTTTCCTGATTATGAGAGCAAGTCAAAGAAAGTCACCCCTTAGCTCCGTACAACTACCCCCAGCATGAGGCCATTGCATAACTCCATGCCCCTCCTTCCTCACAAAGGAGAAATACAAGAGAGTTTACCTTAAATGATGATAATCTGCCATTTGAGGTTTTTCAGTTTGCCACTCAATTTCCACTGAGAATCTAGGCGGTTTTTGAGCAGACAGCCAAGATGCTGCGTCTTTGCCCGAGCCCACATTATTTGCAAGAAGATCCCTCTCTCCTCCACAGACTTTGCCCAGAGAATGCCTTTCAGAATTGCTGTTGAATTACAAAGAAGTATTTATTGTATGAGGTGATTAATGATTCCTGGGAAAATTGCTATTTTCAGCGTGATTTAATTTCATTTTACGAGTGCGTGTAGTAGGGGGAGGGTTAATAAGTTTCAGCAGCAGTTGTAGTGCTTCCAGAAATCCCTGGCACTCGTTCACACCTTATCAAATGCACTTTCTGCCAGGTCTGACCTGACTTGGGAAGGTGGGTACATATTTGTTTGCCCCTGAGTTTTCTTGGGGAGGGTCAGAGGCCCCTCAGAGACTTATGCCCATCACTTTCCTCTCAGAACTGGCCCAGGACTTGTAGGTAGGGGGTTGACAACCCTTGTCTGTATCACAGGACAGCAGGGGCAAGTAAGGTGCCAGCACTGAACACTGGCTAAGTGTTTCGCTACTGAAATCATGGAAAAAATGCGTTTAAATTTCCACGAATTGCAAACATAAGTGAATGCTTCACCTGAATCCATCTCTGCTGATTTTTTTTTTTTACATGTATTAAAAACTGCACTCATTCAAGGCCAGGTGACAATTCTAATATTCTGAGGCTAGTGTGCACTGGTTTTCTGTGTCTTGTTGTAATAATTCCCTTTACTGATCACCAAGTCTAAATCAGTAAACAAATACCAGGGTCATGGATATTGAGAGAGGGGTTTAGTTTTTATCTTTTCAATTTAGATCTCTAAATGAACAGAAGGAGGCAGGCAGAATTGAGGAAAGTGACCCTAGTTCAGAGTCTGACTTTCTCCCAGCAGTGAACCACCATTTCAGGTCTCCTTGCCTAGGGTACACTTTGGGGTGTCATTGTTAGTTGTGTTTTTTCCTCAGAGGAAATTTTGGAGGATGTACTGGGAAAATTTAGAATATATTGAAAACTACCTTAAAAAGAGAGAGAGATAGGGACAAACAAACAAACAAACAGCTCCAAGCTGTGGTTAGTGAAGAGGACCTTAAAAACAACCAAGAAACAAAAAACGATCTCAAACCTTTGCACAAACTATTTTTTCATCTCCAGGGAAACAGGCAGATTAAGTGTGAAGATGCAATAAATACCAAAGGGACCACTTCTTTCCAAGTGTGCTCAGAGTTCAGTGTGCAGAACAGCTGCAGAAACTCCCCGGCTCGCAGCACTGTGTGGTTTTACCTTTCATTGTGGAGAAGGGCACGTTTCTATGCCTTACAGAGACTTGAAGCCTGCAAGCCTGGCCAAGTTTGGGGCGAAAGGGAGCCCTCTTAATGCTCAAGAGCCTTCCTCTGCTTGGAACTTTTCCCACAGTGGCTCAAACTTGACAAGAGTTCATCTCAAGTTGAAAACACACACTCACACAAATGATGTGACCAGTTGGAATCCAGGTGAATACAACTCACGTCATCTATAAGAGGTTAATGTGCAAGGTCAACAATCTCAAACCAGAAGACTTTTTCTAAATGAAAAGCTTAGGAAACACACAAATCTGTGTTATACATTTTTAATGTTTTTTTTTTAAAAAACAACAGTTTATTCTTACCACATGGCTCTCTATATAGCCACACCACAATTTGTACAGTTGCACATGGGTCTAAATGCACTCCCCTTACCCCCCAAGAATGTGCCCCAGAATAAGTCAACAATAGTTCTATAACAATATTTTAAATAAACACAAGGAGGGGAAACTAACGTGTCACATCTATCATCAAGGTCTATACATTTTGAGAATTAAATAATCTTATGAGGTCCACACTGTCTGCTCATTTATTCAGTTCAATACAACAAGATTGTATGAGCTGCCTTCATAAGGAGGGAGGAAGTAAGGGAGGTGGGGAAAAGGGTCTGTTTTCTTCTGCTTGCAACAAATATACTTGTACCTGTCCCTAGTCAACATGGGCTGTCTGGCTAACTTCAACCATCTCAAGAGATTTGTTGCCAAGTGTTCCTTCTCAGGTACCCAGACCTGGCAGCCTTGTTCAGGCCAGCAGGTCGTTCCACCAGCCAGCACCCTGGCCAGCTGTCCTTTCTTGGGCCGCAACCAGCACACACTCTTACCAGGATAATGTCTCTTTTTTTTGTTATCCTTTCCACCAAATTGAGTTTTGTTTTGGTGTCTGTTATGGTCCAGACTCCAAGGAAGGGATGGGGAAATGGGGAGGAGAAGAGAAAAGCAGGTGAGGGGGGAAACCGGTCTAGGTCTGTAGAAGACTACATGGAGGAGGGAATGGGTGTGGAGGCGCCAGGGTGGGGATGGGGGTGCGGGCTCTGAGTTTGTGCTTGCCCTGGCGGGCCTGCCGAGGAGGCAGAGGCCGAGTTGGAGGAGCGCATCTTGGTGTTGGGCAGTTTGTGATCTTTCTTCCACTTCATCCTCCGGTTCTGAAACCAGATCTTGACCTGGCGCTCAGACAAGCAGAGCGTGTGGGCGATCTCGATGCGGCGCCGCCGGGTCAGGTAGCGGTTAAAGTGGAACTCCTTCTCCAGCTCCAAGACCTGCTGCCGGGTGTAGGCGGTGCGAGAGCGCTTGGGCTCCCCTCCGTTATAACTGGGGTTGACTGGACGCCCAGAACCCGGGAGGAGAGGGCCGAGGAAGAGGGAGCGGAAGAGAAGAGAGGGAAAGGAGGAGGGGAGAGAAGGTGGGGTGGGGAAGAGCAATTGGACATCATCATTATATAATAACCTGACACCAAGTTCACGCAAGATACATAAAACGGCAAAGAAAATGTTTCACAGGCTATTGACAACGGGAAACACCCGAGAGCCATAAAGAACGGTGCTGGGCACTGGGGCTGAAGAAAAGCTTCAAAGACACATGGCCCGAAGCCTCTGCCAGGGCAATTAAATTTATGGGGGCTATAATTACTGCCCTAACAGTTTGGCGTCTCGTAAATCTCTCGATAAAGGGACCCCGGTACAAAAAGGTTCTCACGTTGGGATCAAGAGGCTGGCGCGCACACCCACACCCCAGCGCAGCCCGGGCCAGATGGGGGCTCCCCTCCCGAGGCCCCTTCCCCTTGGCCCCTCTCTGCTGACCCCCGCCCGGACCCTCGAACCCGGGCCCCAGCTCGTCCTTCCCGCGCCGCCCCGCGCCTCCCCAGCGGCGCCACGTACCGGCGCTGACATGGATCTTCTTCATCCAGGGGTACACCACCGGCTCCTTGCCCTTCAGGCCCGGCGGGCTCCTGTCGGCCTGGAGCAGCGGGCACGCGGGGGCGCTGCCCCCTGCCGGGACGCCCGGGGTGGCAGGGGCCGCCTCGCAGCGCCGCGGGGGCGCGGGGGGCGCCGGGCGGTGCTGCGGGGGCGGGGGCGGCGGCGGCTGCAGGACGGGGCTCGCGTGCAGGCTGAGCGCGGGGCCCTTGGCGTGCGCCGCGAGCTGCTCGGGCTGCGCGGGCCGCCCGGGGCTGGCGCCGCCGCGGTAGCCGTAGGGGTAGGCGGCGTCGGCGGGCCCGCGCGCGGGGTAGAGCGCGGCCGCGGGGTAGGCTGGCTCGCGGGCGGCCCGCGGCGCGTAGTAGGAGGCGGGGGGCTCGCGGCCGCCGCCCGCGTGGGGGAGCCGGGGCTGCGGCGGCAGGTGCTGGGCCGCGGGCGCCGGGGGCTGCTGGTAGCCGGGGCCCCCGCCCGGGCCGCCGTCTCCGCCGCCCGGGCCGCCGGGCTGCGCGTACTCCTCGAAGGGAGGGAACTTGGGCTCGATGTAGTTGGAGTTTATCAAAAACGAGCTCATGGTCATTAATTTGTGAAGTGCAAAAATACTAATTTTTCTCGCGTTGTCGTTTTTCTGGGCTGGCCGAGGCCCCTCCCCCTCCTGCCTCGCTCCCCATCCCCCCTTCCCCCGGCGCCCTTCCCCTCCCCCCGCTGTCAAGCGCCCGCCCCTCCCCCTCCTCCGCCCGCCGCCGCCGCCAAAGTTCTCGCCCGCTCCTCCCCCGCCCCCCCCCGCGCGCGTTCCGCCTCGGCCCCGCGCGCGCCCCGCGCCGCGCCCCCACGTGATTCACCCCCGCCAATGGGCGCGCGGCGCGCGCGGACCCGGATCAGGAAGCCCGCGGGTGGGTGATGGATGCTGCTGTCCGGCCCCGGCCGAGGGGAGGGAGCAGGCGTTTGGGAACCCGACACCCCAAGTTTGAGTCCATCTTTTTGCATTCGGGGTGCGCTCCGGCTGCTGGTCCTCACGGACGCGCAGGTCGGGCCCTGTGCATGGCTGGACAGCCGGATGGCCACGGCCCAGCGCTGACCTCGAGCCCAGCCCGAGTTCGAGGCCGGCTTGGGGAGGGAAGGGCGCCAGGACCAGGGGGTGTAGACTGGTTTTCACACTGGCTACGGAATAAAACGAATGAGGCCGACAGACCTGTCGTCTCACCACCACTCCCTTTCCCCACACCCTGCTCGTGTGGCTTCTGCCCGAGAGCCCAAGCATTGAGAGCGGAGCAGGAGTCCCAAACGGAGGGTGGGTGGGCCGCTGAGAGAAATGGCCCAAGGATGTAAAGTAAGGCCGTGTCAATGTAACCGGATGGGCAGGCACTTTTCCTTTTTTCTTTCTTTGGAGACAGAACCTTTTTCGTTGTTGTTGTTCCTTAGAAAATTTGGGACCTTACTAATAGTATCGTATTTGGTAAACGTGCCCGCATTTACGTGCCCGCATTTACGAGGTGCGATAATGAGAGAGAAGATGGCCCGAAAGCGTGAATGGAATAGAAGCAACGCCTCCACAAACCGAGCTTCGAAACCAACAACTTGCTATTTCAGAACAATCTCCAAACCCAAACAAGCCAAGGATAGAATAGGCAACGTACCCCGCCTGGTCGCCGGCAGATCTTTTCCAGCTAAGAATTTTTTTTTTTCAATGCTGCTTTCCTAGGCTATATCTCAGGTTCGAGTTATATTTACAGGACAGTGTATAATTTCTGTATTGCTGAAAATTAGCATATTAATGGTATCAGTAGCTCGGGAAAGGGGGCAGAGGAGACTGTTGCCTGCCATTTGGTAATTGAAATTTGATGGGTAAACTAATTATACCATTATTAACAAATAAATTACTTATTAATTCCACCCAATGTTGATCTTTGAAGTAAATACTGATGCCTTATTCGTGCTGCATACTTTCCTTTTCTGAATCACAGACACACCTAGATCCTCTACAGTTCAGCCTAGATTAAAGCAAACTACTATAGTCATCGTTCTAAAAATACTTTCACGTTGCCACGCCAAGCAGGGATTTTTTTAGCTGGTGCACCTTAGTTGATTTTTCAAAGACCAGTATAAACAGCCTTCTCACAACTGAGTCTGGAACGCAGACAAGGAAAGTTCCAGCCTGAGCCTGGAGCCACTTCAAAAGGAGTGTCAATTCTATCTTCATTTATATCGGTTACTCATATGAGTTACTAAATGCTGGAATACATCCATTTGATGGATAGTCATTTAATGCTTAGCCACATAAAGCCTATTATATGGGACTAATCTTTAAACTAATTTAGGGAAAGAGGTTTAAGAAAAAGGGGAGGGGAAACTGTGTTAGCTTTCTAACTGGAATCACCCTGAAGTGGTACAAAGAGATTTTCCACATTGGAAGTGTGTGTGTGAAGAGTGCTGTCCATTGACATGAGGCACTTTGAACATTTTCTGCTCAGACAAATCAGCGCTGAGTATAATCTCTAGACATCCTCTCTAGACTGAGGGGTGGGGGGTGGGGAAAGCTAACCTATGATACAGCTGTCTAAATCAGTATCTTTCCACAACAAGAAAAAATAATATACATATTATTTAACATACAATAATATATACACATGACATATATGTATATAATACAAATCTGGGCTCTCTAAGCATGAGGGGGAGAAAAAACAAGAAATCTTGCCCTCTTCATGTCATAAGCCTTGAATACTAGGGTCTTAACCATGTCTGTTTAATATTATTTATGGACACTAAAACACAAAATTCACGTTGTTCAACATCAGAACCTTCTGTTGAGTTTCTCTTTTTAAAATATTAACGAGACGCGAACACTGTTTTGTATATGGTTAACCTAAACCAGTTAACTGTGCCTGTGTTTCATGTAGTTCTATTACTTTAGGAAGATGGGCTTACACAGAATCCCCCAAGGCCTGTAACTTGTCTTTGTGGTTCGTATCATAAACACAAACGGAGCCAGGACCACCAAGTGTTATCTCACACACCGACATTTTGACATTTTACTGCAAGATTTATGGCTGTAATAAACAATCTCAGTACCTTTTCTGATCCTTCTACAATCTCACTTTGCAAGCCATAGCATCATTCCATTGAATCAAATAACCTTTTGAAAAACATTTTAAAAACACCTCTTGCCTTAGCATAACACCAAAGGCACCAAAGCAGAACCAGGAAGATACTAACTCAATTCATAAACGAACTGAAGTTTACCAGCAGCATCTCGCCAGAGAAAAGATAGGATGCCTTGAAATCGAGCAGAGGGAGTGTGCTAGTCTCCGCACACCAACTGGCTCCAGTCCCAAGCGGGGTGAGAGCGTTATCCTTTTCTTAGGAAACTGGTAAGCTCGTTTGCTCATTTCCACGTGCAGGAATAACACATATTCCCAACAAAAGCTTTCTTAAAATCCCATTAAGTGAAATAACTTTTCATCATGTCCTCGCATCCCAGATGGAGAAGAAGAGAGAAGAGAGTCGGAGGGAGAGGGAGGGTGAGTGGGAGGCAGCGTTTGCAGCCTGGTTTGAATCTGATTTGAATCATTTTGAATATATTTGGAACAGCCTTCCTTCTTGAATGCAACCCTGTCCCAAGTTTCAAAGTGACCGAACAGTGACACCGTGTGCATTTTGTTTCTTATTAATCTTACACATTGACAGTCTTTGTTAAATCACAAGGCGCGCCCTTCACCAGCCGACATTTTCATATTTGTTAGACGCGCTGACCTGAAGTTCACCTCGGCCTTGGACTTTGCGCTTCTAAAAGGTCTATACAGTGTCTTTTAGAGAACAGGGTGCTTTGCCCAGGTCACTCTTCAGGGAAAACCGAGGGGGAAAACCAAAGGAAATGTAAACGTTATGGAATGTATTGACTGTATTTGTCCTTTGTTCTTTAGAGCGAGAGTCCCCCAGCCTGTTCTCTATCTGGATTGCTTCTCTGGAGCGAACATGGGAATGGCTGAATTTCAAAATGCCTGGTGATGGCATCTGAGGGTTCCCCCCACCTTTCACGAGGCATTCGATTTTAGAGGACCAACACTTTATCAGCCATTTGACCAACTAATTGTTTGGGGGTAATTTCTTTGTAGTCCTTCAAAATAACGAACACAACCCAGACATAAGGACTGAAGTCCATGTTAGGTTTACAAGTAAATAATTTTGACCAGAATTATGTGAGAGGTCTAAGGATCAGAATCCTCAGAATAAAGAAATAAGCACTGAAAAGCAGTAACTTCTGCAGGACCCGTTTTCATTTAACGACTTGCTAAGAGGATGTCTATGATTACTGAAGCTGACCTGTTTGCAAGGTGTGTGTCACATGTGGTTTTTTTTTTTTGTCACATGCTTTTAACCTAAAACATAATGAAAAGGTTTTCTCTAAGAGACATAATTGTCTTGGTAAGTAATAAAGAGGAGGGGATTCAGTTTTCTTCATTTCACTAGCCCAGATGTGGTAAAGTGTTCACTGCTGTAGCAGTTATCACCACAGTTGTTTCCTTTCTTCTGTTTTCATCTGGCAAACCCCCATTTGGCTTCAAGCTCTTGGCCAGACCAAAAACTTTACACATTGTACAGTGGAAGCAACCAGATTACTTCCATGAAGGCAGGGTTTCGGAAATATTTACTTTACCACTGAACATGCCTGGCACCGTTAAATCCAATTAACCAGAATATATTGGGATAATCTTAAACTTCCCTGCAAGAGTCTACATCCTGAGCAGTTGTATTGTCTCCAAAATTAAAAAGAAAAACCTAGAAAAATGTCATCTTTCTAGATCGATCACTTGAAAGTCAATACATAGAAAAGGAAAATATGTCCCCAGAAAACAGATTCTAATGGCATCAACACTTAACAGCTAATCTAGATGCATGAAACATAAAATATTGCTTAGCTCTCTAGTCACCACTCACACAGGAGGCATGGTTCCAGTCTGTTTCCTTAATACACTATTCCCTTTCTTTTCCACTCTCCCATTCTTCCTCCTTTGCTGTTTCCCCCTCCCCTTAGCTTTTATTTTAAAATGTATTTTTTTAAAGTATATTCAGAGAGAAGTCTGTCACAGTGGTCTTACAAAGTGGCCTGGCATTTGTGGATTCCACTTTCCTGCTCACATGGCTGCTTCTCTAGTTTGTTTTTCACTTATAGATTTTAGCATTTCTCTTACGTACAGCTGAAGTTTAACAATAAAGATAATGAAAAATTTCCAACAGTAGGGACATTTTCATGGCACCAATAAATATTTTTTCACCACTGGAAAGGATGGGGAATCCTGTCCCTTTGAAGAAGGTTTCCACTTCCTTCCCTCACCTTCCCAGCTCCCAGAACCCTTAGCATTCAGTGGGTTGCAGTTTCAGAAAAAAGCATTCTCTATGTTTGAAAACTGCAGAGTACATTTTGAAAGAAGTGCCTGGGTTTGCACACTTTAGAGATCATTATACATATCTAAAAACAAAACCAATCAGGCCAATCAAAATCACTTCTTTTAAATAAAGGCTATTTCCTGTACCATGTGCTTGCCTTTGAATCTATAATGGAACACTGGAAACTTGCTACGTTTTTTTAAAAAGTCCACTAATGAGTTTTGTGCATTTTTTGGTTTGTGACGACCGCATGAGCAGGCTCCTGGTTCTCCAACATCTAAGGTGTTGGTGTTTCAGTAATCTATGCCTATTTACCTGCTGTTATTGCCTCAGAATGAGAGCGATAATTCAAGATGAAATACAGCGTGTATTACTCTTGAAAAGAGGAATTTTCTATCCTTTCCTCCATAATTGAGGTCATTCAACCACTAGGGTTCACCTGGAGTCCATACCGTGATACACGCGTCACTCCGAGCCATTTTATCTTTTGTGCTGATAGTCAAGATCGCAGCTCTAACATTGACATCAAACTCTGTCTGGGCAGATGACTAAGAGTGCTGCACAACGTAAACTTTTGACCCTCAACTTTTTGACCTGGAGTTGTAACGCACTAACCACAAAGATACACAAAGCTGTGCCTCTTCTTTCAGGGGGAAGGGGCCCCCCTAGGATCTCAGAGATGCCGTGCTTCTCCCACTGCCTTTTGGAATAGAGGGGGAGATGGATATTCTTGTGTGTTTGTGACTGTGTTTCTGCCAAATCAGCCTCCCACCTCTTTTTGTCAAAGCACTCAGATAGGCACTGGATTAACTTGAAATCACTCATGATTCCATTTACAAGGAAAATTTGAAGTAGAATGGGGGAACCCCACCAAATGTGAAAGGAAAGAGAAAATGGGAAGAAAGTGGGCAGTGGGAATTGGAGACATTTTCTTCTTTATTTAAAAATAAAGATGCAGCCCTAATTGTTGGAAGAGCTGGCCCAGGCAGGCTAGTTGACTGTGAACTTGTACTAAAGCGTGCTCTGCTGGCGATTCCTAGGGTGTGCAGATTTATCTTCTCTGCATTTACTTAACCCGGCAGTGAACTGCGCGGGCGTCATTTGTTAGGCGATGACAGACTTCACCTCAAGCAAGGGCTGCTTCACAAAATCGCAATAATTATCCAATAACCTTCATAACAAATATTATTACTGAAAAGACCACTTGGTGGGGAAGGGACCTGGCAGGAGAAGGACAGATTTCTTTTTTGAAAAATACCAAACAAAGATCCCCCAGTTCTGGGGCTTTGAGTGGCAAGGCTGTGGATGCCCTCTCCTGTGTGGGTGGAAGCCTGGACTGATCCCTCAGCCCATTTATAGTTTTGCCACTGACTAGACAGAAATTCCCCCTCAGAAGGCAAAGGGATGGAGCCACAGTGCTTTGCACTCTCCATGGTGGACAAACCACGGACAGCCCTAGGAGCCAAAGCATGAAGAGAGGCTGAGAAAGGCATCTTTTAAGCCAAAAGGACTCCTTTCCTCTAATAGTCTGTCCTTCAGGATGTGCTTTGCTCTCTCCTCCCTAATTGTTTGGATACAGTACTCTTTGCATCTCAACACATGAACATGACTCCGTTTCTGGTAGAAAATTCTGCTTTGCTCGCCCAGAGTTGCCAACAATGAAGCAGGGGGAAGAGCAGGAGAAAAGGAATCTTGGCAGAATGTTGTGAAATTAGACCATGGAAACCCTAACAAACCCCTAAGTAAGTGTGACCAGAAGCTTCCTATTATATTTATAGTTCAGGAAATACTGTCTCTCCAGCTTGTGGAAACAAACGGGGCCCTGCCCATTTTGGATGCCTTCTCCTTTTACAAGACAAGCCATTCAGACACATACTTGGGCCACCAACTGAGACTGGATGTCTTCATAAAGCCCTCAATGACTGAGATTTTTGCCCTAAGTTCTCTGCAAAAGCAACCCAAAAGAGTGCACAAGAAGAACTAACTTATCTACAAACGAGCAGATACCCAGCCATCCTCTTTACCTGCGTTTTCTTTGAAAATAGGGAGAAGGGAAAAAAATCCTCCAGTAACAGCCACAGGGATCTGGCTGAGTACTGTTATTTTTAAAAAGTCATTTAACTCCATGTGGGTTAGCCTGCTCTCTAAAACTCTACTTAAGTTTTGTGACAATTAAAACATTAGACAGAAACAAGCAAGCTGACAATATTTGTTACGTGGAATTTTTTGACCCATGGGAAAGAGTCCCTGTGTCGTGGGATACTGGATATGAGTCAAGCAACCTCTCTGCCCATTCCTAAACCCAGGGTGGAATGCAGCCACAGAGGTAGTGTGGACATGTCCTTTACACAAACCTATGTAAACGAACCTGCCAGCATCCCTCTTACTCTTTTCTAATTTTAGTCACCAAGAAATCACTCAAGCAAGATCACCAAATGAGTAACTAAAATAGAAGCCTAGCCAACAGAACCCAAAACTTAGAGCAGCAAAACAAAGAATCCAGAATTCTCACAGACACATAAAATACGACAAGAGTATCCACATTCAAATAGAGTTTATATTCTGGTGCCTAGTCAGGCATGTATTCTTGAATGCTAGAATTTCAATTTTCATTTTAATAGGTTACACAAAATGACTTCGTAGAGTCTCCTTGCCACTCTTTATGAGAAGTAGGAGTTTGGAAGGGTATTGATTCTTTAAAAACAAACAAATACACAAAGGTTCCCCAGGTTTGCTTTTCAGACCTCTCACTTTGGGGACAACTCTTGGACTTACGTTGAATGTAGGGGGCCTATGCACAGCAAAGTTTGCTGAAATTTCAACTCCATGCTTTTTAAAATTTTCTCTTTGAGCAGTTAGCACTTGCATTAAACTACCCATTTCCTAAGGTAAAAAACATTTGGAGACAGGGGATTCCATTTTTGTTTCATTTCTGAGTCCAGTTGGGGAATTTAGCTTAATTCCTCACATGGGATGGGGGAAATCTGCTAAGTCCCCTGTGAGTACCCATCCAGAAAAAGACCTCAGGACAGGCCACAGAGGTCCCGGTCACTCAGCTTTGCCACTTAGGAATATGAGGGCTTGGGGCTGGAGGGGGTGGCTGGAGACAAGCTGGAGCTATACCCAGGAAAATTTCATTTCACCTTACTTCACCCGTTGGTGCAATTTTGGGATCTGTTTTGGAAATCATAGATTATGTAAATTTCCTGGGATCAAACAGAAAGAGCAAAACAAAAGATAGGCGGAAGTCTCCTACTGACAAACGACCCATTTCTTCCCTAAACTGTGCTTTATGATGTGTCAGGGAAAAACAACTTAATGGCTCTGGGAACTTTTAAGTTGGGCATTGAAGACACCTCAATTTCCCTCCAAACTTCAGGGCACAGTTCAGAAGAGAGAGAATCTGTCTGTATTTTGAAAAGAAGTAAAGTTCTCTAATATTTAATGTTATTTCGGGAGGACTCTTGAGTTGTCCTTTGAGGGTCCTGTGCATAGAAGTTTTAATTCTACAAAAGAGGAGAGGAAAAGGAAAGAAGAGAGAAGAAAGGCTAGGCTGGAAAAAAAAAAAAAAAAAAAAAAAGAAAGCGCTTTAAACCCCTTTCATTTAGCCTGGAGATTCAAAGACTAAAGTTAAATCCGGCCATAAAGTTTATTGCTTCAGACTCACAGGCGGGTGAGAACAGACCTACCGAAATAAAAAGAACGTGCTGGCAAACAAGGTTCAGGGCCTGGTCCTGGGTGCAGGGGAGAGGGTGCTAAGCGCCCTCCCCCTCCCCGCCCAGGTGGGGACCCGAGGTCTCCTGCGTCCTGCCGGCGCTCCACTCGCAGCCTGAGCAGGGTCTCGCACGCAACCCAGAGTCCCAGCCTGGAGGCGCAGTCCGCGCGTCCGCGGCCTCTGCCACCCTAAGGCTCTCTCCAGCCAGCCTGAAACCCAGTCCCAAGGCAGTTGCCTCAATTGAGACCTGCCAAAGGACTCCGGCCCGCGAAGAAATATTGCCACAGTCCCGTATGGAATCCCGCCAGAGTCGGCCTCGGCCCTGCTCGGGCCTTTCTTTCAAACTCCCAGGCGCAGCGCGGCCCTCGGCGCCCGCAGCCTCCGCCCGCTCCCGCAGCCGGCGCCCCACTGTCTCCCAGCCCTAGCTCAGGGCTCGGCGATTCCCAAAGCACCAGGCCCCGGCCAGGCCCCCGCGTAGGGGGTGGGGGGTGTGGGAACGGCCGGGCCACATCGCACACACAGGCCCATTCGTCCACAAAAATCATCTTTTTGCTCGCTGGCGAGAGCAACGGAAGTCATTAACGTCCGCAGTTGTGCAGCAATTAAAGTTAGGCCTGAGGATGCGGCGCGCGGCCACTGGCACTTCTCGCCGTGGTGCCTCCGCAGAGCTGTCACCAGTTTGGGCAGAGAAAAAGTTTGCTCTGCCCTTTCGAATTCAGGCGCAGCTTCAGAGTTATTGATCCAGAGAGAAGAGAGAGAGAGAGAGACAGTGAGGAAGAAAGTTTTTAGAGTACAAATAAACTTGCAAGCGCTCAGAAGGCGAGCTTACCTTAACTCGGAGGGAGCCATTTTTCAGAGAGTTTTGAGAACTTGTGGTTTGGGCACTTCTGGACCTAAAATTGACAATTTGAATGACCAGGCGGCACACGTAGCCTGCAAAAGAGTCAAATGGAGTCCAGCGTCAGTGAGATTATATGTTATGTGGTATATAATGTTGGATGTCAACTCCCCAAAACCATAAAACTTACTTTAATGGCCCCACGTGACGTTTTATAGCCAGTGAGCCGATCTGTCTGTGCTATGGATGATTTTACGATCTAATTCATAGACAAAACCCTATTCATTTGGCACCCAAATGTCATATAGCCGGAACTGGGGCTTATAAAGTTTACTGTTTTATAACTTTTAAAAGGAAAGACGGCATCAGTGTAAGCAGTCGGTAAATGTGCAAAACTCTAGTTGCGCTTTAGCCGCTGAGGAGTTTTCCCAATCGAGCTAGGATGGGGTAAGTAACCTTCCATTTGTAGCGAATTAACTGTAGCAAAAGAAGAAGGGTTCAGAGCGAGGCGTGGGGAAGGGGTGCTGGGGTGGGTTAATGGCAGAGGATTTGGGGGTCACAACCTGGCAGAGCAGTGTCTCCAGTAAGTGGAGACCCAGGACCGCCTTAGGAGAGGCAGGGCCTGCATGGGCCCGGAGGCCGCTAACAAAGCCCTGGGCTATTTCTCCTTCTTCCTCTCTTTTCTATCAATTTTGTACAGCAAATTAACTTGCTTTCCTCAGATATGGGCAGGGTGGACTCAGGCGTTGGAACCACCTGCAGCTTTTCCCACCTTTTGCCCTGAACTTTCTAATGGGTCAGAGTTAGAGAGGCATGGGTCAGGTTGTGGCCCTGAGGCCCCCTTGCACAGGCAGGCTGCTCAGGTAGCCTCAGACTCATCGGCTTCCAGGACTGGACAGGGAGGCAGAAAAGCAGAAAGAGCCACTCGCTGACCACTTGCTATTTGGCACAAACCAGACCAAGAGAACTTACAATAGAAAGTTTATTTTTTTGTTTCCAGTCAGTATTTTTTTTTCCTTAAAAACAAATACAAAAAAAAAAAAAAAAAAAAAAGCTGATCACAGTTTGCTTAAACAGCCAGACTTGGACAATATTTGTTCACAAAAACATACATCACTGAAGCTGCGCTTATAAGAGCCACTTCCAGAGTTCGTGCAAAGGGTCCTACAAAGGCACGCAGGGACACACCGCTCAGAGTCACAGTTTTCGTCACAGTCACTAGTCACTACACGTCGAACAAGTTAAGTTGTGTCTCATCAAGTCACCTCTACAACAGCGTTAATTACACAGGGAATATAGGTAGTTTGAATAAAAATATCTTTAACAGCTTGGAGCTATTGAGACAGGAACACTTCCACGCACATGCACAGTTAAACAACTCGAGTGCAACACACAACATTGGCACTAAACGAGGTCGAAGGGGGACTTTTTTGTGTGTTTTTTTTTCTCTTTCCTTTTTTTCTGTTAGAGTTACTTCAAGTAACACAGCTTGCTTCATATAAATAAGTTAAAACATCTATTTTTTTTTTCCCAAGACAAAGCCATTCAGGACAAAGAGATGAACAGAAAGCAGATCTACTTATACAGGCGCTATAATGGCAATAAACAGGCTCATGATTAAAAGATGAATTAGGGCAACAAGAACAGGGCTTCTTCACAGAAGGAACACAAGGGAGTTTCAGAAAGTCACCTTAGTACTGACACTACGCGGGATCCGCTAATACTGCGCAGTACTTTAAACGCTCAAATACTCAGGGGCGGAAGGCCCCTCCGCCGCCGCCATGCTCATGCTTTTCAGCTTATTATCTTTTTTCCACTTCATTCTCCGGTTTTGGAACCAGATTTTAATTTGTCTCTCGGAGAGGCAAAGAGCATGTGCTATTTCAATCCTTCTTCGGCGGGTCAGGTAGCGGTTGAAGTGGAACTCCTTCTCCAGCTCCAGGGTCTGGTAGCGGGTGTAGGCCGTCCGGCCCTTTTGCCTTCCGGGCCGCCTATGTTGTCTGCAACAGAAAAGTCAGCGGTTTAGCCACCAACTCCTCAGCCCCTGGTTTCCAAAGTCGGCCAGCTGGAAGAGCCAGGGGTCCTGAACAGGGACAGGGGCGAAAGGGCTCAACAAGTCCTAACTCGCCAGCCCTCCCCTCCCCAATTTCCTTCCCTCTTCCTTTCTAGAGAGAAAACAATACAGATTTGGACTCTGGAAACAATCGGCCCCTCTGAGGCTGCAGCCGCGTCCCGAAGGGCAGCCCGGCTTTCCCTCGCCTCTCTTCTGTCCTTTGGCCCTGCCCCCGGGCGTCCGGAGCCCGAGGCACTACCCGCCCTGGCTGCCCATCGCTTAGAAACCCACCGAAGCACGGCCCTTTTCTGAGCGCCCAAGTGGCCTCCAGGTCACCCTCTCTTAAAGTTCCAGCCCTGCGAGCCGCCTCCTGCTCCAGCCTGCACGCTTGGGGCGCCTGTTTTCTTTTTTCTTCCCTTTCCTCTTCTCTCCCTGCTGCCCCAAACTTCAGAAGCCCGCGGCTTTCGCCTCGATTATTCCCCCCAAGCCCCTTTTCGGGGACTCTAATTAGTAACGCCGGTTCCCCAGCGTAGCCCTTCTCATAAATTACCCGCCCTGACAAGCCCGATTCACGGCGCCTACTGCCATCCTCTACCTCTCTGCGCCCTGCTCCGCTGGTCTGACCTCGGAGCGCGTTCCGAGGCGCTGGAGTGCGAGATGGGGTTTCTCCTTTCCTCCCTTTTAACGTTTAAACTTGCCCAGCCAGTGGCCGTTTTATCTCCCCCGTTTGCGAGCGCAGGGCGCTGCAGAAAAGGAGAAGGAAGAAGGCAGGGGAGGGAGGACGGCGGGAGAGGCTCGGCGGGCTGGGAGAGGCGAGACCAGGAACAGGGACTGAGAGAGCAGCAGAGGAGAGAAGGGGGACCGAGAGCCGCGCCTCCGCGGCCGCGTGGATTTTAGAAAAGGCTGGCTTTACCATGACTTATGTGCAGCTTGCGCATCCAGGGGTAGATCTGGGGCTGGGCGGGCGTCGCCGGGCTCGGCTCACTCTGCGCGCTTTGCCTGCTCGCTGCTGGCGGGGGCGTCCTCCTCGGCTCCGGACGCCGTGCCAACCCCCTCTCTGCTGCTGATGTGGGTGCTGCCGGCGTTGGCCGAGGCGCCGCTGGAGTTGCCCAGGGAGTTTTTCCCGCCGTGGTGGCTGTCGCTGCCGGGCGATGGAGCCACGGCGGAGCAGGGCAGCGGGTCGGGCGGAGGCGAGTGCGTGGACGTGGCCGGCTGGCTGTACCTGGGCTCGGCGGGCGCCGCGCTGGCGCCGGCCGCGTAGCTGCGGGCGCGCTCCCCGGAGCCAAAGTGGCCGGAGCCCGAGCGGCCGACGCTGAGATCCATGCCATTGTAGCCGTAGCCGTACCTGCCGGAGTGCATGCTCGCCGAGTCCCTGAATTGCTCGCTCACGGAACTATGATCTCCATAATTATGCAACTGGTAGTCCGGGCCATTTGGATAGCGACCGCAAAATGAGTTTACAAAATAAGAGCTCATTTGTTTTTTGATATGTGTGCTTGATTTGTGGCTCGCGGTCGTTTGTGCGTCTATAGCACCCTTGCACAATTTATGATGAATTATGGAAATGACTGGGACATGTACTTGGTTCCCTCCTACGTAGGCACCCAAATATGGGGTACGACTTCGAATCACGTGCTTTTGTTGTCCAGTCGTAAATCCTGCCTGATGACCTCTAGAGGTAAACTCGTGCACTAATGGGGGAGTTGGGTGGAGGCGAGAGGGGTGGCGCGCGCACCCTGCGCGCGTGCCCGCCGCCCGCCTCCGCCATTCAGTCGGACTCGAGCGCCACCCGCTGGAGGCAGGACGCATCGCCCCGCTTCCGACCCAGGGCTGCTAGGGCCGGGGTCGAATTGAGGTTACAGCCCATTACGGCAAAATTATTGCATTTCCCTCGCAGTTCCATTAGGGTGTACCAATTGTGAGGCCGTCAGCTGCCGATCGCGCGCCCGGCGAGGATGCAGAGGACGGGGGGGAGATGGTGACTTAGATTTTGTTATTTACAAGAACTTTATTTCCCCCAATTATTCTCAGCTCCTCTTATTTTGTGTCAAGGTTGGGTTCAGTTCTGCCCGTCCTGCAGGCAGCTCTGAATTTTAAAAATACAGATATCACCTTCGGGGAAGGGGCGAGGCCATTTAGCCAATTGGAGAAATAAATCCTGCCCGCAGCAGCAGCTACAATCATGGCTCTGTTTTTGCTAGTGCATGAGGGACAGTGTCCCTGCCGCTCTTAAATGACAGACGTCTATTAAAGATAGCTTTGTATAGTGTTTTTCCGAGGCGAGGTCAAATTCCATACTCTTTTATGAATGGAGTCGATTTTTCCTGCGTGTAAATATGTTTTTCGTGCCATTAGCTTGCTATTTGGTGTGTTTTAAGTATCCAGCCTGGAGAATCTTCACTACTGGATCCCGTTCCTCGAGCCTGCCGGGCCCCAAATCGGGGGGTTCTCGGTGAACCCAGCCAGTGGGCCCAGACGCCCTGCCGCCACAGAAGCTGCTTAGGGACTGGGGATCCGTGGGCCAAATTATTGGGGTCTTGCTTAGAACTCCCGTTGTAAAATGAAGGCGCTAATGGAAGCATTTCGTGGCAATGCCTCGTAGTTCTGGCGTTATTTTTCTGGGTTGCGGAAGATGAAAGTAAATCACAAATATTGCTGAGAAGCAAGAAGGACCTCCCCGCTGGAGGCCGGGCACGTTTGCAAGTCCGGAATCTTGCCGCTCCCATGTCCCTGGGCCCCCTTGCTAGGTCTTGAAAGCTGCTGTGGTGGCGGCGCCAGCGCTGCCGGAGGCAGGGAGCCGGACCCCGGAGCCTGCCTGGAGCCTGCAGGAGCCGGGTCGCTCCCGGGACTGTAAAGTTCCGCCCGCGCCCACGTTGGCTCGCCCGGGCTCAGGCTGCTTCTTTTCCACTGGCGGTTGCGCGCGGGCCGAGACTCGGCTCTCGGGGCCCCCTTTGTTCCTCGCGCTTCTTCTTCCTGTCGTGGGGGCAACCTGGGAGGCCAAGGCAGAGCTGGGGCCGCAGCCCTTAGGCTCCCTCTTTCCAGTGGCTGAAGTCGAGGTGGAGGTGCCTTCCAGGACCTGGTGGCTAGGGACTGAGGTCGAGGAGCCCAAATCCCAAATAGGGCTTGGCCTGGGGGCTTTTTCCTTCCCAGCAACCCCCAGACTGACAGCGACCCGGCGCCCGGAGCTCGCGACGCGCAGAGACTCTAGTATAACTGCCGGGGACGAATTCGGGGCGCGCCCTGGGTCCCCGAGCCGACTTGGGCAGCCCTGGGGAGTGAGAAGGTGTGTGTGCAGTGCGCCCCGCTCCCGCGCTCGGATTGGGGGTGTGTGTGTGTCTGTGTGTGTGCGTTTGTAAGAAATATTCAGGCGTTTGCAAAGCTCCAGGCTCCCCTGAAGCTGCGGAAGCCTCCGGATGGAGAAAAGTTGGGGAGCAGGCGAGGGCAAAGAGGTAAAGCCGAGGGAGGTTGCGGCGCTGGCCTGGTCCCTGCCCAGGCGTCTACTCGCCCGCCTTCGCCTCTGCGTCTTCCCCGCTGGGCTGCGTGGAATTGATGAGTTTATTCTCCTTTTTCCACTTCATGCGGCGGTTCTGGAACCAGATCTTGATCTGGCGCTCGGTGAGGCAGAGCGCGTTGGCGATCTCGATGCGGCGGCGCCGCGTCAGGTAGCGGTTGAAGTGGAACTCCTTCTCCAGCTCCAGTGTCTGGTAGCGCGTGTAGGTCTGGCGGCCTCGGCGGCCGTGGCTCCCGTACACAGCACCTGCGGGCAGAAATGGCCGGGAGCCGGTAAACGGGGGTCTGGGCGGCCGCACCAGCCGGCGCGTCCCGTTCCCCGAGACTCGGGGCTGAAAACTAGCCCCCTCCACTCCAGCCTCTCCCACTCTGTCTAAGGCTAAAAGCGCGCTGGATGGGAGAAGGTTATTTCATACCAAGCGAGATGTTTTCCACCTAAAACGACTTGGCACAGGAAGTTGTTGTTTTTCAAAAATCTTCCTCATAAGAAAACCATTACAAAGGAAAGAAAAGACTGTGCATTCTTAATTCGGGGCACCCAAGTCCTGTTTGGCTGGGGGGTGTGTCTGGGGGTAAATGGGTGTGCAATTTTATGAGTAGTGTAGATACTCCGAGTTCACACACGGTTATCTGTGAGGATGTTACTGTGGCCAGCCATGTCAGGACTCAACATTCTCCCTGGAAAGTTAAAAATGGTCAGCCCTGTCAAATCCTTACAAATCCTCCCCCCTCCCACCCCCCAAATTATGTGGCCCTTCTGAGAAATGCTGAGCTCCTCTGGAAAAACAAGTAGATTTTAAAACAAAACACTATAACTATATTTAAAAATCCACACTAGGTTCTTTCCTGCTCCAAGGGCAAGAGGATTTCCTGTGGAGTTTTTGCAAACCAGGGGCAAAAAGATGGAGCTGGGGTAGCCTGGAGCTTCTGGAAATGTAGGGCTGTGTTGTGCTTTCCTGTGCCAAAGAGGCCCATGCGTGCAGGGCTCCCCCAAGCTGGGAGTGTGAGGCTCAGGCAGGGGCTCAGAAAGAAGCAGAAGTTAGCTCTGAGTGAGCAGTTGAGTGGAAGTGGGAGGAGGGGAGGGAGAAGAGGGAGAGAAAAACAGAGAGAGAGAGAACTTAAGGTTGGGCATGTGGCTTTGGGGATACACTGGCCGAGTCCAGATGGAGGCCTCTATTTGGATTTCTGAAGGACAGAAAGGAGAGAGGGTAGGCAGTGAAGGGGAGTTATCACTGACCCAGTGTGGAAGGGCTTCTGAGCTTGGGGATCTGAGCAGGGTGTTACCAGGATGCAGTGTGGGCAGGCACTCCCTCCAATTCGGTTCCCACTCTCTTCCTCTCTCTTCAGGTTGCTTCTAACACGGGTCTCACATAGGGTGGCAGTGACCCCCCTTTTCCTAAGGTGCCACATCATATGGACACTATCACCCTGCCTTCTCTCTGCCACGGTCTGCTGGTCCATTTGGGATTTTTTTTTTTAACCTCTTAAAAAAAACAAAACCAAAGAAACTTTGTTCATTCTTTCCTCCTTTCTATTTCTCTTTCCACTTTCTCTCACTTTTTCCGTTTCCTTCTCCTTCCTTCCTTCCTTAGCTGCCCCTTTCCCTCTCTCCCTCCACTCTCTTTGGGGGGGGGGGGGGGGGTCTGCAGGGAAATGCCTTACCCGCGCAGGAGTTCATCCGCTGCATCCACGGGTAAACAGGACTCGTGTACTTCCGGTCGGTGCCTTCCTCATGGAGGGCTTTGCCCTGCACGCTGCTGCTGTCGGGTTTGTACTGCTGCTCGGGAGAAAAGTGCAGGTAGTCCCCGGGGCCCCTCTGCTTGCCACTGCCCGAGGGCGAGGCGCCACTGAGGTCCTTATCAGAATAGAAACACGAGGCCCCGTACTCGTAGGACGCCCGGTTGCAGGCCAGGACCGAGTTGGACTGTTGGTAGAAACAAGGTGAGGTGTACGTCTTGTCCGGGAGGCTCGAGGCCCCGTACGAGGCCGGGAAGGGCCTCAGCGTGTCATAGCCGGCCGGGTAGAGGGGCAGCTGGCCCAGGAAGGAGTCCTGGCCGCTGGGCAGGCTCCCGGGGAAAGTGGGATTCACAAAATAGGAACTCATTTGCGCGCCCCTCTGCAGGACTGTGATTTGTTGTGTATTAGTACATCTGGCTATAACTATTAGTAGTCATCGAACTGGTTTGTTTCTGGATGGCCGAACGCCAAAAGCGACAGCAGCAAATCGCACCAGCTGACGCGGCGGCGGCCAATGGGAGCGAGCGCCGGAGCCCGCTCCCCGGGGACCGCGGCGACCGAGGCAGCAAAGTTACAAACAGCCCCCAGCCCGCCCGCCCGCCGCCCGCCCGGCAGATTAATGGGCGCGCACGGCCAGCCCTCCCGGCTCTCTCCCCGAACGCCAGCGGCGGGCACCGCCCGGGCAGGGGCGCGCAGAGCAGGTCCGAGTAGGGGTGCTAGGGTCCCGGCCGCCGCCGCAGAGGCCTTGCCAGGCCCGCTCCTTCCTCCTCCCCTTTTTGCCTGGTTGGATTTTGCTGTTATTTTCTTCCCAACAGGAACCTGACAGCCCCGCGCCGCCGGGAGGGGCGGTGACAAGGTTGGCTTTGCTCCCTGCCGGCAAGGCCCGAAATTGCCCCTCCCCCGGGCACCCCTACCCGTGGGTGCGGGGTCCTGAGCTGAATGGGCTCGGAGAAACCAGGCCTTCCCTCCTGCTCCTCGCTCCTACCGCCTGGGCCATCTCCACCTCCCCTCCTTCTCCCCTTTGCAGCCCCATCAGGGCCTGGGCCTGGCCGCCGAGCCGGGAAGGCCCACCTGCACCAGCACGACTCGGCCCGACGCCGGCGCTTCCCCGGCGACCCCCTTCTCCCACGCTCAGCCCATCTTGTCTGGGTCCTGATGGGCTCCCCTCCCCAGCCTGTGCCTGTTCTGGCTTCTAAGCACCCCCGCCAGCCGTGCGCCCCCGTCCTGCTTTGACTCCAAGGAACCGAGAGGACTGAAACCAGTGGTTTCCCCAAGAAAGGGGTCTACAGAGGAGCGGCCGTGATCCGGAGCTCCAAAGTCAGCCGTGGGACCTGCTCCCGTGTGCCCGGGGAACTCGCCTTCGGCCGCCAGGACCGCTCAGAACTAAGACGGATCGGAATCCAGATGTGGAATCTCTCCATCCTCATTCCAGAGGCGCAGAAAACACAGGACCCCTGGCTGAACCGGACGCAGAGAGCAGCTCGGCGGGGCCCAAGGCCGAGGGATAATTGATGGGCTTGGTTTCCGGGGCGCCTGACGGCCCCCACTGTCCTGGGAGTGCCCTCCCTCCTGTCCTTCCTGGGACGGCTCTGGGCTCTGTTGCCCGCGGTAGTTCCAGGAGCGGGAACAGCCGTCTCACCAGTTCCAGAAATCCTCTGAACTGCTTTTTACGGCTGTCCCAGGCCTGGCGGTCCCTAGATAGCACACGAAAAGCCGGCCCTGCGCTGCGCTCTCTGGCCTGAGAGGTGTGCCTTCCAGAGAGTTGACTTTTACAGCACACGGATCAATCTCGTTTTGTAAAATGTGATATCGTTCATGTGGCATTTTTACAACAGTGTTTTGTTGGGCTCGTAAAACCCCTGGAATTAGCCTTAAAATCCTCAGTTCTGTGGTGGCTGAAGAAAGACTATTGATAGGATTTGATTGGATTTCCGGAGGGTGCTTCCAAGATCTGTAAAACCCAGGCGGAAGGCAGGCTGATGGGGTTCAGGCTTACAGGGATTGGCAATGCTCCCCCACCCCAGGAATCTGACAACGACTTCCTTAATCTCTTCCTTGCTTTTCAATTTATTTCCTCCTCATCCTTCCTCCCCAATGGAAAAACTGGGAAGAGGCTAGCCTAAGGTGGCCTCCGCGGAGCCCAAGAGCAGACCCCCTGTAAGCCATGCTACCCGCGAGGGGGATGCACCCCGAAGCCTGTACCTTCGCCCCAATCAGCCCAGCCCAGGCAAGTTGCAGGAGAGGGTAGAGTTGGACATTTCCCTCCTATTTTTCCAAGGAAAGGGCCAAAAGGTGAAAATGGATACTCAGGAGTCAAAATATTTTTTAAAAGGGAATTATTTAGAAGAAAACAGTGTTTGAGTTATTGTTTCTTAAACAAGACCATCAGGTGACAGTGATTTCAAGCAAGTTATCATTATTTACGGCGAAAATAACAACCATCTGGAGATGTTGATAAATGTTTACATCTATAATTTCACTTTCATTCCTCCATGTCCCACACAGCATTGAGGCTGGTGACAGTTTATTACTCTTATTATTATTTGTTATGCTTTGGCCTGGATTCTCTATCTAATAATTGTCCCAACCAACGAGAGAATTTGATTTTCTCAGCTAAGAGCCAAAAACATATTTCTATCTTCCATAGGCACTAAGATGGAAATATATATTAAATTGAAATCTCTATGCATTAGCCAAGGCTGGTGCCTACCACACTGGCAGCTGACCAGTCTATTTCTCCGACCAGCCTTAGGTGCTGTTTCATGGGAAATATATGTATGTGCGAGTGTGTGTGTGCCTGTGTGCCCGTGTATGTACATATACATACACACACTCAAAGTGCCGAAACCCACTCAGGCAAGAACAGGAGCCCGGGACACGAGGGAGCTCTCCTAGGATGGGGAGAATGGCTACCCCCCAGAGCTCTCTATTCTCAGTCAAAGCCACACAGAAAGTCCACTTACCTTTCAGCTGCTCTCCAAGGGGGCGGGATGTGAGCAGGGCCCCACGGGCCGCCCTTGCCCAGGGCTGCCTACTGAGCTCCTAGACCTCCCACGGCATGGAGGACGGCCTGGTGGGTGGCTGGGTGGCACCTGGAAGGCCCCCCTAGTCCGTCCCGGATCTCCAGCCAAGGCCCGTAGCACCCAGGTGCGGCCTCTGCCCCGCACAGGCCCTCGCCTGGAGCCACAGCCCCCTGTCGCCTTCTTTGCCATAGCCAGTCCTTCTCAGGGCCAGCCGAGCCCCCAGGCCTTAGAACCACATGTGGTCTCCCGGATTTCAGAATCTCCAAGCGGGTGCGTCCCCGGAACCGGCACGCGCCCCCGGGGCGCCTGGGTACGCGCAGTTTGGACAGAAGCGGCCATGACGTGCCAGGCGGCCTGTGCAACCCGTCTGCACGGAGGTGGGGGGCACCCGAGTCTAGCCCGGCGTCCAGCTCTTGTCAGGAGTGGCCAGGGCGTGGGAGGCTTGCGGGCTAGTCAGGCCCCAGGAGGCCGCCCTCCAGGTCCCCTCCCACCCCCCTCTCCCCGCTCTAATGGGGGAATTTGTGAGGGGCCCGCACAGCGGTCGCGCCAGGCTGCACAACGCGGAGCTGCGTCTGGCGTCGGTCCCGGCGACGGCCACAGCGTGGCAGCAGCGAGCTCCCCGCGCGGCCGCAATAAATAATCGGCCGGCGGCAGCCCGCAGTCAGGCGGCCCGCGGCCCTGCGAGGCCAGCGCGCCGCTTTCGCCGCCCGGAGCGCACCTTCAGCCCGCGCGGACGCCTCACACATCCACGGGTCCCTTCTTAAGTCTTTAACGAATACCAGGATATTACCCCAAGACTGGAAAACAACAACCCAAAGCAAACACACACACACACACACACACAAACAAAAAGAACTCCAGCCCAGAACCTCGGGCTCCCTTCTCTTCGCTCTTCCGGGACCTCCGGGGGCTCGTGGGGACCCATGCGCACCAGGGCGAGTCCCTGCCGGTGTCCCCGTGTGACGCCAAGCCGACGCCCGCGGCACCCTCAGCGCCGGCTCCTGGCCGTCCCACAGTCCTCTCTCCGCTCGCAGCGAGTGGGACGTGCGGTCTGCAGCCCTCCGCGCTGGGGTGGGGTGGCGGTGGGTCCCCCTGTCGCCAGCCCGGGTTTGTGTCCTTCCTTCAACCTTGGCTGCGGGCCGCAGCCGCCCGCACTGACCCCACAACGTTCTCCGTACGGAAACTTCCCGCCAAGCAACATTCAGCCAATTAACCCCATGCTCTCCTCCTGCACAGAATTCCACCCACGCACCTATTCCCTCTTCCCGCGCTTCAGGCACTTTCATCGGAAAACCATGCGAAGGGAGGCAGGCAATCGGCGGAGGACTCTGGCCGAATTAGTAAGTCCCGTGCCCCGACCCCTCCCGGGTTCTATCTTTCTCTCCAGAAACCAAGTCACACGGAACCGAAGGTGCTGCGTCGGTGGCACTAAAACGCCTGAAGATTAAATTCACGTTCCCTCCACCTCTTGCCACCTTTCCAGGTCGGGAACTGCCTCCTGCTCTTGGGGAGTCCATTCGAACCATTTACGTCATGAATGAAAAAATTAAAATCCAAACCCGAACAGCTGGTGAGACTAAAGGGCGCAGGGACCACTGCCCTCTGCACTTCGTGGGGTCACTGGGAGAATCCGAGAAGTGCTGTCACCCCCGTGCCACGGCGCTTTGCCAACCGAGGGAAGGCGGGCATTTACTGCCCTGGTGAGCCCGGGAGGAGGGGGGAGTGTGTGCGCGTATGTGTGTGTGTGGGGGGGGGGGGGAGGTATGGATGTATTGTGCGATGGGGGGGGGGGGGGGAGACGAATGTGGCTGGAGGTGAGTGACGGTGAGTGAGTCCCTGTCCAAAGTCACCCCGGATACCCTTTCCCACCGCCGCCGGCGCCGCCGGCTGTCTCACCACCTTTGCTTGTCTCCTCCCCACATGTCTCACCTTCAGATGGAGGCTCCCAGAAGCTCCTGCCCCTCTGACAGCTGTCGCTTGGGCAGCCCGGGAGTCTAGTCGTCCTCCTTCCTGGTGCCAGAGGACGCAGGAAATTAGCCAGGTTGCGAGTTGCAAAGCGGCGGCGGCGGCGCTGGGAACTGGGCGCGCCCCACCTTGAGCGCGAGCGGCCAGGCCGGGCCGGGCCAGGGCCTCCCCTCGCTCGCCATCGCTGGACAAAGCGCAGCCGAGCCGGGCTGCAAGGCAGAGCTCCGAAGCAGGCAGGACCGAGTGGAGCAAAAGAATGCGGCTCTATTCTCGCAAGGGAAATTATAAAAAAGTTCATGTTCACGGTTCCCATCCACATGACCGACAGCGGCCAATGGAAGGGCCGAACAACTCATAAAGTTGTATTGCAAAGTTGTAAATTTTCATAAACAACAACGGATTTATGACCCTTTCCCCATCACTAAGAGGAGGCAGCTCTTACACCGGCGCCATCTTACCACCGAGGCGGCCCCGAGTTGGGGCCGCGGGTTTTACAGACCCGGTTGGGCCGGGTTTATTGAAAGAGCAGTAAGAAGGGGACCCAGCCCAGGCAGGAGATGGAGCAGAGGTCTTCAGCAGCCGAGCTCACGCTGCTCGACGCTCTCCCCCCACCTGGCCCCTCGCCCCTTCCTCAGCCCCTCTTGCTTCCCTGCACCCAGTGTGCCCTCCCGGGCTGCACAGTCGGGGTTCTGCGGCGCCTGCCCCTCCCTGCACCCCTCTGCCGCAGTGCCGCGCCCTGGGGCGCTCTCAGCACGCCTGAATGCGGGGTGGCGGCTGCTGCAGACGCCCTGAATCCAACCTCATATACTGGACCCGGGTTCAAGGCTTTGGGGGGGGGGGCGTCTAGGAACAGTCTTAGGGTAATTTCCCTTCACAACCTCACCCCACAAAGGAAAGGGTGGATTGGGGCTGGCTCATGGAATTTATTGAGGTTCTCAGGGAGGACCATGGAATACGATGTATCCATCGAAGTTTCCATTTTCAAGGGATCTGGAAGATGTTTGTGCACACACACACAAAACAAACATCTCCAATCAGAAATGCACATACACAATCTTAGGATTGTACGTATAGGAGTACATACCATTATGGAACCTTGGAAACACACACAATTATGGACATAAAAATACATACCCACAATGACGGACTGCTAGAAGTGCATACAGTGCAAAATACATACATACAAAAATATGTCTACACATATCAAAAAACCACACATAAAAACACACACAAGAAAGGATGCAACACACATGCATAGCAATACATGGACACCCAACACTTTAGGACACTTTTGCTTCCCCACCTCCCTTCTGGACACAGAAACACAGCCAGGGTTTGCCTTCCAGCCCGGCTGGCACCTCTCCTTCCCCAGGCTCCCTGGATAAAGTGGTCCACGTTTCTTTGTCACCAAGCATCTTTATTTTTCTGTTACATAAAACACGGTTAGCTGGGCAAGACAGGAAGCGTGCCTTCCCTGAACCCCAGGCTGGAGCCAGAGGGACACAGGACAACACAGGAGATGCAGGGTACTGGGGAGAGCATCGGACCTCCCCACCCCACTACAGCGTTTGCTCAAGTGAACACACCATGCTACAAAGTCACCCCATAACACATCCTTCCCAAGTCAAGACATTGCCTTACAAATGAGCTCCGAGACTACAAATGACACCAAAAATTTTTCGTTCAAATATACAGTATTTGCTATTGTAGGAAAAGTCAGGGAGTATATATTGGACATGGCTGGACAGCAGGACACAGGGGCCAGGGGAGGGGCAACTTGGCTGGGAGCATCTCCTCAATCCTGCTAAGTGGAAGCGAACCCAGAGGTCTGCAGCCAGCACAGGAATGCTCCCCTCCAGGGTTATGGGCCTGACCTGGGGTGCCCAGGCTGGAGAAGGAGGGGCTCTAGGTTGCAGCACTTAGAATGCTTTGGAATAAATATATTATTTTTTTCATTTTAAATAGAAGCCAATGCCCTAGTCCCCGAAACCGGCTCCTTCTCAGCGCAGCTTCAGGGACCCCAAAGGCAGCCCTCCAGAAGCAGCAGGGGCCTGGCTGGGGAGGGGCCGGCACTAGGTAGCAGGTAAGCCAGGGAGCACGAAATAGGTAGTTTGGGGCGAGTAGGTAGTACTGAGGAAGTCAGGTCCTTGAAGGTTATGGGGGAGGTGGTGATGGGTGTCTGCCAGTGTTGGGACAGGGTCTGGGCTTCCTGGGAGGGGAGCCCCGCTGGGCCGAGGCCCATAGGTAGTTTGGGAGTGCCTCGCGCCGAGGCCTGTGCTAGGTAGTATTTTGGCCGCGCCAGCGCAGGCCGGCGGCCTAGGGTTGGGGAGGGGGGTGTCTGCTGGAGGTCCTCGGAGGCAGGGGGTCCTCGCAAGGGGACTCCAGAAGAGTTGGGAGCCAGAGCCGGTGATGGGGGGGGGGGGCGGTGGGTTGAGGACTGTTTTCTTAATATTTTTTTTCATTTTTGTAAATAAAACCAGTGAGTCTTTTGAAGACACTTTCCCGACTGTCCGGTGCAGTCAGGGTCCCGGCTTGGCCTCTCATTCCTCGTCGTCGTCGTCCTCGTCGTCGTCCTCGTCGTCCGCCTTATCGGCGGCAGCGGCGGCGGCGGCGGCGGGCACTGCGCCCTCGGGGGCTGCGCCGGCGGCCGGGCCCTCGTCCTTATGCTCTTTCTTCCACTTCATGCGGCGGTTCTGGAACCAGATCTTGATCTGGCGCTCGGTGAGGCAGAGCGCGTGGGCGATCTCGATGCGGCGGCGCCGCGTCAGGTAGCGGTTGAAGTGGAACTCCTTCTCCAGCTCCAGCGTCTGGTAGCGCGTGTAGGTCTGGCGGCCCCGTTTCCTGTCGGGCCCTGCGAGCGGACGTGAGGACACACGGACAGACACGCAGACAGGGACACGAACAGGACCGTGCGTTAATTAGCTAGGCTGCCTCCCAGACCCTGCACCTTCCACTGAGCCCTGTCCGGGGTGCCCGTCCCCCTCCGCCCCACACTCCCACAGTGTTTGCACAAGACTCCAAGTGCGGTGCCGGACGCACAGGCAGCTCTGTAAGGAGGGGAGGCGCAGGATCCCAACTTTACAACCGCCCTTTCCAGCCGGCTACGCTTCCACAATGTCCTGCTTCCCCCTGACAAAGGGAAATTGTAAATATAGGGTGTGGGTAAGTGGGAAACGCTACGCTTTTGCCATTTGAGGCGAGCTGCGCTGCCTCCCGGCCTAGGAGGCAAGTGGGCGACCTTGGGGGGCCAGCACTCCACGGGAGCCCTCCCTTTCCAGCAGCTTGTGACCCTGTCCCCGGACCTTCCTAGGGCACTCGGGTCCTCTGCTCCCAGCTCCCTCCCGGCCCCCACCTTGAAATGGCTCCTCCCGCCTGTGAAGGGCCTTGGAGGGCACGGGCTCTCCATTGCTTTTAAGAAAGAAAAGCCCGGGTGAAAGAGAGCAGGAGGAGGGTACGAGAGAGAGGAAAGGGGGAGAGAAAGAAAGAGCGAGAGAATGGCGCACAAACTTAATATTAGAATTCCAAGGCAAATGGAGTTAAATAAATTTACGAGGATCGAACCCATTAATTGGGTCATAAAAAGTTTTATGAGCCTCATTTACATACAATGCTACGGGCTCTCCACGCAATGGCGCCTCAGCGCTAATTAAAACCAGAAAGGCAGCGCCGCCAGAAGTCACGGGGCCGCCCGCTCGCCGCCGCCGGGCTCGGCGCTCCCCGGCCCAGCGCGCTCCGCGATCGCTGTCCGCCCGCCCTCCCGGCCGCCCGGCCCGTCTAGCGGCTGCGCCTACCTGAGGACCGCATCCAGGGGTAGATGCGGAAATTGGCCTCGGCCGGGCCGTGCAGCGCGCCCTCGTCCGCCTTGTCGCAGGCGCCTTTGGCGAGGTCACTGCAGAGCCCGGGGATGTTTTGGTCGTAGGAGGCGCAGGGCAGGTTGCCGTAGGCGTCGGCGCCCAGGCCGTAGCCGGACGCGAAGGGGCTCTGATAGAGGGGGCTGTTGACATTGTACAAGCCCGGCACGGACGAGGCGAAGGCGCCGGCGCCCGCCCCGTAGCCGCTTCTCTGCGAGTTGGGCGCAAAGGAGCAAGAAGTCGGCTCGGCATTTTGGAACAGAGAAGCCCCCGCCGTATATTTGCTAAAAAGCGCGTTCACATAATACGAAGAACTCATAATTTTGACCTGTGATTTGTTGTCCGGCAGCTTTCAGTGTCGGTTTTACGAGGTAGCGTGATATATGATAACATTACACCCCCAGATTTACACCAAACCCCATTTTCTTTTGGACGGAGCTCGCCGCAGCACGTGACCGCCCACATGACCGCCTCCGCCAATCTGGGCAGCCCTCACAGGTGGTCTCGCTCCGCGGGGCCCGCGGCCGCCTAGAATGGAAGGGGAAGAGGCTCAAATATGTGGCCAGTGGACCTGCCTGCGTCCGGCCGGCCTGGCGGCGCCCTGCGGGACGCGGACCCGGAGGCCCTGCGGGAGAGGCCCATCGGTCGCCAAGCCGGGCGCTGGGGCTTGCGGACGCCGCGGCGGGCGGGCCCAGCGCGGTCTCCGCCGCGTCCACTGACCGAGAAGAGGCTGAACCCCGGACCAAGCCTGTCTCTCCCCCCCCCCCCCCCCCCCCCCCCCCCCGTCTCCTTCTCACCCGCTAACGCAGCCCTGGGTGGCTCTCTGCAACCCGCGTCCCCTACTCGCTCCACGTTGGCCCTGTGGGCGCTCCCGGTGCTGGGCACATAGGCTCTTTGCCCGCGTCTCCTTCCCACCCAGGCCTAGTGGGCCAAGAACCGGGATCGGACTCCGATCCGGACCGGGCAGGCCCAGTGTCGCTTCCAGCTACAGAGAGAACGCCCCTGCAAACTGGAACCATGTGGCTGGAATAAAGTCAGCTTCTCCCAGCTTCCTTTCCTTAATGGGCGGTGCACTGTTTATCCGCCCTAAAGGAAGCATTGAAACATTTATCTATTAATGAGCCTCATTTGCCAACAGATTTATTAATGTGGGCCCCCCCTCCTCCCAAACACCGCTGCCCTGCAGACTCTGTGCGTTTGCTCCTGGGCATCCGGCTGGCCTCCAGCAGCCCGAGAAACAGCTGGACATTTCTTTGTCCTCCTCGCAAACCCTGGTTCCCCTGGAATGAGTCTCTTGCCCCTAGCTTGGAGGATCTCCAGGCCGCATCCTTTCCAGGAGCCCCAAGCGCCGTGAAGTTTCTGGAAGCCTTCACTCCAGGCACCCCTGGGGGCCGAGTCCGCTCCTTCTGGTGGGCTGGGAGTCTAGGAGCAACACTCTTTAGAGATGTTTTGGAGACGAGCAGGAGCGTCCAGGCACTCGAGGGTGGAAGCTCACAGCTGACCCCATTTAATTTGGGGATGCAAAAAAAGTTGGGGTGTGCAGGGGACTTCTCCATAATAGCGATCCAGTTCTGAAGTCTTCACCTTTCCAAGGGCGGCTCACAAGAGGGGAAGGCATCCTATTCTCCATTCCTTCTAGCCAAGCCCGAACCCGCGGTCTTGCCTTCCCAGCCCCCTGCCCCTGCAGAGTTGGACCAGCCGAAGCCCCTGCTGCCCACGGCTCTGCGGAGTGTGGCAGGGCAAACCTCTTCCCTAAATGCCTCATAAACTGCCCAGGCCTCTCTCGGAATCCGGCTGCGGGGTCAGGCTGCCTTTTACTGCCCAGCTCGATTGCACACCATAAAGCCGACCTCAGTGGAATTGCCCCGGAAATTCTCCTTTAAATTATGGAGTTTGGTTCCTTGTGTACAAAGCGCTTCCTATCACTTTCAGAGGGTCCTGGTCACCCCCTCTTCACCGCACCCTCTCAGGGGGTCTCGGGAGCACAAAAGCCTGAGCGAGCGTTCAGACCCGGGTGCAAAGGAGCCCCAGCTCCTGCGGAGGAGATGGCCCGGGCATGGGTGCGGATGGGGGTGGGGTGGGGTGCGGGGACTGCTGAGGCAGGTGGGCTTCGGGCGCCCTTGCCCCGGGGTTCAGGAATCTGAGGAGCAATATCCGAGGATGCCCTTTTACGGCGGCTCAGAATCATAACGTGAGGGGGTAAGATAGGAAGAAAAACCGCCAAAGTGCAAATAGCATCGCTTTCTGGCAGGAAATAAAAACCTAAGGAAGGTAAAGCAAGGCGAAGTAAATAAGAAGAAAGCCAGGAGATCAAAGAGGCTGGAATCAGACAGCTTTAGACCAATAAATTGTTCCTAGGGCGACACAGAGGCAGAGAAAAGACCCCGGCCCCGCCGTCGCTATCTGTCTAGACGCGGGAGGACAGAGCGGCGGGTATCGATGGCGTGTAAATTAGAACTTGTCCCGAGCGAGACGAACTGCGGGCCGAGCGGGCAGCGATTTCGGGGAGATCTGGAAGGAACCCAGACACCGCCGAGGGAGGGCTGCGTGCGCGCGCCGCAGGCTCGCCCCTGCCCGGTGTTGGCCCGGCAGGCGCGTGTCCAAGCGGCCCTGGCAGGACGCACTACTCCTCGGTCCGGGCCAAGGCGGATCCGGAACCTGCCCGCAAGGCCTCGGCCTTTCTGGGCCCAAGTCAGCCAACTGGGTCGAGTTCCGCGGGCGCCGACGCCTTCCTTTCGTTTCTGGGCTTCTCTCTCCCCTCTCGCCTTCTGTGGCCGGGTTTTAAAACGAAAAGGCCGCCCAGAGTCAGCCTTTCAATAAGGCCTCTGCATCCGCGTGTTCTCGAGCCACTGCTTCTCCATTTATTTAGCTGAAAAGACGCAAATGCACTCGATTACGCGTGATCATGGCCACGGAAATGCTCGTGGACCCTCCACCAGGCGCCGGCACAGGCAGGCGCGTTTCTCCCTTCGGAGCTGAGCTGTCTTTAGAGAAAGGCTTTTCCGGGAGTTCCTACCTATTTGAAGAGCGTGTTTCTCCTGCTTCTTGATATACAAATAGTCCTCAATATTTAAATCCGGCTAAGAATGTTAACCCGGCTAGCGGCCGCGCCAGCGGGCGGCGCCTGCCCGGGCGGCGCGCAGCGGGCGCCGGGCTTCCCGGAACGTCTCCCACCCTCGCCCCTCGCCGGCTGCGCATCTGTTCGCCGCCCAGAGAAAGGCCCCCGACCCGGGCGCGGGTGCGGACCGGTCCCCGACGCGTTCACCGGGCGGCGCCGGGTCCTATCTGGGCGAACGCCGGCCGCAGTGAAGCCATTCCCGGCAGCGGGGCTGGGAGAGCAGCCAGCCGCCCCCGGCCAAGGGCAAGGGAGGCCCGGCCCAGCCGTGCGCTAGGCGCGCAGACCCATGGACGGCCTGCACCTACCTGGAGCCGCCGTGACCGGTGGAGAGAAGCGGTCGCCACCGACCTGCTCCTTCTCCATTCATTGGGTATTGCCCAAATCGAGCTTTAGACCTGCGGCTTGGATACACAGCCATGGGCGGTTCTCGGGGAAGCTATAAAAGCCTTCTTACAGTCAGATGCTGTGAAACATTATACATTATATAAGGAAACATAATGAAGCCGTGCTTCTGTAATACCTGCGTGAGCATGTAGACAGAGAAGAAAAAAAAAAAAGAGATGAAACACAAACAGGGAGAAAGGGAGGGAGAGATGGAAGGAGAGAATATGAGAGAGACTATGAAACAGAATCCAGTCCCCAGCTTTACCGCGAGTACAGCTCGGAGACGTGAGTCGTAAACATTTTGTGGGCTTGGCGGAGACTATTACAACCCAAATAAATGCACACGCGGCGTGTTCACGGGGCCCCGGGGGGTGGCTGGAACTGTTCAGTTCGCTTTTGCGTTTTCCCTCGGAAACAATTCCGCACTCCCGGGCTGATCCTTGCACCCGCGCTGCGGGCTGCCTCCAAGAAGGCTCCCGGGAGTGTTCCCCGCCCAGGGTCGGGGAGCGATAGGCCTAAATTGGGGCCCCCTCCCTCCCGGCCTCGCAAGTGAGGGGTGCCGGAGCAGACTCGGTAACTCCACTGCCGAGGAAATGAGGCAGCGGGATAAAGTAAGGGCAGCTGCCACGACGTGAGCTCCCAGCCTGGCTGTTACTAATCGCTATTTTCAATATCATATTTATTTTAAAATAACCAAGGCAGTTCCTGCTCTGTCCTCCGGGATTCCCCATCCTGGCCAACTCGGCCGCCGGCCCCACATCGGACAGTCACCAAGAGTGACTTTGTGCCCAATTTTCACCCGCCCGTTTTTA
This sequence comes from Dasypus novemcinctus, assembly GCF_030445035.2. Lineage (NCBI taxonomy): Eukaryota > Metazoa > Chordata > Mammalia > Cingulata > Dasypodidae > Dasypus > Dasypus novemcinctus. The sequence goes on along the minus strand of NC_080677.1, from coordinate 32,050,644 downwards.
TTTGTCACGTATTCAAGCGGGCTGAGTCCGGGGTACTGCTCACCGGGCCCTGTGCCAGGGTGCAGGTTTCGGGGACGGCCCGGGCCCCAGAGCTCCGGTGCGCGCGCCCTCCGCGCACCCTCTGCACATCCTAGGGGGGCGGGAGGGGGTCACCAGGTCCGGGGACCGTGGGCATTCGTGCCTGTGCCCGTCCTCCAGTCGGCCGGGGTCCCCGCGTGCCCCGCTGCCCCGAGTCCTGTCTCGGGCAGGGGGCGGAGACCCTGGAGCCGTGCCCACGCAAGGAGCCAGAGTCCTGCAGCTTGCCCGGACAGCCGCAGCCCCGTGGCGCTGGGAGTCCGGGAGTGCGGGAAATCCGTGCGGGTCAGGCGAGCCCCACTCGCTTGCTTATTTCCCAAAGAGGTTTCCGGCTCCGTGCGAACAGTACCGAAAGTATACGGCCGATGTTCCCTTCAATCTGGGGCTCCCAGTCGGGGAAGTCTCGAGTCAGGTCGACATTTTAGGAACTTCCCAGGGTCACGGCGGCGGGAGATGGCGGCACCCGAGCCTCTTGCGTGGAGCCACACTGCCATCTGCTGGCCATCCGTAGGAACTTCAGCCCCAGCAGCTCCCGCCCGCCTGAACTGCCGCCGAAGCCCCCGCGGCGGGCGTGGGCCCCACTACCTGAGGGCGGCCGGGAGCCCAATCCCCGGGGGGTCCGCGTGGAGCCCGGAATCCTCGCTGCTGAGGGGGCAGTGCTCATAAAATAGAGCTGTTTCCGCAGCCGCTTTATCGGCGGCAGACAGAGCAAACAAATGAAATGGCTTTGGTGGAAAATCCTAATTGGGGCTGGACAGTTGTAAACTCATTAAGGGCCGAATTCCAGACAGTTCGCAGACCCGGCCTTTATGGCACACACTTACTGCCCAGGCTTTGAAGTTCCTTCTGTCTGCAACAACAGAGGGCGTCCCAACCCGGCAGGCGGGGTGGGGGTGGGGGGAAAGAGGACGCCCCTTCCCGGCTCCCTGGTTCCCCTTTTACGTGTCCCAACACAGCCAACTTTGCAGAAGTCGCGGGGAGTGGGGCGGGTGGAGGTGGAGGGTGAGAGAAGAAAAGGGGGGAGGCGAGGCCGGACTCTCCAGGCCTCCCCTGCCACATCTGGAAGGCGCTCGGGCCTGCAAAGTTGTGGCCATTCCCCGCGCAGCCCTTTACACCCCATAAATGATAACAGCCCTCATTTTATTTTATGGCGTTTTGGGGCTCCTCGGGTTGCTTCTGCCCTGCCTCTGCCAGGACTTGTCGCTTGGGAGGGGCACCCGGTGCAGGGTCCAGTGTCCCCCCTGGCTAGTCTGTTGCGACGAGGGGCAAGGGGGCACACAGGCCTCCGGTTCCCTGGGAGCCCCCAAAGTTTTGCCTGGGGGGACCACGCTGGGTTCTTCAGCGACTGGGTTCCGGTTTCCCGCTCATGTGGCGGACCCTTGGCTCTGGGGCCTGCACTTGCCCTACCCTGCCAGGAAAGAGGGTTCCAGGCGACTTTATATGCTCTGGTTTGGGGGATATCTTGGGGTGCCAAGGTGAAAGCTTGGCCTTTCCACCTCTACTGGCCAGAGATACGCAGAACCCCTGCCCAGCGCCTCAGAGCCCTCCCCGTGCACCCCCACAATGGAAACAAGGCCGGGAGCTGGGCCTCGCCATCCGGTCTCCCCGCTTTCCTCTGCTGCTCGCGTGGCCGCCGCAGCCAGCCTGGCTGGGAGCGCTTTGGCCCTCCTGGGCTGGCTTGCAGCTCTGGCTCCAGTGAGCCGGCCAGAGGCCAAACTGGAGCTCTGTCTCCCCACCCAGCCTGGCTCCCAACCGGATACGCTATCCTGGCTCCCATGCCCAGGAGAAGAAGGTGCAAAGAGCCGACCCACAGGAAAAAAAAAAAAATAGAAAAGAATCAATATGTTTTATTTGGCAAAAAGTTAAATATCATCTCAACACAACAATTTGGTCAGTAGGCCTTGAGGTAACTATTGCAAAATATACAGTGTATGTTCAGCCCCATGGAAACCCCAGATTCATTGAGGATACAAATCTACAGTAGCCCAATGGCGGTTTCATAGTGTATAATTTATTATCAATAAAATTAACTTCATTACAATAAGCATTCATTTTCCCCCGATTAAAATTAAAACGTAAACCATAGGTAGTAACCTTCTGCACATATGTATAGCTCCAAACTTCCTCACTGTTGTCTGGTGCAAAAGCAATCTTCAAACTTGTCTGATTATGTACTTTTTCTTTAATGTATAGATTATATATACAACGGACAAGACAGGACTAAAGAGTATGTGGAGACTAAAATGCCCGCATTTCTAAAGTTAAGAGAACCATGAAACTCTGCATCCCGGAGAACCCTTTTATTTTTATTTTTCAAAATGTCTTTCATTGGGAAATCCTTACAGCTAGTTTACAATCAAAGGTTAACAGCCTAGTTGTAAGACGACGTATTCCACTACAGAGCTATACTCTATGCAACCGTACCCCCCCCCCATAAACAACCTGAGTTCAAATTGAATTCTAGCTTTCACAATCACGACGGGTGCGTCACCCAGCACAGAAGTTTGAGTCACAAAACATAATTACCACAATAAAACACAGTGTTCAAGTATCTTGGCAGATCGCTCGCTCTGCAGCACAAAAAGCAAATTAAATTAACTACACAGACTAAAACTATACAGCCCGCCCTCACCAGTTGTGCATTATAAAAAGGTAGTTTTTTTGTTTTTACTTTTAAGCCAGGAACAGGTAGATTTTTGAAAAATATGTACATGCTCGCACACACAGCCATCAGCGCAAATGCCCCCCTCGTTCTCCTCTTAGAAAATGGAAAGCTTACAATACCTCCTCCATAAAAGCGGCAGGCCAAGAAGCCAGCCTGAGCAGGGTTTGCCAGGGGGGGGTGGGGGATGAGGCCAGCGTTTAGAGCCGCTTTGTGCAGGGTGGTGGAGGCTGGGGTGGGGGTGGGAGAAGGGAAAAGGGGACGGGCAGTCCTTTCTCTTTCTCTCTAGCTCGCGCTCTCTTTCCTAAATGAACCCGAATGGCATCATTCGTCTTTCGCTCGGTCCTTGTTGATTTTCTTCATTTTCATCCGGCGGTTCTGGAACCAGATCTTGACCTGCCTCTCGGTGAGGTTGAGCAGCCGGGCCACCTCGTACCTGCGGTCCCTGGTGAGGTACATGTTGAACAGAAACTCTTTCTCCAGTTCCAGCGTCTGGTGTTTGGTGTAGGGGCAGCGCTTTTTCCGCGTGGAGCGCGCGTGGAGCCAGTTGGCAGCCGGGTTATCTACGGGGGAGAGAGAGATTGGGTTTAGAAGGAGGAGAAGCGGCCCGGACGCGGGGCGAGCGAGCCCCCTGCGGACTCCGGGCGGCCGAAGCGCCGGAGGCGGCCGAGCTGAAGGGAAGGCAGCCGAGCGGCGGACACAATGGAAGCCCGGTGGACCGGCGCGGGGACGGTCACTTACAATTGCACGCAGTAAAACCTCGGCTCCCCCTCCCCTCCGCGGCCCTCCTTTCTCCTCTGCCCGGTCCCTCCTCTCCTTTCTTCCACTCCCCTCACGTTGGTTAATGAAAATTGTAAATAGATCTTGCCACGCAGATGCAAATCATGCTGCCGAGTGTTAGCGCGGCAAGACGGGCATTTCTTTTCGCTCACTGAAGCGCCCTGTCTCCCTCGCCCCGTTCCTTGTACTCTTTCCACTTCTAATTTCATCTCTCTGGAAGGCCGGCGGAGCTAGGCAGGCCTCTAGGCCGTTGATCACTTCCCCAGGCTATTTGCATAATCTGGGACGGGGACCCTCCTGGCGCGGTCGCCAGCAGCCTCGGGTTGGGCCGGATTTACGCCACCACCAGCTGAAGGCAAGGAGGGGAAGGGACCAGCCATCTCCCCTAGTGTCCCTGGCCAGGCTGCCCTCGCTGCCGCGGCTCCCGCACAATCTAGCTGCACAAAAGACTCACTCTGCCACGCTGCTTTCGAAGAACGCCCCAAAGTACCTCTATCCTGGACCCGGGCAGCCAAGGAGAGGGGCAGCCGGTCTTGGCTGGGCTGGCAGCGCCCCGCCCTCTCGTGGCAGCAGCCACCTCGCCCCCCAACACACCCACCCCAGAATCTCGCTCGTCACTGCTTTCTGGACTTGGGGACCCATCCAAGGCGTCCCAAACAGCAACTTCTGGCTCTTGGCCTCCGTTCAGGAGGCGACCAGCGCGGGTGAAAGCAGGCTCAAGAGAAAAGCTGCAGGGCCGGCAGATCCAGGTGGCCGGCGTGGAGGCGGCGGCCCATCTGGAGGGAGAAGGCACTTACTGGGATCGATGGGGGGCTTGTCTCCGCCGCTCTCATTCTCAGCAGCATTGTTTTCGGAGAAGGCGCCTTCGCTGGGCTGTTTTTCTCTATCAACTGGAGGAGAACCACAAGCATAGTCAGTCAGGGACAAAGTGTGAGTGTCAAGCGTGGGACAGTCACCCCTTCTGGCCGACAGCGGTTCAGGTTTAATGCCATAAGGCCGACTGGAGGGCAAGCCCGCGAAGGAGAGCGCACCGGGCGTGGGCTCCAGCCAGGAGCGCATGTACCTGCCGTCCGGCGCCGCCGCCGCCACGGGCGCCTGGGGGTGCACGTAAGGGTGGTGGTGGTGGTGGTGGTACACGGCGGCGGGCACGGCGTTGGCGCCCGCCGCGTGCACCGGGTTCCACGAGGCGCCGAACACCGCCGCCTTGGACTGGAAGCTGCACGGGCTGAAGTCGGGGTGCTCGGCCAGCGCCGCCGCCTGCCGGGGGGCCTGGCCCAGAGCCCCCGGTGCGTAGCGCCCCGCGCCCAGCTCGTCGGCGGCGTCGGCGCCCAGCAGGAACGAGTCCACGTAGTAGTTGCCCAAGGCCCCGGTGGTGGCCATCGCCGTGCCCTGCGCCCTGCCGGCCCGGCCCGCGGAAATTATGAAACTGCAGATTTCATGTAACAACTTGGTGGCACCAAGGGGGGGGGGGGGAGTACAGTCACCTAATAAGTTGCCGGCGCCCGCGCCCCCATTGGCCGCGCGCGTCACGTGCCCGCCCAGCAGAACAATAACGCGTAAATCACTCCGCACGCTATTAATGGCCCGGTGTTTTGCAGTCATAATTTTTATAGCAAAAGCCATATGTTTTTATGCAAAGGGATCGCGCCGCTCCGCGATCGGCCTTGTTTTAATTGTGGCCAACGAAGATTAAAAGATCAAATCTGGCCTCGCCTCTGTACCCTTCCCCCCCTCCCCGCCGCCACCAGACACACACTTCTTAAGCGGACTATTTTATATCACAATTAATCACGCCATCAGGAAGGCGCGGGTCCCCGGGCGAGTGCGGCCAGTGGAGCCCCTCACATAAAATTAGACAATAATTGAAGCCATAAAAAAGCGGCCAAATCGCATTCTCGCTCTACTGTATTTAAATCTATATTTATGATATTTCATAAGGAGTTATTGTTTCAGAAGCCACACAAGCTGGTGGGAAGTCGGGAACCACCAACAGATTCGTTTGCCTTGCCGTGGCTCCCAGCTGTAAAAATTTACGAGGACTTGGAAAGGTTAAATTAGACCGTTGTGTTTGGTTGGCAAGCTCCCGGTAAATAATCCCTGCGGTCCCTGGGACATGCGAGTTTACCCTCGGTCGGCCGCAAAAAGTCAAATTCAACTCAGTCTCGGTCCCAAACAGAGCCGCGGCCGCCCTGGCCCTGGCGGAACGCGCCGGGCAGGGACTGGCCGCCGACGGGACCACCGTCCGGTGCTGGTCTGCGGAGCCTGTCGAATTGGAGCTCGGGGCGACCCAAGAGTCCCCAAGTTGCCGGTTGCGCATCCAGCGAGGGCCTCGCTCAGGAGCAAGCAGGCAGGGAGCGGTGGGTTGCGGGGCCTGATGGTGCGGCGCGGTCCGCACAAGCCCAGTCCCCGGGTTGGTGCGACCGGCCTCTGGGCCCTACGCTCGGGCCGGAAGGTCCCATCTCTGAGCTCTGCAAGCCTCGTCGCGCAGCCCGAACCCGAGCTCGGAGAAGCATCAGGGGAAGGCAGTCTCGGCCTAAGGGGCCCGGCGGCTCCAGGGGCTGCGAGGCCCGCACTCCCGCGGCCAGCCCAGGCCCAGGATGTGACCTTCAGGGACAGGCGCTTGGTTCCTTCCTGGCCTGCTCCCTGGCTCTCGCCTCGGTTACCCACCGGCATGGGATCGGCCCAGTTACAAGGCCCAAAGCGAGGCGGCTGCAGCTCAAGTCCAGGGCTAGAAATTAAAACGGAGAGGAGCGCGGGTCATTGATTTTAATCCCTTTGCCTGGCCAAGTTAAAGAGGGTTTTTCTCACCCCTCAAAGCCTTTTGGAAGGGGGGGGGGGGGCGGTAAATAAAAAGGCCGCAGCCTCTCTGTTAATTGGAAAGGAGGAAGAAGAAGAGCACTCCAATTCCAGACAGAAAGCAGCGGCTCCTAGGAACGGGGTAATTAAATTCACGTGTGAATACTGTGCCTGCAAAAGTGTGTTTCTCATTAGCCCACTTCCCTGGCGGCGAAGGCCAGCGGCCTCGGGCGCTTACCATCACCCTTTTTGCCTTCCTCCTCCCCAGCAGCTTCAAGAATCCCCCCAAATGCCTTGTAAAACACTTATCCAGGGCGGGGACCCCAAATGCCAGGATCTCCCCCGGAGCGAGGCGGGGAGGCCGCGGGGAGGCAGCCCGGGTGCCCCTTCCGCAGCCTGCGCCAGGAAGAGGGAAGTGGCCGACACAATGAACTCCCGACGTGGTCCGTCCTGGCCGCCTGGGCCCCCTCCCCCCTAGTATTTTCCTTTCCCTGAAAATTCCTCCTCCATCCCCATTCCCAGCGCAGCCAAAGGTGTCGGAAATATCGGGCAGTCCGCGGGGCGCCTGAGAGTTTCATCAAGAAAAATTGATCCTGGAAAAAACTCTTGGTCCTAATTGTAATTGTCTGGGAATGGCTCGGCGCGCCTGGCTGCCATTTCCACTTTTTGAACCCAGAGTAGACACCAGCTATTAGTATTTTTTTTTAATTAAAAAAAAAATCTGTTCCTTCAAATTGGCCTTAGCCCTAAAATAGGACGGTTACCAAATAATTAGCAGGCGTTGAGTGTTAAGCAGCCGTTACTGACGCCCAGAAGGGAAGAAAGAAAAGCAACACAAAACCAAATATTGTCCTCCTGCAGCTCGGAGGTTTAGGAAGAGAATGTTCAAGCTTTTGAGTCTGCTTTTATTTTGGAAGTGAAAGGGAGTGAGGGTGCATAAAGGAATAAGTGGGTGTGATTACAAACTGCCCTTTCCCACCTGAGAGTTCTTTTGGCCTCAGAAATAAATCCAATAACCAGGTCTGGCAAATGGCAGAGGGGAGTCGAGGGGAATGGGCTGTGGACGGCCTTTCAGATAACAGGTCGGGGCTGCGCAAGGAAAGCAGTTCATGGGTCCCGGGCCCTAACTGGGGAGGAAGCAGGCATGAGTCTGAAGGTGTGTGTGTCGGAGGGTTGTTTTCAGTTCCCAGTATCTAGATAATGGCCAGGCTAGGCTTTTTTGGTCAGTAGACTACAGTTTGGAACAAGAACTTAATCTTGTATCCCAATGACTCTGGAATTTGAGATTCCTTTCCCCGGTTATTTGAAACAGACTGGGGCTGGGAAGACTCCTCTTATGCCCCTTCCCTAGCCCCGGGTGGCACAAGGTGCCCTATCTAGCGCATATTTAAAACCTGATAGACAGTGATAGACATCACTTTTCAAGCGAGCTGCCAGGCGTTGCCCTATCAGGGCTCCCTCATCGTGGCCGGTGGAAGCAGAAGGCCCAGAGAGTCGGTGAGGTACTTCCAGGCTCAGCGCTTTGGGGAGCTGAGGCGCCAGGGAGCCCTCAGCCCCGGTCCCGGCCCACGTCTCCAGTGAGGCTGGCGCAAGCCTCCTTGCCCTCAATGTGGACACACAAAGGCGCCGCGGAGAGTGGGCGCCACGCAATCGGGTCTCCCTGGCTGCCGTTGCCCACCCTGCGGAAAAGGAACGCAAGGCCGCCGCCACTCGGTCGTGATCGTAACCGAGGCCTTGTCTGCGCAGAAGCACACCAGGCCCAGGCGCTCAGCCCTTGACAGCCGCCCCACGCGGGCCTTTCCTCGGCGTACCCCGACTGCAATTTGAGCGGGCCGAAAAACATGGGACCCCCTAGGCTGTGTCCAAACCAGCCCCAGACACCTCCGAAATGCCGATCTGGGTAGGAAAGGAAGGAGGCTGAGATAGAGAACAGGACGAGAGACCGAAGACGAAAGAAGGTAAAGGAAAAGGAGGAAAGAAGGGGAAGGAGCAAAGAAAAAAGGGAAAAAAGAGAGAAGGGGAAAAAAGAGGAAGTAGGGAAGGAAGAGTCAGAGAAACGACTCCTAGGAGCAGAGGGGGCGCGCTTACACGGAGAAGGGTAAGTGACAAGGCCAGGATCCCGGCCCCATCTTCCCGGGGTCTGGGTCTCCACTGGCAAAGAGATCTTTTCTGAGCTCCTACCCGAGTTGGGGGTCTGAGATTCGCAGGGATCTGGCCCAGTTTCTGTGCGCTTGGCGCAAGCCGGGAGCGCGGGCAGCCCAAGATGGAAGCGTGCGCCCCTGACCTTGAATGGCTCCGAGCCCAGAATTCCTACCACGCCCCCGCGTCCGCGAAGCAGGCAGCTAACCTGACCATACCTGCTCAGAGGCCAGGTGGGGGTAGGGAATGAGGCTCGCCGGCTGGCACAGCGCTGAGATGGAGGCAGGCCCGAGGCTCCTACGCGGGGAAAGCCGAGGTTGCCACAGCAGCCCTGGCACGGCCGGGGCCTAGATGCCCGGCCCGACCCCCGCGCGAACAGGTACCTGGAGACGATTTCAACTGAAGTAATGAAGGCAGTGTCGTGCTGTCGAGAGAAAGGTGGATCCCAACAACAGGAAACTACCTAAATCACCGACCAGTTCTGGTGCTGCCCGTGCGGGGCTGTCTCGCCCGCCGCCGCCGCCGCCGCCGCCGCCGCCGCTGCCGCCAAGGAGAGAAACCAAGCGATTGCGCCCGACCTGGCCCCTCGCCAACCTGAGCTCGCTGCCGCCATCGCGTGTCCCCGGCTGCCGCAAATGCGTCCGGGAGGGAAAAGCCCCCCGTCCCCGGAGGGTAAGCCTGGGAGAGGAAAGGAGGGGAGGCAAGGGAAGAGAGGAAAAAGGAAGAGGATGGCGAAAGGAGAGCAGAGAACTAGCAGTGCGCGCGCTGGTTTCCGGGATGGATCTTCAGTTCAGCGAGCCGGCGCCGAGCGGCGGTAGATTTGGGCTCGAAACCGCCTAGAAAGCCGCACCGAGTCCCGCTGCCTGTCTGGCGGAGGCCTTCCGCGCTCGCTCCCCGCTGCTCGCTCTCCCCCTCTCTCCCTCCCCACTTGCTCGCCCGCCGGGGCGCGCGCTCCCGCTCTCCCTCCCACCTCCCCCAGCATCGGGCTTCCCCACCTCGGGCGAGCAGGAAACGCGTGGCCCCGGGGAGATCGGCCAGGTGGGGGAGGTCGCGCTGCGGGAGGGGTTGGCCCGGCCCGGGTCCACCTTCCCGCTGTCACCGGCCCAATTGATGTGCTCTGGGTCCGGCCTGCTCCCGGGATCCCTAGGCTGGGGGTCGCTGAGACCCGGGGACCCTTCAAATAACCGGCCTCTGTGAACCTCCCCGCAGACTCCCGAAAGAAATCCTGTTTGGCTTCCTCTATCTATGCAGCTCCTCTCTCAACTGAAACCACTTGTCCAAGACAGCCACAATCCAGATATACTAGCAAGTCATAAAACTGAACAAAAGCCGACAAACCTTACGGCACCAGGGCTATAGGGCCCAGACAAATTACGACCGTCTAGGTAATATTTAAATAGATGGCTAAAGTAATTGCAGGGGGCACGGGCTAGTCCTCCTGTTGTAAAAGTGGTGGACGGGATAAAGTGGAAGGTGAAGATAAGTTTAAAAAAAAAGAAGTAAAATTTAAAAGCTTCATTCCACAGCTTTTATTCTTCTATAAGAACATAAACATCATCTTTTTTCCACGCACAGCAGCATTACAATATTAATTTATTCTGATTTAAGATTAGAAGTAAATAGAACTAGAACTAACATTTATAATAACAATAGAATGCATTTGCTTAAAACAAGATTGGCAATTTTCATAATAATAGACATTTATACAGATTTGTATTTATAGTTTTTTTTCTTTTTCTGCACCTACAGGTTAGACCCTTTTATGCATGTAACTTCACAGTATAAAGGAAATCCAAACAATGTCTCCCTTTCCCTAGTTTATTCTGCTTGCCCCAGCCCTCCTAGGCTTCCATGAATTTTAGAAAGTAAAGTGATTAAAAAAAAAAAAAAAAGCAACAAAACATCTCCACCAGATAGGGGAGAATTGTGGTGTGCTTGTAGCATGTTACCAGTGGTAACAATTATTTAATGACAAAAAAATCCACTAATGCCACATGTATAAACAAAACTACATTAGATTATTTATCTACAGCCAGGAAGATATGGAAATTCAGAGGTAAATGAAATGATTTAGATCAGCAATGCAAATCCTCACACAAACTGGAAGGGAAGTGTCCTTCTCCTGGCCATTTTGTTGTTGCTGTTTAAAGCTGGGATATCTTACAGAGGAAGGAAACAATCTTTCTTAATCTTTCTTTCTCACTTTTCCAATCAGCCAAAGTCAAGCCCTTTTGCCAACCTGCATGTCCATGCCTGTAAAGCCCTTCTCTTTGCTTTGCCAAGGAAGAAAAGAAGAAAGAAGGAAAAAAGAGACCCAGAGGCCAGTATCCCCTGATTAAACACAGCCCAGCCCGGTGGCGGCTACTCACACCATTGACCTCAAGCCAGACACCTCAGCGCCGACAATGGGACCTCGGCCTTCCGGCTAGGTTGGCCCGGAGCTGGGCAGGAAACCAACTCCGCCGGGCAAGACAGGGGCCATTTCGAGCAGTGGGACCCCAGGCACCACTTGACACTTAGGACAATATCTATTCTGTGTAGCATTTTAGCACGATATGGCTTTTTCCCCCAGAAAACAACAAATAAACCAGCACCAAGCAAACAAACAAAGAAACAAAAAGTCAGAACAAACCAGCCCTGCACAGATGTAACAGCCGGCGAGATGGCGAGGGTGGGAGGGAGGAACTGGCTCCGGCACAGGTGCGAGTTCCTAGCACAGAGGCCGCAGACCGAGGGAGGGACCGGCTCCCTGGAAGCGACAAAACCGCGTCGCCAGGAGCTTCATCAGGAAAAATTAAAGTTGGCTGTGAGCTCCCGGATCCGATTTTCTCGGTTCATTTTCTTCAGTTTCATCCTGCGGTTCTGAAACCAGATTTTCACTTGTCTGTCTGTGAGGTGGACGCTGCGGCTGATCTCTAGGCGCCGCTCTCGAGTAAGGTACATGTTGAACAGAAACTCCTTCTCCAGCTCCAGCGTCTGGTGCTTGGTGTAGGGGCAACGCTTCTTCCGGCCGCTCTTTGCTGTGAGCCAGTTGGCTGCGTTTTCGCCTTTGGAATTGCCTGGCGTTTGAGAGAATAAAGAGGGGAAGGTTAAGTCGAGGCCACGCGGGGTGGATTCGGGATCACTCTCGCAAAAGAAGGATGTCTCTCCCCCAAGAGGGAAACCTTAAGGTTTGCAGGAGGACACGCAGTTCCTCCAAAAGGCTTGTGCAAATCGAGTGGGCCTCCAGTCCACACCCACCCTCCCAATTTACATTTTCCTCCGCTTTCCCCCCCAACACCTGTTTTACCACGAAGCTCCAGGCTCTTGCAGAAGGAATGGGCCTGGGAGGGCAGGCTGTATATCTTGAACTTAAAGCCTTTCTTTGCTTCTCGCCCCCAGGCAGGCAGACAAGCACTTCCTGCAGCCCCCAAGCTTGGGGTGCCTACTTGGGAGGGGGCTGGGCAGCGTGGCTGCGTCTCACCCCAGCCCCCTGGCTGCCCCAAGCCCCACGAGGAGAGAGTAGGCGAGTGTAGTTGCGCAAACGGTGAAGGAACGAAAACCCGATTAGGGGTCAAGGGCTCTCCCTCCAGGAGCCAGGGTGTGCAGTCTGGGCGATTCCGAGCTGGAGAGGGAAGTGAAATGGCCTTTCTCTGGCTCTCAATTCGGGGTCCCAGCGTCTGGGCCGGGTTTGTATTTTCTTTTCCCCGCAACGAGGATTCCCACCCCTCCAGCAACTTCGAAAAAATCATGGGGTATCAGGGATCGTAAACTCGAACTTCGCCGGTTAATGGGCTTATTTATTGGCGTTGGCGGTTGCTTATTTTGGATGCCTTACAAACATCCGCACTATCTGCGGGCAAGCCACGTTCCCTCCCTCCCCCTCCCCCCGCGTGGACCGCGCTGCAGCCACGGCCTGGGGTGCTCCGGTCCACAAGGAAGGGCATGCACAGGAGGGAGGCTGCTCGCTTGTGTCCTCGCCCCAAGTCGGGGCGAGCAGAGGCCAAGCGCGGAGCACGTCTTGGTGTGGGGCGCTAAGCTGGACATGAGTTTTTACTGCGTCCCCACGCCCAAATATTAAAAAGCAAGTTCACAAGGTCAGCCTGCCTGCAGCTCGGGCCAAGGCCGGCCGGCTGCCGCGCGGGCTCCTGGCGCGCGGCTCCTTCCCTTCCCTGGGTCTGCCAGTGGGTCTGCCCGCCTGCCTGCGGCGCTCGGGCTCGCCCTGCTTACCCAGGGAGTCCTTCTCGGGTGAGGCTTTGCTGCTCTCGGAAGGGGCCGGAGAGAGCTCCTCTGCTGCCGAGGACGACGCGTGCGCCTCCTCGTCGCCCTGGGAGCCCCCGCCGCCGCTCCCGCCACCGCCGCAGGTCAGCGTGGGGGGCGGCGGCGACTCGAGGGCTCGCTCCTTCCGGGCCGCCTCGGCAGAACCCGAGGCAAGCGCCGGCGGCGGGTCGAAGCCGCGCCCGGGTGGCTGTGCGGGAAACGGGCTTGCGCCGAGCTGCTGCGCGCCGCCGCCGCCGCCGTAGCCCTTGGCGGTGCCATAGGCCTGCGAGAGGCGGAAGTAGCCGGGCACTGGCACCCCGCTGGAGGCGCCTAGGGCGCAGCCGTCGGGCGGCGGGCCCCGCGGGAAAGGGGCCAGCTCTGCAGCGGTGGCCGAACCTTTGGGGCATTTGTCCGCTGAGTCGTAGAGGCAGTAGGAACTCTCCTCTTTGATGTTCTGCGCGAAAGAGCACGAGGTGGCCTGCGGCGGGGGCTGGGGTGGTTGCGGCGGGGGCGGCGGCTGCTGCTGGGGTTGTGGCGGCGGCGGCCCCTCGGGTGGTTCCATCCGGCACGACCGGGGCGCGTCTAGCCACAGGTCTATGGGCGCGGGCGCGTAGCCGTGCGCCCCGGTCCCCAGGCCCCCGCTGCCGCCGCCGCCCGGCGACGATGCCTCATTGCGCTTGCCGCCCAGGGCCGGGAAGAGCCCGCAGCTCTGCAGCCCGTAGGGCAGGTCGGCGGCCGGCGGCAGGTAGACCCCGCCGTGGGCATAGTAGCCGCCGCCGCCGCTCCCGCCGCCGCCGCCGCCCCCGCCTCCCGCCTCGCCTCTGCCGGAGCTGATGAGCGAGTCGACCAAAAAAGAGTTCGCGGCAGGGCTCTCCGAGCATGACATTGTTGTGGGATAATTTGGCGAAGGGAGCAGATAGCCCTTTCTGGCTGACATTTCTTGTGCAAAACATGCTGAATACGATTAGCAATCCCCCCGCACCGCGGCGGGCGCCCGCAGCCAATCCCGAGCCAGAGTTTCCGCGCGACCACTCCCAGTTTGGTTTCGTAGGCGCCCGGCGGCTCTCTGAGGGCGCCCTCGGAGCCCGCGATTGATATAAATATGTAATCTGTATTGATGGGCCGGGAGACGCACGCCTGACACCTCGGCCCGAAGGCCGGGAGCTGCGGGGGCTGCACCAACGTGGATGGTGGGGGACTGGCCCGTGGTCTTGCCCCGCCCCTACCCGGACGTGAGTCCCCATGCGGGGGGCCATTTGAAGCGCCCTTGGGCTCCGCGCAGTTAACAAGTGGGGTGTTTATGATGCATGCTCCGGCCTGCCTTGGGTGCTCCCCACCCTTGCTGTGGAAGCAGCCATTAGTCCTCCGTGCTCTCTGACCACTAAGGGGGCCCTGTCGGGGCCTCAAGCTCTTCCAGTCCAGCTGTGGACCTGGAGCGGGCCCCAGCTCTAGATTCTGGTTTCCCAAAGTGGCAGACCTGGTTCCGAGGCCACCAGGACCCTTAGAGTGATGGGCATCCAGGGGTGACTGGACGCTGGCTCATGCCATTTCTCCCCTTCCGGCATCCCACACAGAATTATCCCCCGAATGCCACGCCTGGCCCCTGGCCCCTCAGGACCCTGACACTCTCCTCCCCGCCATCGGTTGGTGCAAGCTGGTGCCTCCAGCAGGCTCACCTGGCTTGTCTTCCCAGCAACTCCTGCAGCGGAACTTGGTGGGCCCGCAGGAGTGGGGGTGAGGTGGGTGGGGAAGCAACAGGGCAGCCTTGGCAGAAAAGACCCACCCCTAATCCCCACGCCGGAGGCCAGAGGACACCATCCCCCTGGCAAGCCTCCAAACTCACAGGCCTTTTTGGGGACATGAAGCGCTGGCCTTCCGGGTCTTTGGACTGCCGGGGGTGGGGAACCTGGAGGGAGGACGCTCAGTGGCCACCTCTGCCACACTCCTGGCGCGCTCTGCCTTAGCTTGGCGTTTGCATGCTCCCAGAGACTATGACAAGAACCAGGGTCACCACACTTATGCCTCTCGTCCCCTCCCCAATACCCCTTCCAGTCCCGCGGCTGGGGCAGCCCTGCTTCCGCGGGTGTGCACACTTTAAAGAGGCCCGTGGTGAGGAAATCCGTTCCCTGCGAGGCCGGGCTGGGCTCGTGGCCCAGTTATCCCAGCGCTGGGCAGCCAGACCCTTTGCTGAGCAGACACCGGGGCTCCTTCTCCCCAGCCCTGCCCAGGGGAGCCCGACTAGTCAACTGGAGAAGGCCGGCGGGCCAGGATGCTAGCCCCCAAGTATGGGCCTCCCGCGTGCCTCAGGAAATGCGCCTTTTTTCTCCCGGCTGAAACAGTGGCTCTGGGAGGTCGCTGCCTTGGCCCCCGCCTTGGGGCTTCAGCTCTCCAGGGTGCTTCGAGGCCTACCGGCCTCACCACCTCGGCCCCGGGCGAAGGTCTTGACTGCTGGGCCAAGATTGTGGGCAGCAGATCACTCAGGGCGCTGCGCGCCCCGAGACAGAGCGGAGCATCGGGGCACTATGGCCCGCAATTGGCCTCTTCCCTCCAGGTATGAGGCCAGCCCGAGGAGGAAGAGGAGCCCGAGAACGCACGGGACAGCTGGCAGTAGAGCCAAGGCCCTGATTTCTGAGACTCAAGCAGCTATGGTCGCCGCCGGCCGCAGCCACGCCGCCCGCGGCACTGGTGAGGCGGCAAGGCGGCTGGAGCTGTGCTTCAGCCACTACGTCCTCGGCGCCCGGCCGCTACCAGCTCTGCGGACCAGGCAGACAGGCGGAGAGGAGAGAGATGGAGAGAAAGAGGGGCAGAGGGAGAGAAAGGAGAGGGCGCAGGAAGAAGAGAGAGCAAGGCAGAGCCAAATCTCTCCAGTCCAACCGTGTCCTGAGGCGGCAGCCACGCTGCAGCCGAGGGCGCGGATGGTCAAGTCAGGGGTCTGCGCTGAGAGATCAGGAACTCGCCTTCCCTCTTGGTGTCGCTCCCACACACAAGGCCAGGGAAAATTCTCACCCAGTGTGGCTCATGAGGCCAAGGAATCCGAGAGCCCAGAGGCTGCTGAGCGCAGGGGCCACCGTTCTTCCCCTGCCTTTATCCGCCTGGCTCTGCCCGACCCTTAACCAGCTCACCAGGCGCGGGTGGAATTGACTGGAACTGTTGTGCCTAGCAAGCGTCTTGGAGAAATGCCACAAAGACAGAGTGCTGGAGAAGAGGGCTTTGCCCCTCAGCCCCGACCATACCTCTCAGGAGAGCTCTGCTGAGTGGGAAGTGGGCTCCAAGGGTAGCCAGGGTTCCCTGCAGAGAAAAAGTCGGGACTTGGGGCCTAGGGTGCTGCCTCCCCAACTAAATGCAGATAGCAACTTCCTCAGGCAGCAGGCCTCTGGGGAGTATGTTTGAGGCGGTGGGGCTTTGGAAATAAAGTGAAGGACAATGATCTAAACCTGACTTTCTTAACCTTTTTGACTGTTAGGGCCCCTTTCAAAAATCTAAGGCAAGTTCTGACTCCTATCCCGCGAAGAGGTGCACATCTGCACGTTTGAATAATTTGACCCATCATTTTTAAGGGGTTCACAGACTCACAAAAACCCGTTTCCTTGGGCCTGCCAGGCACCTTTGGACCCACAATTTAGAGTCCATGGTCTAAATTGTCTCCTGGGACTCTCCTGGGACTCAGCGGCCCTGCCAATTTGGCTGATAAGACAAGTCGGGTGCCTGGCTGGGGTCAGGGCCCTGAAGGCAGCGAAATGGGCTGTAGGCTGGAGGGGATCCAGGAGAACCCACGTGCCAACCAACGTGACAACTGCAGCTTGGTACCGCCTGGGCCAGGGAAGGCCGCCCGGCCGGAGGAGTGGTGCGGTTGGGAGGCCCGCTGCAGGCGTGGGCGACCATGGCTTTGGCATTTGGGTCTTCGCTGTCCTTTGGGGAGAGGCAGTGGCTTTGCTCCTGTGTGAATTTTTTATTTTTCCCTTTGTAATAAACCAAACGGGAATGTTAGGTTTGAGCTATTTCTTGCATTACTTTTGAAAACGGTGTGTATAAGCTTGGGGGGTGGGAAGACCTCTTTGCAAGGGCTGCCGTCCCACCCCCACCCCAGGCGGGGAGCTCCGAGAGAGCCCGGCCGTGGGCCCCGGGTCCGCACTGCTGGCCTGCTGCCTCCGGTTCAGGCGAGAAGATATCAACGCAGAAGAAGCTCAAGTTAAATGCCGCTGCGTGCCTCTTCTACCCTCCCTAGCGGCCTCGGAGCCCTCAGCATCCCCGACCGGCCCGGAGGCTCCGCGCTCCCCAGTCAGTAACACCGAGGTGTTGGCTTCCTCAATAAAATATTCCATTTATCGATTGCCTCGGCTTTCCCGAGGGCCAACCCACCCCCCTCAATTGCAGCTTCTAGTCACTCCCACCCCCACACCCGTTTGCCTTCTTTCGTTCTCCCTTTCGTCTTCACTCCCAGCTGCTGAAATTCTCCCTCACCCTCAGGATGCCTTTGACCCCGAAACCGGTGCCTGCTTGCCTCAGTCAGGTCTGTGAAGGAGGCAGCCGCCAGGACCTGTATTTTATTTGGGGGTAAATAGCGCCCACTTCTACCTGAGTGACAAAACTCCTGTTTCCACCCCTGCCCCCCCCCAGGGCTAAGGAGCACAAGGAAATGCCAGTTCTGTGGAATAATAAGTGGTTTGGGGAGGATCACGCAGCTCATCCAAAAGCAAATTCCTCCTCCTGATTAGGCCCTTGCAATCGATGAGAAATAATATTTTTTTAATTACAAGAAACAAGTTCTTAAAACAACAGCAGCAAAGCTATTGCTGGGGTTGAGGCAGCCGGTCTCAACAATTTGTATCTGGAGGCTGTTCTCACCGCTTTGAGGACTTTGAATTATTCGGTGGACTGTGGGATTGCGCTATGGCCCCACAGATGAAAAATAAACACTGCTTCCACATATCAGGCTTTAACCAAAACCCAGGGCTTCTACGATTCAGGCAGCAGCATCTATTCAGAGTTAGAAAATTCTTCTTAAGCAATTCCATTATTTCCCCCTTCTTCTTTAAGAATGTCAACATTTCCAAGAGAAATACTTTGAATCGATCAGGTGCAATCTGTCCCCAAACAACCCACTCTAAGCAATTCTCTTAAATCCAGCCACTAAGCTGGCCCTTGCTGCCTTGTGTGTGTGTGTGTGCAGTAGGCGGTAGAATCATGGCCTTTTCCGGCATTCCCTGAATTGCAATATCTTTGGTTCTGTTCATAATAAACCACAGCTGGCCTTGAAACTGGAAGTATCTGTCTGGGATTTTAAGGAAGGCTGGGGCTGCAAAGACCAGCTCATCATTTGGGCCCCCACTCCTTCCTGTGGTTGCCTTGCTCTCGGCACAGTTTGGGAGCCCAGAAGGAACAAAGACTAGTGACTTTTGATAGGTGAAATTTACACATACACACACAGGTAGCACCTACCTTCTTCGTGAATCCGCCACTCAACCACAGTATATTTGGGTAAATAACTACTTCAAGAAACTAATGAAGAAAAGATTGGAATAAGAATTTGAATACGGAAGAAAAAGAAATTTTAACTGGTCCCCGAAATGTAAGTGAATTATAGCTATTTAAAACTTGTTTTATGGAAACCCTGATAGAAGGACTGATCGATCAGAGTTTATCCTTGGCGCACGCTTTTGAAAATGCGTAGGTGTTTACCCACCGCGCTTCTCCCGCAGGCTCAAAAATAAATCGCGCCTTCTCGAAATTGGCATTTTTCGCTACAAACGTTTCTCCCACTGCGCCCACGCCTAGTACAAACCGCGCCCACGCCTAGTACAAACCTTCCCGACGCCTGCCGCAGGGGATAAGCCCGCCAGATCCGCCACGGCTGTCGGCCACCCTATTGTTTCGAGCACAAACTTTCTGTTTTCTCCAGTCCCGCTATCTCCTTTTTGTGCCCCCACAAACCCCTAGCCATGCACAGCCACAACCCTTTGGCCTGTACACCCCTCAATCCCGGCTTGTTGCATTCTGAATGTTTCTACAAAATCGAAAGGTCGCCTTGGGGAGAAATGCTGGCGCAGGGAGCTAGAATCGCCAACTTCTGCACTGAGGCCTCCCCCTGCTTTCCAACCTTAGGGAGCGTTGGGGGTGGGGAGAGCGCACGGCTTCGGCCTCTTCCCGGAGCGCACAAACGCAGCCGCGTGGCGACGCCGCGGTCTGACACCGGCCACCTCCCACCCCTGCCCCAGCCAGACTGAATTACTAAACTCGTGGCCCCTTACCTGGACACATTTCCGACAGCACTGCCGAGGGGCAGTGGGCTTCTCCGCGCCGCGACGCCCGCGAGGCCTTATAGTGAAAGCGCCTTGCCTTAAATTACAAAATCAACCACTTCTTGAAGGCGAGCCCCCTCCTTTTGATACGAAGGGAGCGGGGCAAGTGAAATAAGGTAACGTGCTGCTCTTAGTATCAGAAGCGAACAAAGGCCAAGAATCGCGCTGGGGTTCCCGGCTCCCCAGCGGCTTTGACATTGATCGGAAGTGCGCCATCTGGTGGCGGCTGCGCGCCTCGGCCGGGCCTGAGCTCCAGCCCTGAGCCGGGAGCGGGAAGCAGACTCTCGGCAGAGAGAGAGGGAGAGAATGTGCCCAGCCCGCTGCTATTGAGATCTCATTTTTACATCTAAGAAATTGCTGCAAAACCCCAGGCGGGTTTATAGCGGCGCATTCCAAATATGCAAATTGGCGGGCCCCGGACGGGTTTACGACCACATTGTCACAGCCATCGGAGGATGGACTTTTATAGGGCTCGGAAATCAAACCCGCGTCCGCTTGCCGCCCGCCCGCGAGCAGTCCTTCTGGCTAGACTCTCCAGCAACTTACAAGACTTTGGTTAATCTTTAACCATCCCAAAGGAAGTCTTTCCCTAAACCCGGGACTTCCCTGCCCGCCCCCTTCCTAGTCCCCGGGAGGGCCCTTGTTCGGTCTCTGTGGATCTATCAACCTAGACATTCATCTCGGGGTCTGTCCCACTCCCCTTTCAGCTCGTTTTCTCCAGTCGCGCCAGTAAGACAAACACACAAACAAATAAACAGAGCAGGGTCTGGGGTCTGGGGCCTCTCTGCAAATGCAGCCCTTTCTGCCTGGGTGGCTGGGGAAGAGAGTGGGGTGGGGGTGGGGTGGGCAACAAAAGGCTCTGGCCTTTCTGCCCTACCCCTCAAGGTTATGGGTGATGTCCAAATTTAAGGCAGAAGTTCAAAGGCAGCGAACAAAGAGGAAACTGGCATCTTTCTCTCCCCAAAGGAGAAAGACGCCCTCAAAGGAGAGCTGGGGAGAAAGCAACCCTTACATGCTCCCGGTGAGTCTGCTCTGCCCTGGCACCCAGACCTCTTGCTGAAGGAGAGCCCAGGGTACCTCGGGACAGATCCACTACGGGCCTCCGAGTTCTGAGATGGGCGAGTCCAGCAAGGGATCAGGCCCACAGGTCTCCTCAGGCCCCAGGCCTTCTCCCTGGCCTGGGTCAGTCTGAGTGGATGGAGCCTCTTGTCCCAGGTCCCAGGATACGCTGCCCTGGGACCCCGCTTCCCACCAGGACGTGGCCAACCACCTTGGCCTCCTAAGTCTGGCTTCTGTTGAAGCGAAACCCCCACTCAGTCGCTTCCCCACCCCCACAGGGGCTTGGTACCTTGCCCCTCAACCGGTGGGAGGTGCTGGGGGTGGGGGGCAGACATTTGGCAGTAAAAAGCAAGCAGAGAGAGGAATGTCACACCAAGACCTGATACTCAAGTTTCCACCGTCTTTATTTTTCTTGTGCCCTGTTGCTTGTATACATGCTACAACACACATGGTGGGTGAGGGCCGAGGACCAGCCAACTCTCCCATTACAAACAGAGCCACAGGACAGTTCTTAGGGAGGCAGAGAAGATTTGATGGGAAGGTGCTTGGCTTTCCCAGTGAAGGTCCCCAACCCTGGCAGTCCAAACTCCCTCTGAGCACCCCCCTAACACTTCCCAAACATTGCAAGAGATTAAAAAGGTCATTCCCAACTTCCTTCCCACCCTCTCCAACAGCCCCAAAGGGAATCAACTAATGGTAAAAAAAAAAAAAAAAAAATCAAACAAAATAGATTATGGTTCCTTTATTTACAAGTCTTTTGAACACCATCCCTGTATGAAGCGTACATTCAAACATTCTTAGCAGTGAGTGAGTTTAACCGTGGAACACTGTAAACAGATAGAGCCTTTAAATAATTTCTTCATCATCTTTGTCCACTACATTGCATTTTTTTAAAAAATTCGCTTTGGTTCCTGCAGGGAAATATATATATAATATAATATTTATCTTTTAAAATAATTCCAAACCACTCTCGGGCTCTTGGAAGGTTGCCTGAAGCTTCCAAGTGCAGTTCTGGGGCTGTGGACGGTAGAGCATGGCGCTGGAACCGGGTGTTTTGGGGGACCCACTGGTCAGGCCCTCTGCTTCGCTGCCAGATGCTAAAGCAAATCCAAGTTTCAATTAAGTGTGGTGGAGGCTTTGCCAAGCTGCCGCTCTCCGTCCTCCGCAGACATTTCCTGCAGAGAGTGTGGGACCGGTCGCCTGGGCCTCTTGGCTTTTCAGTGTCTTCCACCTCAGGGGATTGGGTCCGCCTTGGGATAAACTTCGGGCCTGTGTGGCAGGCCAGGGTGAAGACCCCGGATCGGTAGGAAGAAAAGCCAGGTGCCCTGCAGGAGACAGGCACTAGGAGCTCAGGCCTGGGATAGTGCCGTGGGCAGCCTAGAGGAGTGAAGGACCGCTGAGGCCACCTGGACTAGTAGATTTCTTTCTTCAGGGCTCTGCAGGCCTCTCCCACCTCGTATCCACCTCATTGGTCCAACCACCTTTCACCTTGGCTTTGGAAAATAACCTTGCTTGCCATTCCGCATCCCCCCTTTGGGCATCTCGGAATCCTCCCCCTTCCTCCTGTCCCTGTCTGGGAGCTGAACTGGGTTGGGAGGGTGTGCAGCCTCCTGACACAGGAGATCTGGAGGTGGGCAGGCTCGGTGTGGAGGGGCCTGGGCGCTGATCGGCCTCTGGGGGACCTAGCAGGGGCCCAGTCCTAGGTGGAGACCACACCCAGCCCAAAGCTCCGGCGACTCCGCGACTCCGGGACTCCAGGAGTAAACCACTGGGGTTCCCAGACCATTCATTCCAGTTGATACACTACTCTCCAAATCCATTTATTATTAGGAATCTTAATCACCTATGCCCAAGAGAGTCCCAGGCTGCCTCCTGCGGGGCTGTCTCCATTTAGCCTCCTCTCTCTTGCACACCTCCTCTCTTCAAAAGTCACCATGTGGCTTGACCTTGTCAAGGGCAAAATCTGCATATAATCCCATGTGTATGAAGCCCCCAACCCAATCCCAGCCCGCTGGGGCTTTAGAGGAGCGGGTTGGCCGAATAGTATTGTAAACGGTCTCTGTTAATCTTTTTTTCCTTCATTCTTCTGTTCTGAAACCAGATTTTGACTTGGCGGTCAGTGAGGTTGAGCATGCGGGACAACTGAAGGCGCTTCTCTTTGTTTATGTAGACGCTGAAGAAGAACTCGCGCTCCAGCTCGCGGATCTGGTACTTGGTGTAGGGGCAGCGTTTTTTGCGGGTGCGTTGGCCACCTGTGGAGGGAGAAAGTAGCAGGGGATGAGTCCGCCGTGGGGGCTGCAATC
Organism: Dasypus novemcinctus; assembly: GCF_030445035.2. Taxonomy (NCBI): domain Eukaryota; kingdom Metazoa; phylum Chordata; class Mammalia; order Cingulata; family Dasypodidae; genus Dasypus; species Dasypus novemcinctus. Next base: position 32,028,292 of record NC_080677.1, on the reverse strand, counting down.
CCAGGACCCGAGTTAGGGAGAAGGGCTGGCCCAAGGGACTGGACGCCCTGCCCAAGCCCCCTCGAGGTCTTTCCAGGCCCCTGCTCTCCCTCAGGCTCCTGCTGCAGGCTGGGGACAGGCTGCAGGCGAGGCGCAGCCCCAGATACAAGCCAGCTCCCTAGAGGGGCCCCCCGGGGAAGCTGCTGCCGCTGCCCCCAGAGCAAAAAGGAGGGCTGCCCCCCGCAACAGGCTAGCTTGCGCCGCTGAAGCCGCTTTCAAAGGCGCCCGGGGGAGCTTGCCGGCTGCCTCCTCACCCGCCAGACTAAACAAACAGGGGCCCGCGGAAATTTCACCTTCCAGCACCTGGGCGGCCCGTTCAGGGGCAGTAAAGGCGGCTCCAGCCCCAGTGTGTCCCGGCTGCGGCCATGACTTGGCCCTTGGTAACATCTGGGGCGGCTGCGGGGTCTTTGTCGGCGGCGAGCCTGAGCCCTGATCAGCAGCCCCTGCCTCCGCAGCCAGCCTCGGGCTCCCGGGAGGTGGGGAGGAGGCGGCGGCAGCCCCCGAGCCTGGGCCTTCCCCGAGCTCCTCGGCTACAGCCTCCCGGCAGGGCAGAGACACTGGTTTAGAGAGGGGAGAGGAAAGGGGGGCTTCCCAAGGCTGCGGCCAGGCTTGGCTTGCTCGCCCCTTAAAAAAAAAAAAAAGTCCCCGAGACGTTTTTAAAATCCGCTTTTGACAGATTGAATAACAATTGTGAGTAACATGCAGTTGGACAGAAGGCGGCATGTAATTGCCACCGCGCTGGAGGAAAATGGCTTCCTTTGGACAAAAAGGCCAACTTTCGGTTAATTTGTTTCTTTTAATATATTGCTTGAGCTAAGCGGGCTACTTATCTGTTAAACACACGCTCCGAGCGCCATCGTTAAACAGGGAAGTCTTTGAATCCTGGCCGGGACTGGAGTCCCGGCGCAACACATGGCTTTTATAAAAATCTCCGGATTACCTCGCTATCAAAGACTCCCGGAGCCCTAGCAGGGGGAATTTACAGGCGCCCACCTCCGGCTCCCCTGCGCCGAGCTGGCCCCTAGCGGGGTCGAGCTGCCGGGCTTGGGAGCTGAGAAGGGAAAAAAGGGAAAAAGGGAGTTTTTTTTTTCCAGGCATGCCTTGGCCGGTGGGTATTTCACGGCCAATTTCAGCACTCGCCACGTGATCCCGCCTTTTATAACAAAGTTTTGTTGGGGGAAACCTAAAGGCCCTTCATAAACCTTATATGCTTATAAAACAGCATATAAAAATTTAACAGCGGTGCTGCGCTAGATTTCCAACTCCCCTTTCATAAAGCGCAGGGCGCTGCCTTTATACGTACTGGAGCCGCCGGCCTTGTCCTCAGTGTGGCCGGAAGACGACTCCGGGCTGCTGCTGCTCTCGGGGCGCCGCCGCCGCTCCTTCTCCGCCGCCGCCGCCGCAGCCTCTCGGCAGCCGCCGCCGCCGCTGCCGCCGCCGCCGTCCGAACTTGAAGTTGCCGGTGCGCCTGCGGCCGCCGCCGCCGCGGAGGTCGCCGCGGCCGCCGGGGGCCCCTTCTCGGCGCTCTTGTCCCCGGGGTAGTCGGAGGAGGCGAGGTTTTCCGGGGTGCCGTAGGCCGTCTCGAAAAACTGGTCGAAAGCCTGTGGCAGGACGCCGTTCCTGCCCACCGTGCTATAGAAATTGGACGAGACGGCGGGGGTGGGGTGGTGGTAGACGTTGGCCGAGCTCTTGGCCAGCACGTCGCCAGGCACGCCGGCCGCGCTGGGCGCCTGCAAGCAGTCTCTGTGCACAAGCTCCTCCGCGGAGTAGCAGTGGGCCAGATTGCCGCGGGTGTGCCATTTAGTGGCAGGCTCAATGGCGTACTCTCTGAAGGTCACTTCGCGCACGGGTTGGACTTGGGGCAGGTTGGAGGAGTAAGAGTATGTCACTGGGCGCGAAGACGGGGTCTGGGGCAGAAAAGAAGGGAGGCTGGAGAAATCTGGACCCGAGACGTAGTAAGTACAACTTGGCAAATACATGTTAGAGGAGCAGGGACCACGCTCATCAAAATCCATCATTGGGCTACCTTGGGCTCTCCGCAGTAGCCGAGCTTAACATGATTCTCCACTGCAGCTGCCTCTTTGAAGCGGATCCGTGAAGTAGAAATTTGGAGACGTAAGCTGACGTGGAAATCTATCCCCATCCTTAGCAGGGAGGTGCTGGTCATGTGACCCGATGTTGAAATTGACAAGCTGCAAGCTAGTCCGGATTTTTTTTTTTCCTTTCCCTTTTTTTTTTTCCCCCCCTTTCCTCCCTCCCCGGCTTCCTTTCTTTGTAGCCACCTCAAGGGAAGCAACAGATCGTCACTCGGTGTTCTCACCGAAAGCACGTAATCGGCGGCGTAACTCATGTTGGCTGGGGGGCCTCCCGGGCGCGCTGCGAGGCCGGGGTGCGCCCCCATCCCGCTCGCTTGCGCTCAGCTGCTGGGTCCTGGCCCTCCAGCGGCGCCGGGGGCGGCGAGAAAGCGCACCCCCCTTCCTCCCCCCACCACTACCAGGGTGAGGAATGCCCCGAGCTGGGGGTGGCGGGGTGGGAGCCCGTCGCTGCGTGGCCCTTGGTCTTGGGGTCTCTTCTCCTCGAGGTTCGCCTTGACGCCCCCTTCTTCGCCACTCGCCCCTCTCCCCTCACCGGTTTGTTCTGGGAACCACCTCTGCCTCCGACCCTGGCCGGATTCCCTTTAGGGCCAGAGTTCGCAGTCGTGGATGTGCCGGCCTGGTGGCTTGCCCGATTTGCACGGTGACTTGATTACACGCTCGCATCCATGGTCACTTCCGAAGAGCTTTAGTGCCTTCCGACTCGAAACCGCCAACCGTCGCGGCAGCTTCCCCCGCGGTTTGCCTGGGATCCGCAGGGCCCGGGAGGGCGTTCGTTTTACCCGGGATCCTCCTCTCCCTGCATCCTCACTGTCGGCGTTCTCACTTCCCCCTCCCCGTGGAGAAGCCCCTTCCTCCTCGCTGCCCGCTGGGGTCTGGAGTAACTTCTCCGAGCCAGAGACGCGGGGGCTGCACCGCTGCACCGGTCCGCGCGTCCGCTTGGTCTTCTGGCGCCGAGGGCTCGGGGAACCGTGCAGTTGAGGCGAGCCTGGGGCTGCTTTAGAAACGCTGACATCCGAGGAGCCTTCTCCTGGGTATGCTGCACCTTCCAGGGAATCCACCAGGTTGCTTGCTGAGCTCCAGAGCTACGGGGTGGGGGTGGGGGGCGGGGGGGGGGAATGCTTGGAGGGGGCAAGGGCTAGAGAGCCTTGGCTGAGAAATGGGTAACACGCCTCCTCTCCGTCCCTGCAAAGCGCGCCGGAGAGAGCCGAGGGATGTGCAGGGCAGAAGCTCAGAAGGCTCGATGCCTTTCCTGCTACTCATCCACAGAACGAATACAATGCCAAAGAAAAGAGCAGTGCTTTCCAAACTCCCGCACCTTGAGCCTCAAGGACGCCTGGGAAACGCTAGGTTCCAGCTAAAGGTAGAGGCAGAGGCATAGCGCCTAGGGCAAATCTTGCATTCTCGGGAAGAGGAAAGAAAGACAAAAAAAGAGAAGGCAGAAAATGCTCGCGGTCCTGCAGGTTTGAATGAGCAATGTTTGGGGGAAGTGAAAGCAGGGAAGAGGCACAGAACCACCAGGCGGGGCCGGGAGCTGGGAGGGGGCCCTGCCCTGAGGCTTCCCCACAGCTCTTCTGGGAAGGTGCTGGGCTGTCGCTGAAGAAAAATCGAAAAGTGAAAAAGGATCACCTTTTCCCTTTCTCCATCCAGGAAATAGGGGAAGGTATTTACATATCTTGGGGAGATTTAGAGTATAAACTCTAAGATCTTTGGTATTTAAATGTCATCATCGATTTATTTATTTATTGCTGAGCTGACTGTAACTGACTCGGTAACAAATCTAATCATGTATTGCACTGGAAAAGAAATATTCTCATGTATTTTCCTCAAATGATGGCGCGCCATTGCATTTACCTGGTGTAAATATCAATAATATCGAGTAATTACTCTGTAGTGGAATAAACCAATTTATTAACATTAATATTTATGTGGCTTCCCCCATCCCTTTTACAAGGGTAGCTTAACACAAATCAAGCTACTCAGACATATTGGTTTAATGAATTCTTTATTCGGAATTTGCTGCAAGAATTTTCATGCTCCTTGAATCCCTGAGAGCTGAACTTGAAATTATTTGTGCATCGTCAACTTGACATGTTGTGGCTTGTGCAGAGAGCAGCAGCAGCAGCTGTGTGAGTGAGAAGGTCTGGTGGGAAGGAGGGCTGTTGTGGAAGGGGAGCTTGAGACCTCCTAAAGCTGGGAATCACAATGACAGGATGGCCCTGCAGGGAAAAAACTTTGATTTCCAATGGGGACCAATGGGGCAAAATATTTGTTTCTCCACAGCATCTCTCTCTTGGACACAGAGTATCAAAGGAGAGAAGGAGAGGTTTGCGAACAGCAGGACTTGGGCTGCTTCTAACTTCATTTTGATTATCCCAAACACTTTTCCAGCAGCCCACCCAGTCCCCGCCACCCGGACCCTCGAACAAAAGGAATGCATGAGGGGTTTCAGTGACTTTGCCATAACAAAGGCGCCACCATTGCGGGCCTCGCCCCGCCCCTAAGTGAAGGCAAACAAATTCTTGCACTTGTATTAGGGCTTTTAAGTCCATAATTGAACCCGGGGGCGTCTAGAAGAACCGAAAACAGCTCTAGACAGACCTGCCGTTTTATAGCACTTTTGGCAGTCAACTTCAGCTTGTGCCTGAGCAGACGGGCTGCAGCGGCCCTCCCGTCAGCTGGGGACGCCAACGCCGCCTCCCTCCCCCAGCTGCATGCGGACCCTCTCCTAATTAGCTGGATTCCCCCGTGCCTGGAGAGGGGTTCGTGGCAGAAAGGTCGGTATGGGGGTGTACAGCTACTCCCTTACCCTGTGTCTCCCATGCCCTCCTCGAGGGCCAAGCCGAGAGGGTTCCGGCAGGTCTGGATCCCATGGGTGTCGGCAGGAGACAAAGGCGAATACCCATGGAAAGGTTGGGGCGGAGGAAAGCGCTCTGGGAGCCGCTGGCCGGCCAATTCGGGAAAGCTGTACTGGAGGAGGGGTGCTCAGGGGACTTGCAGCTTGCAAGTGGGGTGGGTGGGTGGGGGTGCTGCCAGGAAGGTGCATAAGGGAAAAGGCTTTTGATGCCAGGAGAAGGGAAAGTGCCGGGAAGCGGCTGAATGCTTTTAGCTGCACAGCAGCAACAGGAGGAGTGCTCAGATCCCCAGGGCTGTGCGACGGTCCCCAGCTTTGCCGGTTCCTGCCCCACTGCCGGGAGTGTTCGGGAGTTGCGAAGGCTTCGCCAGGCAGGCTGGCCGGGAGGGAAGGGGTGGGCGCAGTTTTGAGGACCAGACCCAATCTTGGGAGGGAAGGGGAGACAGAGCGGCGGGTCCTCGGTTCTGATTAGCCCATCTGACTCTTCTGCTTTGCAGAGGCTCAACAGCCGAGCTGAGCCCACCAGGCTCGGGGAAGACCCGACTGGGGCTAAGGCCAGCCCGGGAAGGCCAAGTCCGAGTTTCATTCCTTGAAGAGGCCGCGGCAGGCAAGTCTGTGACATTGGCCCTGGCCACTGGGTTCCCATAACCTGCTCTTTCTCAGGAGCGCCCACAGCTCGGGCCCATCTCCAGAAAACAGTCCTCGGCGTGCATTTCCTTTTATCGTCAATCCAGAGCTCTACGGCTGCTAACGCAAGAGGCCAAAAATGTTTTGGAGGAAGAAAAACAAAGGCAGGAAGTGGCGGCGGCCTGACGGTGCGTGAGTGTCTGCGAAGGGAGGGAGCTGTTTCAATCTCTTCTTGTTTTTCTGAACGTCAAGGTCTAGGCGGCCTCGAAGGGCCGGGCCCCCTGGATGCCGGCGCTGCGTTTGGAGATGGCCACCCGGAGAGGCGAAGGCGGGCGCCCGCGCCGCCGTGTCAGGCGGAAACGGCTAACGGGGCGATGCGGCCAGCGAGACAGCCCGAGCTTTTCTGAGGCCCCGTTTGATTTGGCCCTAAGGGCGAGGGGGGAGCTATCTAGCCTCTCTCGGATCCTCCTCGGCGGGGTGAGTGCGCCCTGGTGGGGACGAGGATCCCTGCTCCCCGCGCACCTCCCGCCGGCTCGGGCGGCGCGATCTCCGAATAAAATGTATCTAGGCGCCTCTGCCCAGCACTGCCGCCTCCGCTTCTTCTTGCAGCCCTCAGGATCGCGGTACCCGAGCGCGGTGGCCTCGGTGCGGTCAGCGCCTGGTGAGGCTTTGTCACCGCGGTTGTCGTGCGGGGGGCGTTTCCAGCGAAGAATGCGAAGGACAGAAGCTGCGGGGCCGGTCCCTAGTCAGGCAGCTTAACACCTACTCCCTCCAAGGAAGAGTCGAGCTGGGGCGGGGGGCGCCTCCAGACTCCGGGGTTCCCAGCCCTGCCAGTTGGGGCTAAGCGGACCTCTTCTTTTTGGGGGGCTGCCTCAGGCGACAGAAATCCCCATGCCTTCCCTCGCAGCGCTGGGAATGCTCAGCGTGTGGCCATAGCGTGACTGCCAACGCGGGGCCCCGGCTCACCACGTTGCCTCCGCCAGTCATGCCCCCTTGCCGTCCCTGCCCACCCGACCCCGCCCTGCCTCTTTCGAGCCGGGTATCCCCTTTCCCGCACCTCCTGACTTTTCTGATACCCTTCCTAAACCCAGCAAGAGGTGCCAGCCAAGGCACAGAAAAGGGGAGCTGTGGGGTTCCTTACTCCCCGCCCCTTCCGACCTCCATCGGGGACCTGAGCTGGGTCTCTCGCCTCTTTCCTTGGAAGACTCTATTCCAAGTCCCCCCACCATATGATCCCTCTCTCCTTCCTTTCCCTGCCTTCTCTTTTTTGGCACCCAGCTATGACTTTTGTAAGCTGGGCAATAGGGAATGGCCTGGGAAAGTTCGGGTACATCGGTGGGGACCCGAATCTGGCTGGGAGATGTCTCTGATTGTTTCCTGGTGAATTGGCTGCTGATTCAAGGCACCATCAATTATTTTGCCTCTTCTTACTGGTCTGAGCCCCTACTCTTTCTGTCCCCAAGTGCCTCACGCTTTCTAGAAAGTTATTTGGAAGACTATTTTAACCCTAATAGACCTTACTGCACACAGGTGCAAGAACCAGCCACCGCCAAAGCCCCTCCTGAAGTTGGAGATCAACCCTCCATTTGGGGGACCTCTTCTCCCTAGTAGGAGGTGTCCTGGGGATATGTTTCTCCTCTGTGGTGAGCAGGGACATGGGTTGTCAAGGAAGGCAGGGAGCTCTCCAGTATTTGTTCTTAAGGAACGGTCTATGATCTATTAGCAGATCATGGTCCATTCATCACATTTCCAGGCGTTGCCCAGAGGCGGTGCTGAGGCTGAAATGGAATATCAGGAGACCCACTCTATCACTACCAGGTGGAGTCAGGGGCTAATTTGTCCCCTAGGCGAGACCCTCGACCCTCCCCCAAGCTCTCTTGACCTTTCCTAAAGCACAGGAACAGGTAATACCTTGAACTTGACCTCATGGCTGGTTCTTGGTATGACTCTCACATTCAACTCAAACACCTGAAGAAGTCCATATCTTTCCCTTGACCACTGGGGGCTGGGGCACAGGGTCTCAGGCCCCCAGGCAATCTCGTTATTTAGTTTCATGGGTCCCAAACTGATGAGAGAAGAGTTTTCTTTCCTTTAAGAAGAACTATTTTTACTTTTCTTGTTCCTGACTCCCCTGCCCCCCCCCCTACAGAGCGAGAACAAATGGGGGAGGGGACACTTTGAAAGATGAAGCCTGGGTTCTCAGTGTCCGGCTTCCATTCACTGCAGCTTCGGCCCAAACGGGTTCCCCCAGCCAATTGCGCCTGCAATAAAGAGGACAAAAGGGGGCGACCCAGCCCGAAGGTCAGCTCTGGTCCTCTGGATCTCCAACCCCGCAGCTGTTGCTCACAGGAGGCCCCCAACCCCTTGTTCCAAGACCTCTTAGGGCCAATGGGGCACTGGCTCCATCTCCATTCACTGCAGGTAGGCAACTCACATTCCAGGCCTGAAAAGAGGGAGGCCCCCACCCCCCAATCCTGCTGCAGGAGCCCTCCTCCCTCCACCCCCCACCCAAGGCAGTTGGGCTACTGTGTGGCTCCACGGACGGCCCCTCCTAAGGCATCTTTCCTTTGCTCAGCTGCAGCCCATGCAGCCCTAGACATAAAGCCCAGTTTTTCTCTTTGCAAAGATGAGATCATTTGCAGAGCCCAGTTGGTTCCCTGGAGCAATAGGCTTAGGGGTAGACTGGGCTTAAACTATCAACTGACCTGCAGGAGGCCACCTATGGGCAGAAAGAAGAGGCTCCCACCTCTCCAGAATCCAGTGAGAGGGACCTTGGGGCCCGACTTTAGGCAGGAGAAGAGCGTCAGGGTTCTCACCAAAGGTCTGACATGCTGAGGGAGCCAGCCTGGACTCCCTCCGGCACCGCGAGAAGGGCGCCCCAGCAGGGTTCTTGCTCCCTTATCCTACTCGGGGTCCCGCCAGCCCTGCCCCACCCTTGTTCCTAGCAGGGCGCAGAACGTCGAGCTAGCCAGATCGGCTTCCCTGGACTTGCAGGCACGGCGTCTTACTCGGCAAGGCCTCTGCCGGCTGCGCAGTGTCCTGGGCTGGGGCAGATCCAGCTGGTCCAGGATTCGCCGACGGGAACACAGCCTGGGCCACCCCTGACTGTAGGGACTCTCTGTCCTTTCCAACTGGGCGGGGGAGAGGGTGGGGGGGTGGTGGAGGTGGAACCCAAGAAAGAACTCCTAACTGCAATCCGTCGACCCAGGCTATCAGAAGCCCGCTGGCAGCAGGAGCGACTGCGCCGCCAATTGTGCGTTCTGTGCCTTCGCGCTGCCGTGAGCGGCCCGGACCGTGGAGGCGGCGGTGGCGCGGAGGACTTGACCTTTGCGGCGGGAGGGGAGGGCGCTCTCTGAGGCGCCAGGAAGGCGACACTGCTGTCTCCAGCTTCTCCCACCCAAGAGCACTCCGGACAACCCACGCAGGCCACGCTGCTCATCCCCATCCCTTTTCCATTTTGTGCGGTGTCCACAGACCTCGCCGCCCGGAAACAAAGCCCCCGGCACCGCTCTCGCCACCCCTCTTGCGCGCTCCTGCACGCCCACCCCCCGCGACTTCTCCAAGGCCAGAAGGCTCTGAGCTAGAGGCAGGCCGTCTCCCCAGCGCTCTCTTCTCCGCCTGACGCTGGCCGCGCTGAGCCAGCGCCAGGCTTCTATCCTGGGTGCCAATGCGATGAGCCCGTGCCAAGTTCCCGGGAGCGAGGCCCTCGGCGCGGGCGGCGCGCGGCGCCCGGGCCTACAGCCTAGCGGAGCGTGGGAGAGGCGCCGAGCGCCGGCCGGCGGAGGCTGCTTCCCCGCGGAGGCGGAGGCCGGGCCTGCGGGGAGTGCGGTGGCTCGGCCGATCGGCCCGAACGCGCCCAGCGTGCCCAGCTCTCTCTCTCCCTCTCCGTTCCCTCCCGATGCCTTTCCACCGCTCAGCCTCGGGCTCAGAAAGCGGAAGTATTTGGTAGAGAAAAACACGGTTTCTTTTCAGCCCGTCCCAGATCCCCTCTTAGAGAAAATGCTCCTGTCAAGTTTTATTTCCCGTTGCAAACCACCTTCCACGCTGCCAAGAATTAAGACTGGGAGAGATTAAATACCCGATTATTCTCTTGGGGAGGGAGGGGCGGGGCGGGGAAGGGGGCACCCGCACACAACCTGCATCTGAATCGGCTGGTCCTGATCAAATAACACCGAGAGGGCCCCGCGAAGGCCCGCTCGGGAGACGGTGACGTAAGCTTGCAGCTGCGGGCGTCGCGGCCCGCGAGGGTCCCCGGGCGGCCAGGGTCCGCGCCACGCGGGCCTCGGGTCTCCATCGCCTTGACCTCGGCCTGCCATCCAGCATCCCGTCCGGCACTCCAGCCGTCCGAGCCGGGCGGGTGCTCGAAGAGTTGGCGCCTCCATTTTGAGACGGGGTTCATTTGGAGAGGTGGAGGATCTTGAGCCGCGTTCCGCACGGGCGCGACGCCGAGCGGTTCCTGGAGTCAGCTCTTCCCCCACGGCCCCGCACCTGGGGGAGGCCCTCAGCGGCTGCACAACCGCCCTAGGGGTTTGAAAACCGCAGGGATGCCGTTGTGATGATTTCTGCCCGGTGGAGCCGGCGCGACAAAGAGGGGCAGAAACGAAATCGACTGTGGTGAGGCCTTGGCTACTTTCGCGCAGGAAATTTTCTGCGCCACGGTTTTGCCACCCCCCGCCCCCCTCTGTCAAATTGAAAAGAGCAAACACCTTGAAAGCTTTGGTCCAGGCGCTAGGTAGATGGATGAAAAGAGAAGCCACCCAGGAGAAAGCGGGTATTTTCATAAAAAAGAAGCCGGCTGTTATTTACCCCGCGGCGGAGCAGATGAAAACTTAATTAGCGTGCCTGTCCTAAAACCTAGGCATAAATCTTCCTAGGCCTCTTGGATAACGCTACACCTTTGCTTATGAAAAATGGGATGTGAGCTACTCGCAGCACATTTCTTTGATTCTCCGGGTCTTGGGCTGCTGACACGCACTCGATCAACTTGAAAGGAATGCGCATAAATCAGCAAGGCCCTCGCGTCTCCCGCGTAGAAGTCCGCAAGTGCGGAAGGGTGCCTCAGAACCCACCGGCTCCGGGATTAGCAGTTCCCGCAACCTCTGTCTTGGCTTCGAAAACTCGGGAATTCTCAGCGAGGACCGAGACGCCGCGTCTTCACCAAAACCCCCAAACACTCGCAGCAGGGTGTAATCTGCACATATATTACACGGCGAAATTTGTGGTATCGCACACACAAATGTATCCACCCTCAGCAGAATCTCGCTGCCTCCTGAATTTTAATGAAAACATTTCAGTTAGGTTGGATTAAAGAAAACTAATAGTTTCTGTTTTCTTTCTTTCTTTCTTTCTTTCTTTCTTTCTTTCTTTCTTTCTTTCTTTCTTTCTTTCTTTCTTTCTTTCTTTCTTTCTCTTTCTCCTATTTAATATTAAATAGCTAACTTCTAGCTCTATATCAGGCATAAATAGTGGTGGAATGCACAGAAGCATTTTAAAATTAACCACTTAAAATACCTTAAATTCGACAGTATTAAGAGCAGATGTAAACAGTAGGGTTTCTTTTCAGTCTCATATTTATAATTTCTTATTCGGGAAGTATTTTCTTTTTAGAACAATACTTGAACCAGCATTCAGCAACAGTACCTATGGGTCCATATCTGACAATATTATTCCGATTTTTTCAAGAGATGGGTGGTGTCCTCCTGGCTGCCTTTTATCTAAAGGTTTAGATTGGTTGCTATTTGGGCATTAGGGAGCCATCATAATCCATGCCCACTTCAGGTTATCTGGCAGATGCGTGAGAATTGTAAATAAGAGGAGTAAGGCAAGGCCAGCGTTATCAACAACTCTTTTAGAACAGAAAAAAAAATCAACCCTGAAATATCTTCTATCATTACACTTTCCAAAACTGAACAGAAAAAAAAAAAAGAAAAGAAGGCTATTACTTTACCCAGGGTTCCTGCGGTGGCGATGGCTTGCAAAAGGGGTGGTATTCCATTCCGGCAGCTTGGCCCTTGGCCTCCTTCCTAGTCCTGAGGCTCAGAGCATTTCTTAAAAGTAAAGAAAAATATCCCCCATCCACAGAAGAGTCCCCACTGGAGCTGTTCGTAAACACAAAGTTTGATCCAGCTTTGGGGAGATTTTCCACCACTTTAAACATTTTGGGAGAAAGTTGTTCCTTTGGCTTGATGGCAGCTCACTTAGAAACCAAGTGATGTAGAATGAGATGCGAGTAGGTGGGTCTGAAGCACCGTTTTCATTTGTTTCCACGAGTGAAAATCCTCAGGGCAGCAAAATAGGACTGCACTTTACCAGGCCATTCGATCTGCACGTTTCAAGATGCTCCTGTTTTTTGAGATATATTTAGAGATTTTTTCCATAATTCTCCATCTATAAATAAAATCTAACTCTTCAGGCATGGTTAGAGAGGCTTCCGACATTCAACTTTGTAACCAACCAATATTATTTTCCATAAAATGATTAATCTGGTTCTTTGGTTCACTATCACTTTCTCTGGCCTCTAACACAAAGATAAAATTAATCTGCATCTTAAAATTCTGTATTCCAAGGCCTCCTCCAATTGGCCTAAACTACAATTTTATACATATGTGCATAGTATGGATTTGACAAAAATACATTATCTTATGTCTATATTAAGTATGTAAATATACACATGAATTATTTATGACTCTAAGCACAGCATCTGATCTGTTGTTAGGAGTCAATAAACAGTAGTTATAATAATAATAATAATTAAATTTGATAGTGGTTGTTAACATTAAATGCATATATCTCTCCACAGATCAAATAGCAGATTTGCAAGCATCGATAGAGGATGGCACACCACTCCAGAGCAGCACTGGGCTCTGAGCTCTCCAGGATAACTCTCCCTCTGCATGCATATTATGGTCATTTTGTAGATTTGAGATCTTTAATCTCTCTATACTGACCTTTCAAGAGGTGGGTTTCTTTGAATTTCTGAAATGTAACTCTAGATCTCTGGAGTTAGGCATCTAAAACTTTTTATTTGTTGTAAAGATGCCGACGAAACTCTAATTAGGGTGGAAGACCACCTTGGAGGGTGAGGGCCAGGAAAGAGGGGATATTTAAGAAAACCTCTTAGACTGTAACAAAAAATGTACAGTTTTATAGCAGATCTGCAGGCATCTGATGCAAAGCAAGCCACTGTGAAGGCAAATCAAATTTAGCCATTAAAGATAAGGAGCAAAACTTCATCATGTAAAGTACAGTTTTGTACCTGGACTCTAAAAATCACCTTAAATTACAATGTCTCCACTGTTGGAAATTAATGATACTATGTCTGTACACAGCTTCTACAAATATATATAGGAGCACACACAAGCGCTGATATGAAAATGTATACATGTATACACATATATAATTATATTCACATATATACAGGCACACATATAATTTACATATATTCAAATTCGTTCCATTTGGAGCTAAAATAATCAGTACTAAATCCCTAAAACAGTGAGTCAAGGAGGTAAGAGCTTATTCTTTTGACACTGAAGAATTACAAGGAGGCTTGTCAACGCCAGGTGGCGCCCTTGATCTACTAATCCAGTCCAGGCCAATTCATGAGCTGTCAAAAGTCAAGGTCACAAATTGTCTTTTTTCGTCAAGGTCAAGGTTTAAGGCCTTTCCTAGTCCTGTCATTTCAACAAATATCAAAACCTGCCCTCTCAGACACATGCACTCCTAACAGCAGATCTTAAAATACGACAGCCTAGGCATCGCTGATACTAAACAACTGGTTTTCATTTTCCACATGGAGCCTGGGATTTTATACCAACTCTTCCTTCTTTCTCTCTCTCCCTGCCCCCATCCTTTCAGAATACCTGACACTTAAACCTTCTTGAAGCACTATCAGTTTTAGGATTTTAGCCATGAGGGATTTCTCCTTTTGCTTAAAAAAATTGTAGCAAAATTAAAAAGCTGAATAATAATAGAAAAGAATGGTCCTTGGTTTGGGTAAGACAAACCTGCTCCTTCTCTTTCTGTGCAGTGCACATTCAGCATAGGAAAGTAATGAGTATTTCCTTCAGATTTTAATGGCAGTGACTATTTTATTAACAGAATTAATACCACTATTTCACTATCTACAAGTCTAAGGTTTCAAAAAAATTTTTAGTAGAAATATTTTAAAAGTAGGTGCACAAATACATTTCACAGTGTGCTGAATGTCTTTATTTACAAGATAGCATTTTTTTCTTTTTTTAGTGAATATGAACAAAACGAATGTGCTGGTTGAAATAAGTGCTTGATTAAAAATGTGCTGTGAAGATGAATCCCTAAAGTTTCTAATGCGGTTTCTTAACACAATAAACAATGAAAAAATACGAGTTCCTTAATGTATCAGAATATAGACGGTAAACATCTAAATGTTTTGGGGTAATGGATATCCATTATGAGTTTTCTTAAAAAAAGGGGGGGGACATTATTTCTCCTACAGACTGTTTAACAAATACTGGGAAATGCCAATTTAAATGGATTGTGTTCAAATCAACTGCATCATGTTGGGGCGGGATTTCCCCAGAGATAGGACATAAAATGAATCCTGTGGCTCATCTGATACCTTAAACATTTTTTAAAAAGACACAAAACTCTGTAATATAAATGATATCGGGACAGTACATCTGGCCCAAATGTCACAAAATATGCTTATAATAAGCAATCAAAAATTATTCTCAGAAAGACATTCCCAAGCTGGTGCTCCTTGCAGCCTCAAGGGTTCAGCTGGTTGTACTTACTACCCAAGACAAAACGATCCTCCGAAGAGCTTTCTCTCCCTTTCTTCCTTTCTTCCTTCATGGCAAATAGTCCAAAATCATTAGTTCAGTACTTTCTCTTTTCCCCTCTAAATCTATACATGAGACATTTTGCAGAACATACAACAACAGTAGGGATTTCACTAAGATTTACCTGAGCAGTCAGTTAACATGCAAGGGGGAGGGCAACCCAAAGACAAGCAGATGTTTACAACAGCCTTTTCTTTTGTAACCAACTTTCGGATTCTTACCATCTAACACAGAGCCCTAAAATACAACGGTCACATAAATACTTACAAGATTTCAGTATATGCGCAACTTATCTCAAATTGCATTATTTGGGGGTTGACGTTTGATTCTAGAGTTTGTCATTTAACGGTGTGGTGGGGTTGGCGGAAGAACTGTCAATCTTTACCGTTTCTTAAAGTTTAAAAACAGTTGTAGATTCCACTAAAGAGAAAAAGATCCCCCGTAGAAAAGCAAAATGCCAGTGTCTCTCTCTTTCTCTTTCCTGTTCTTCAATTATTATTAAACATTATTATCATTATCTGGGCAAAGCAACGAGTTTTGAAGCGTTTCTTCAAGTTGCCCTCTTGCTCCATTTTTAATCCATTAACTAGTGGTCTTCAGTTTGTTGATGACTTTTTTCTCTTTGACCCTTCTGTTCTGGAACCAGATTGTGACCTGCCGCTCGGAGAGATTCGTCGTGGCTGATATCCGTCTCCGTTTGTCCTTGGTAATGAATTTGTTTGTAGCATATTCCCGTTCGAGTTCTTTTAATTGCACCTTGGTATAAGGCACGCGCTTCTTTCTTCCCCGCCTGTAGGAGCTGGCGTCGGAGGGATGAGAGACCACGTCTGGAAAATAGGGGAGAAGGCAAGTTACGAAGGGATCAGACCCAGGCCAGGACGCAGGCGGCAGCGCGCTCTGAGCCACCCGCTTCGTAGCGCCCGGCCGCCCCTTGCCACGCGCTGTACACTCCAGCCTTCCGCCAAAGTCTGGAGGGTCAATGGCAAAGCGGGATAATTATCACTGAAACGAAATCGCTCAGGTTTCCAACGACCACCCCAGCCGGGCCATCCCGCACCCGCAGCGCACCGGCTTTGCCTCGCTCGCCCCGGTCTAGCGGCCCACACCTTCGCGCCCGGCGCAGGGCACAACCCTTCCGTGCCTGGCTTCCCTCAGCAGCCTCCAGGCCCCGGCACTTGACGCTTCTAGACTGACGCTATTTTTGAGAGAGGGAAAACGGTCAATTTTGGAGATCCATCTCCAGGCCAACTGCCTATCCTTAAGTCGGTGTCAAGCGATGGGAAGGGCGGGGCTCAAGGGGACAGGAAGCCAGCCGGGGTCCCCACAATCTCCCTTCCAGTCACCCCTCACCCAGGGAGGGCAGAGGCCAGCCCAAGGCGGGGGGGATGTGGGCAGGGCCGGCCATCCAGGTCGGACTCCCAGGGGCGCAACGGCGCTACGACAAGCCAGAGAGAGAAGCAGAGGGGCGCCCGGTGGCCCAGGCGCGAGCGGGATAGAAGCTGGAGCAGAGCCGGAGGACACGGGGCTGGGGGGGGGGGGCGCCATTTACCGGGCAGAGTGGACTTCCAGAGGTGGGGAGGCTGCGCCTGCTCTTTGGGGCAGTACATTTGGCCGTTCCAGCCGTTGGGCAGCGCCCAGGGCTGGTAGCTTTCCATGGGAAGACCCAGGGGCTCGTGGCGCGACTCGCCGGGTCCCCCCAGGCCCGGCACCACCGGCATATCCAGGTAGCCAGGCACGGGCTGATGGTGGTGGTAAGGCCCGGCCGCGTAGCCCTGGTGGTAGAAGGCGAACTCCTTAGCGCGGGAGCTGAACTCCTCCGCCGCGGGGCCGGCCGTATCCATGTACTTGTCGGCGAAGGCGGCGGCGGCGGCGGCCGAGGCGGGCTGCGCGCAAGACTTGATGGCGTTGGGGTGCGGGCCCATGCGGGCGCACGGGTAGTAGCCGCTGCCGAAATAGCCGTAGGGCAGCGCCGCGGGCCCCGACGAGCTCTGCGCCGCCGCCGAGCAGGGGCTGCACTGCTTGGCGGCCTCGGCGCCCGCCGGGCCCGCGGGCCCGGGTCCTCCCGAGGACGAGGCGGCGGCGGCGGCGGCGGCGGCAGCGGCGGCGGCGGCGGCGGCGGCGGCGGCGGCCGACGGGGGCGCCTCCCCCGGCGCGCTGCTGTAGGCGGCAGCCGCGCCGGGCGCCAGGGGCGCGGGGTGCGCCATCAGGTTGCGGCACTGGTTGGCGGCGGCCGCCGCAGCCGCCGCGGCCGCCGCCGCCACCGAGAAGTTGCCCCCCGCGGCCGCGGCCGCAGGGTGGGGGAAGCCCCCGCCCCCGGCCCCGGCCGCCGCCGCCGCCGCTGCCGCCGCCGCCGCCGCCGCCGCCCCTTCCATGTTCTTGTTGAGCTCGTCGGCCACCAGGCCGCCGCCGTTGTCGTAGAGAAACATGACGGTGGGCTCGATCCAGCGTGGGTGGAGGAGCACGGAGGCTGTCATAGCCCGAGCCGCATGGAGAAGACCCCAGTGGCGCTGTTTTAAAAAGCCCCCAAGAAGTGAAGAGCGCGCGGCGCGGGGCCGCCCGAGCGAGGGGGGCGGATCGCGCCCCGCGGGGTCGCGCCAGGCGGCCGCCCATTGGCCCGGCCCTACCCCCCGCTCCGCCCCTGCCGTATGCAAAGCGGCCGACTCCAGCCCCGGCTCCGCGCCATGCACCCTCCGTCCCCGCCGCCGCCTGCCGCCGTCCCCAGCGCCAGCGCCAGCGCCGGCCCGCGGCCGTGCACCATGCACCCCGGAGAGGCGGGGGACGCGGGCGGGCGGGGGCGGGGGACGGGGTGGGTGGGGCAGGGAGGGAAAGGCAGCCCCCGCGCAGCCCTCTCCCCGGAGCCCCCACCCCAGAACAGCGCGACCAGGTGGGGAGGGGCAAGTGGCCGCACCAGAGACGGTGGGGACGGGACAGGTAAATCTGTCGGAGGCCGGGGGTGGAAGAGAGGCGAGGACAGGGCCTAGCCCCGGCTGAGTGTTCTTGGGCCTGCAGGGCAGTTTTCTTTCCAGGAATCCACTCTTCTTTCTGAAGCGAGACCCTAGCGCGGACACCGGCACTTTCGACTTCGACAGTGTCGCGACTTGGCTCTCTTTAAAGGGGGATAGTGGCGGGACGCTGGCTGCGCATCGGTTCCTGTGGATGCGCCTCGCTCTCGGGTTCCAGGACATTCCCCCAGAAAGCTGGGACTGCACTTAGGAGCTCCTTCCCCTTCCCTGTACACAGTGTTTGTGGGCGATTTCGTGCATTCACACTTAGGCCCATAGGCTTAGAATAACCCCCTAAACCCACGCTGACACGCACACACACTCACATGCACACACGTACAAGGTCTGTTGTTCCGCAGTCTGACCCAGTAACAACTACTTCTCCAGCGACTTTGCCATCGAGAGGGAGCGGTTGGCAGATACCCCTACCCCCGCTGCCCAGTTCTCTCCAGCTGAGCTGGCCCATCCTGGAAGGGGCTTCAGAGGAACAGGCCCCAGCTGGGCGCTGGCTGAGCTTGAAGCTCCCCTGCCGGGGCCTCAGGGGGAAACTTGGGGCAAGTGGGACTGGGGAGATCACAGTCTCCAGTCTGCAGAGGTGGTCCCGTCCTGCTCTGCCAAGAATCAGCCTCAGAAGCCTCTCCTCTGTGCCTGGGAAATGCGACCCTCTCCTCTGAGCGTGGTGGGTTGATGGTGCTGGGAGAACCAAGCAGAGACCCCTGCTGTGGCGGCCCCGTTCTGGTGAGGGATTCTGGGGGTCCTGCTGCTTTTGGGCCACATAATTCCATTTCCAATTGCTGCCACTCCGAGCTGGTGAGATGCTCAGAAGCGGACCATGCACTCAAAGTGAAAGTGGGAGCATTCTGCGGATTATCAGGGTTGGGGAGAAGGCTGGGTTCCCGTGCACCCCAGGAGCCTGGTGAACTTGCAGGCGCAGTTCTAAGCTCATTCTGGGCTGCTCTCTAAGGCCCCTGGGCCTCTAGGAGGGTCCAGACCAAGGCAGCAGGGGCTCGGGCTTTTATCCACCCTGATCCCGGGCTTGCCTGTACTAATGTAAGTGTCACCCAATAAAACCTTCTAGGCGACCCCCCCCCCCCCATACCCAGTATGCTCTTTTTCTCTTGCCTCTTTAGCAGCCCTGGGTAAATATTGATTTGCCCCCAGTTTACCTCCTCCCCAACTGGCCATTTGCAGACTAAGAAACTGCCCTCTGTAGAGACCCGATTTTTGTGTTACTTTTCTGCCATTTGTCTCCCTTCCCCCTCCAAGTGGCATTGTAAAACTCAGAGTGACAAAGAGAGAGGATAGGATTCGAGGCCCCAGGAACTGGGGCCTTGAGAACTGTTATACCTACAGGTCAGACACGGCTGGAGGCCAAGGTCAAGTTGAAAGTTGCAGTCTAGCCAGCCAGAGAACTGCCGGGCAAGCCTGGAGACCCAGGCAACGGCAAAAGGCCCACCGCCTACCTTCCCTCACACGATTTCTTTCTCCTTTGGAATTCTCCTTTCTGGCTCCCGTTGGCTCTCTGGCATTTTTGCTGCCTTTGTGAAGATTTTCAGGCGACTTTTACCGACTCTTCTCGCTGCCTCCGCCCTGCTCTCCGCCCGGGCTTCCAGCCTCTTATGTTTTTGCAGCCAGAGCCGGAAAAATGAAAACACAGCTCGAGGAGCCCCCACCAGCCGGCGCCCTTGCCAGTTCACCTCCGGCCAGGGCACAGCTGCCCTTGCACACGGTGGCCAAGGCCAGCTCCGAATTCCTCCCTCCCCCTCCCCACCTCGCCAGAGACCGGAGCTCTGCGAGCAGAGGAAGGGCCCCAAGTCCACAGACTGCCAAGGTCGGCTGGGTCCCTTCTCATCAAAAATGGTGAGTCAAGATTTCATCTTGTCCACTGAGGAAACACAAGCAGGTTTGTCTGGGAGAGATGGCGTTGGGGGAAGGCTTTGGGATGGATTTTGAATTAGGGTTTGCTCCCTAAACTTGGTGTCCTGACAGGGAAGGGCGTAAGACCTGAATTATTGAGCTTTGTGGCGGATCTTTAGTGAGCGAATTTTCTGGATATTTTCTTAGGTTCCCACCTCTCTCAATCTTTTTTTTTTTTTAAACTCTTGAGACATGATTACTTGTCTTGTACCTCGATATATACAAAGTAATTTTTCTACCAGGTATGTCAATGGTGTCCTGGCATGCCTTCACTTTGTTTAAATACCTGCAGGTCCTGTTAGATATTACACTGTAGCCAGTGTATGGTTTATAAAATTTGATAATTATGGGACTGAGTGTCTAGACTTTCTTCCCACTTTGAAGGAGGAAGAATCTCTCTTTCTCTCTGTTTTTTCTTTGCCGAGGGAGAGCAGAGATTCATTAATGGTTCCCAATATCATTTCTTAGCCAGCCGCTGCACCGGCTTGCTGTGGAGAGAGAAAGGTTGGAGGGCAATGAAGAGTGGAGAGTGCTCTGGGCAGCACGCACAGACCCTCGGTGTTCTTCCTCCCTCGCCAATGGCAAGGTCAAGCTGCACTCGGTAGTCAGTGGGACGTGACCCACCAGGCTGTTCCTCGGCTTTTTTGTCTGCCAGGGACTGCAGGGAGGCACAATCAACTTGAACCCAGGCGATGACAGTTTTATCCTTAGATCCCTGTGGACCAAGCAGGGGAAGTCAGGCAGCGATGGCCCCTGGAGCAAGAGAACCGAGAGAGCAAGAGGGCGACAGGGGTGGGGGTGGGGGCAGCTGCGGTCGCTTCCCAGGCTCTGCCCGGAGCTCCTGGATTTTCCTGGAGGAGCCCTGAGCAGGCAGAACAGGAGGGCGGCGGCCGTGTGGTGCAGCCTTTGTTCCGGGAGCTGCTGGCGACTTCTTGCTCCAAAACTCCTTGGCAGGCAAGGCCTCTTACCTCTGGGGTGGGCAAGGGCGCTCCTGGGGGACTTAACTGCCTCTGAGACTCCGACTGAAGGAAAAGCCCCAACTGAGTTTTCTGGGCTAGGGGACTCGCTGTCTGTCTGATCATGGGGCCCTCGGCTTCCAGGGTTGGAGTGGAAAAGGACAAAGGGAAGCCAGGTTTTAATCGAGTTTGATTTTCATTAGCAAATGAAATTTACCTTCTCTCACTTTAACTCACAGGAGGCTGTCAGCACTGTTCCCTGGCACTTTTTCTCTGCATCCATCCAGCATTAGGATAAACATTCCTGGGTTGATTTTAAAGACACTTTGTATTTCAGGATATTCATGTGTTTCTAATGTATCCAAGCAGCTTTACGAGCCACATTTGCAGACTATCTTAACCCTCTCCCTCCCACTACAGGCAGGCTGGGGCGCAGAGATAATGGTAAAGAGAGAAAGATCCAGAGAAAAACCTGGTTGAGGGGCAGAGGCTGGACAGGAAGGAGGGAGAAAGAGAGAAGGGAAAAAAGCACAACCAAACAGGGTAGAACCTCCAAATCCACACTCCACCCGACCGCCTGGGAAAGGGACAAGTGGGGGATCGCCCCTTGCGTTGACGGCTTTGCCAGCACCCCATCCCCATCCCTGCAGGGGGCTGAAAGTATACCCTCTTTCTTAAGTAGAAAAGGTAGGTCCTAAAACCTGAGCGGCCGAAGCTTGCTGGTGGGCCGGGAAATGGCCCATCCCCAGTCACTTGCTCATCTGCCCTTGTAGATATTTGGGTATTTGATACAATGAGGCAGCAAAAGGGCCTAGGCTGTGGGGATGGTTTTGAGAAGTCATTGGGCACAGCGGTGACCAACTGCTGAGGTAACAGAGTGGGAGGCAGTGCAAGATCCAGAAAGACCACGCAACTCCTTGCCTTTAAGACCCGCTCATCCCGTGGATTTTGAGGAAGGCAGGTTTTCCGAGGAGCAGCTCTCTGGCCGCCTTCCTGCCAGATGCCTTCCCGCACTGGGTCCTGAGGGCCACCAGTGCACAGTACCTTAGACAGGGCCACATGCAGAGCGCTGCCCTGCAGTGTTCCCCCCAGAGAGTCCCTGAACAGGGAGAGGGGAAAGCACCCCCTTCACTTTTGGACACCTAGCCCGAGGTCGCCAGGCTCCCGTGAGGAGCCGGCGCCCAGCCGGTCAGCGGCGCCCCGGGCTCCCCAGCGTTGTGGCAGCTTTGGAGCAGGGCCGCGCGCTCGGGCTTGGGGGAGGTCTGAGCGATCCCAGCGAAGCCCAGGGGTGTGGGGGAGCTTCCCTGCCCCGACCGTGCCGCACCGGCTCTGCTTTTGGCCCGAGCTGGAAACCCAGCCGTCGCCTAAAGGCCCGGAGCGTGCGTTACCAGCGAAGGAGTCTCGGAGAAGGGCTCGGCCGGAAGAAGGGAAACGCCTTCTCGCCCTGTGCGGTCCCGCCGCGAGGGTGCTGCCCCGGGAGTGCGCGGCCCACGCCACCCGGGGCGTGAGCTCGCCAGCGCTCGGCGAGGAGTCCGGGAGCGGCGACAGCTGGGGGCATTCCGGACGGCTGCGACGTGCAGAGGGCGAGAGATCTCCGGGCCCCGACGCTGCCCGTCCTTGCCACTGCCCAAACCGAGTCCTGCCCGCCGGCCCCCACCCCCAGCCTAGCCCGATGCTCACGCCCGCCACAAAACAGGAAACCAGCGCTGGAGCTGTGGATTCATTATGTCAACAATTGTCCATTCGATCTGTCGAAGGAAATAGGGGGTTTGCACGGCAGCCTGGCCCCGTCGCTCCCGAGAGACCCTCTCTCACCGAGAGACCCGAGCTGGAGGTCTGCTGGCCTGGGCCTGCGGGACTCCATCTCTCCCCAGAACCGCAAGACCCACGCGTCCCTGACCTGGGCTGGGAATTCTAAATGCGCAAAGCAACCGAGGGAAGGAAATTCACCAGCCTTGAGGAAGGGGAACGCAGGACCCCTTCAAGTACACACCGAGGTGTGATCAGGACTTTTACAGGCTCGTTGCTATAATCATAACGACGTGCCTGCCTTGATATGCACACACGTTCACACAGTGAACACACACATTCTGGATGCGGACATAAAATATCATGTGTGTGGAATACAAGCATCATACCAAACCCTGAGGGGGGGAAAAATCTCACCCTTGTTGGATCAGCCTGGTGACATACTTGGTGGTGGCTGACCTTCTCTCTACCCCATTCTGATTTTTCCCATCACTCACCTTTCCCCTCCTCGCGGCTGTGGAAGTACATCTGGCCCCCAGGAGAAGGCAAGCCCTCCGCTGCCATTTACCTGGTTTGGGTACCCTCTCCAGAGCCTCACGCTGGCTCTGGGGACGCGCACTGAGCTGGTCTCCAGCGCCCGACGCTGCTCCCGGAGCCGCCGTGGCTGCTTTGTCCCGCGGCTTCAGTCCTGCTCGGCCCAACGCTCAGGGAAATGAAGCGGCTCAATAAAAACTTTTGATATTAGTTTTTATGGGTATTTACACTGGTCAGGAGAGCTGAGTACGGAAGCTCCATTAATCAGCCCCCAACCTCGGTTTGGGATGCTCAGTTTATGGGTTGGGAAAGGCAGCCTGCCGGAAAGAAAGCTTCAGAGATGGCCGGCTGATTCCGGAGAAATGAAAAGAAAGCGAGGTTGTTTTTTGTTCCTGGAAACCAAAGATTAAATGGGTAACTCCAGGTGCTACCCAACAAACCATGTTTGTATTTGAGCCCCTGGCAAGGATAATTTTTCAACTCACCTTTGTTTGACACAAACATTTTTAAAAAATCATTTTATTATGGAACCCCCATATAACCAATTCCTAGATTTAGCCACTATTACTTTGTCTTCCATGTTTTTCAGGAGAAAAATTTTTTTGGAGTATTTTAAAGTCAAGTCTACAAATTTTATCATTCCAACCCTAACACAGGATTTCAAGGATAAATTTTGAGTTTAATATGCAAAGGACTCCTCTCGATGTCTAAGGGTAGAAAGGCTAGTGAGTTTGAACTTGTGTTGTTCCAATATCCATCTAGAGAAAACTTGAAAGTCCACCCAGGAGAAATCTGGACAAAAAAGGGATTCTGGGTGTGGCCACATCTTGCCTAAAATTTTATGTCTCTTCTTTATTAATATATATATGTACAGGGGAAGTTGATGTTATCTTTTTACCTGAATGAATCATCTTTTAATCAAATATTTCTCCTGCTGCACCAGGACTCTTGGGGAAATGAAAACCATTCCTCTGTCTTTTCTATGTCGTAAGTTGAGATATATCTACAGATTAGTGTACCAATGACCATTTTCCATTTCAACATACACCCTCCACTAATAGAAACCAAAACGAGATATCTAATAATTAAATTAGGAGAAAGTTTGTACCAGATTTTCCTTGATATTGCATCATAGCAATCACAGTTTTCAAGACAAAAATGTAATTCTGTGTATTTTTAAAACTCCTTTCCCACTCCTTGCTCTAAGTACATTTAAAAAAGAATTAAAGGCACCTTTGTTGTTTTTGTTTGTTCATTTTTTAATTCAGTGGACTAGTTGACAACGAGTATAGCCATCTCCACCGAACTCTCAAGGGCAAATAGCTAAAGCCTGGGAGACTTTAGAAAGCAAAAAGACAAAAACAGAAAATAGCAAACTGTTTGATTGGACAAGTCCTACACCGGCTAGCTGCTTAATGAAATTCTAGGCTCGTTTGCCTGCGGGGGATAAGGTCTTCCTTTCTGTTGCAGTGTGTTAGGTTCTTTTGCGTTTGGGCTGTTTGTTTCTTTAAGACCTTTTCTGAGGTGTTGATAAATGTCTGGGATGCTTTTATGCTAAGCATATAGCCACTCAAGGCATTAGAAAAGAGCTATTTGGCTAAACTCATAAGGGGTGTGTGAATTAACAAAGAGAGAAATTATGTTCCTGTATTTTATATAAATATATAACGACTCAGACGGTGCCCAGAAGCAGCCCTGAGACGCTGGCCGTGAGTCCCGGGTAGCCTGCGGGGCACTACCAAGATTGCGCCTCCTTGGGCAGTGGGCACTGGGCTGGTTCAGGAGTCCCTGGCCCGTGGACTCCAGGTCTTAGGGTGGAGTTCACCACCCAGTTAGAGCAAGGGTCAGGGTCAGGGTGGGGACTGCAAACGTGCAAAGATTCTAAGGAAGAGGAAAAGGGAGAGACAGAAGCTGCAGACAAGCCCTGAGACAAAGAGGGCGGGAGAGATGGACAGGAGGAAAAGAAGAAGCAACGAAACCATAATGCCTAAGGAAAATTCTAGGCATAGCAGCCCAAAGAAGGCCTGTGTTTTTAAAGCATAGCAGAATCCAGTCCTCTCACCGAACTGACTGGAGATGCCCGCTAGCGCGGAGGTTACACTTAGGGGGCATTTAAAAAAAAGAAAAAGAAGAAGAAATCTGGCTTTGACAAACCCATCCCGGTACTGAGTTAAATGCAGTCTCGAACTTCTGTCCACAGAGAGCCGGAGCTAGCAAATTGAATTCCGGTCTCGGCTGCCCAGCACAGGTCGCGTGCCGTGCTTGGGGCAACCCCTTGAGCCTGCTAGTAATTACCTTCTCTCTGGCACTTTTTAAAAGGCCATATTTCTTTGCATTTTTAGGACCTAATATGGGGTTATGTCGGGTCACGGAACCCTAGGCTGGTGCAATGTAATCTGATGTCACCGAGAGCAACCGGACTCGTTTGTCACCCCGAGGAATAGACACCCCGTGGCCTGGCCTGCGTTTAAAGCAGAGCGGGGCTGGCTGGGGCGGCGGGAGCCAACTGGGGCTTAGCCAGGTGGGCTGGGCTGGAAGAAACTTCCGGGGTCCTATGAGTCCGTTTGGGAGGGGCAAGGGCTCAACTTTGTTCCGAAGGCGAACACCCAGTCCAGTCCGTGGGAACTCAGCGCAGGACCTGGGCTGCTCCAGGCCCTTGGATCCCTGATTCATTTGTGACAGGACTCAGGTCTCAGTTTTTCATTTCCTGAGGTTAACGCTGGTTAATGCCGCAGTCCTATGCTCCTGCTCTGCCACCAGCCGCTCCAAAAACCTGTAGCCAATTCTAAAAAACTTAAAGAAAGGTCTCCCTACCTGTGAGAACAAGGATCCTCTAGCTTTGGGTTGATGGGGGTGGGTGGGAGGGGGAGACAGAAAGGGCCGTGGCCCTTGTATTCCTTTGGGGATGCACTCTGGTGTGTGATAAAGGCTGGTTAATGTTTCCATGAAGGGCTTGCAGATTTTTACCTAGAATGGTCTCATCCACTTTTCCCAGTTATTTTTAGCCTGGGGAATGGGTTAACCAAAGCCAAAGAAAACACACAAACACACACCAAATAACAGTGTCCCTGAGTCTTCCTTCATGAATCAGTGAGGGTCCACGCCCTGGAGGAGTATGGGTAAGGGATGGGGAAGGCAAAGTGACCCGCTGAATGGGGACAGGCGGGAGGAGGCCGCTCTCCACAGCCCCAGCCAGCCCTGGTTCCGGGGACTGAGCCTGGGCTCTTCCTGCAGGGGGCAGCCCCCAGGAGCTATCACTGCCCTCTCAAGCCCCTGACTCCAGAAAGCCGGGCAAGCCTACCAGGGGAGCCCCAGGACCCTGCTAGGGGGCCCAGTTGCGGCGGCACAAGTTTGCGGATTCACAGACTGAAATGTGGAGCAGCGCACCTTGGCCTTCCGAATCATCAGGGAAAGGGACATCCTGATGTGGCTTCTAGAATGATACAATATCACGAGTGGAGCGAGGGGGGGACTTAGACCCAGCCAAAGCGGTCAGGCAGGAGGCCTTCCAGGAAGGGGATTTTCCCTCCCCTTTAAGTAGATGGCACTGGCCTATAGTGAAACTGCAATTGGGGTATCCAAGGAAGGTGTGTGTGTAGGGAGGGCTGGCGCAGAGCTCGCCTATCTTTCTACCTCGAGGTTAGGGAGGTGCTGAGAAGGGTGGGGAGAGTGAAGTCAAGAGACAGTGCGTTGGGTGGGGCACATTTTCGCAGGGTAGATGGACAGCCTTCCACAGAAACTAAGTCTGGGCACGAGGAAGAGGCGGGACAAAGACTGTTCCGGCCACCTAAGGGGCGGAGATGGAATCAACATGTCACCTGCCGGCCCTGGGAAGCTGGGCTCCTGCAGCTCAACAACACTCCCGGAGAAACCAGCCGGCGCAGGGCCAGGGGTCAAGGCTCGCGGCTGAGCCTGGCTTCCCCACCCACTGACCCCGGAGCGCCTCAGGGCCCTGGAGGAGAGCTCACACGTGGGCGCGCCAGGGCTCCGCCGGGATCACTGGACGGAAGTGCGGGGTCCAGGGCCCCACGTGCCATGGGCCGGCTGAGCGGGACCCCGAGCCGGAGAAAGGAAAGCAGATGGGAGTTGGACCTTTCCTCTCTTAAGGCGAAAGCGGCGCATCAGCCCTGAGTAGGGCCCAATCCTCTGCTCGGCTGGGATCTTCCAGACAGTCGGGTGCTTCGAAGGGGCGGCCGAGCAAGTGCGGGTCTTTTCTTTGGGGCTCCCACCCCGCCGCCGTACCCCACCCCGGCCCCTGGGCTGGCGGCGGTCGAGGGAGGCAGAGGCAGGGGACGCCCGCGGCCGCCGCTGCAGTTCCGGCCTCTTCCCACTAGATGTCTTCCCAGTTAATCGGAATGCAGGGGCGCCGCCTCGGCTCCCAGGGCCCAACGCTCGGTTCCCCCGCCGGTTTCTGAAGTCTGGCATTCCGCTGAGAAAACAAACGCCTTTCTTTTTCCCTTACGCCCCGCTCCCCTCCCCTCCCCGCGCTCCAAATCCGGGCTCTGGAAATCCCCCAGAATCAAACGCTGGCTCCCTGCGTGCCCGCGTCCGGATCGGCTCACGCCATTGGAATCTTTTTATGACCTTTGGCGTGTTTAAATAACATGGCAGGGCTGAGCACACACCTCGGATTAAACTTTAATCGGCAGCAGTCAAGGTCGTCCAGGTGGTAAACGCCTTTTCTCCCACATCTTCTGGTGGGGTCTAAGGTCTGGGGGCGCAGCCCAGGGCCCCCACCGTGCCCTCCTGGCCTCTGCCCAGGCCGGGACAGGGCCACCCCGTGGCGCTCCAGAGAGGACTGAGGAAATGGGATCGGAGGTGGACACCCAGGGTGGGCTAATGACCCAGTGCAGGTTTTATAGCTTTGAGACAGAAGAGTTAAAAATTGCAAGAAGCACTTCCGATTTCCCCTGACCAAAAGAACGGCTTAAAGTCCAAAGTCATATTCAGTGCCTCGATTATTTCCCCAGCATGGCCCTGCACACAGAGAGAATGGGGCGGGAGGCTGGGCCCTCAGGATGCCGCCGTGTTAGCTGATTATTTGAAGGTTGCTGAGTCCCCTTGGGGTAGGTGAGGATCTGGAACCCAGCCGACAACGCCTCTTCCCCCCCCGCCAGGCCACACACCATTAGCTAGAATTTCAGCAGGGCTGAGTTTCCAGGGCTGAACATAACTTTCTGAACCATTACAGTCATCATGGGGACTTGGCCAGGACAGTATTTAGGGAAAAAAATCCAAGTCCAGGGCAGCATGCACAGTGAGGGCTCCTGCTGTGCTTTTAACAAAGTGGTGGGCACACAGGGACTGGGGGACAGACGCGCCGTCAGTAGCAGCGGCTTCCTTTGGGGAGAACTTGGTGTCAGAAGGTTGGGGCGTACAGTGGCTTTTTTTTTCTTTTTCGCTGTAAATTCATTTGTATCACTTGCAATGTGCACCAAATACATGTGTTAGCTATTGGGCTTACACTCCTCAGAAAATGGGGTGCTCCGTTTATCTGATGGCCAAGGGGAAATCCCTCCACACCTGAGACCAGCGTTGGATTCAGGGGAGGTATTAAGATAGGGCACTGCAAGGCTTAGAGCTCAGCCACATCAGCACCAGCTCAGGTTCGCGTCCCATCGAGATGTTCTCAAGCTTCTCTCTCTGGACTCATCCCTTAACCTGGAAATAAACACACCAGAGTAAGAGGTAAAGCCCCAGACCTTCACAGCAGACAAGAAAACACCATGGTCTCAAAGTGAATTAAAGCTGTATCTTCAATTTCCCCCTCCCAAATCCCTTAGTGCCTGAGGGTTTACACGCAAGGCCCCCCTCCCCCACTTCGCCAGACAGAAATTCCCATGATAGTAGCCATAATGAGAATAGTAAATATCCTTTAAAATGTATATTTGGTCTGTTAATTATTGTCCCCAAGTGCCAAGAGGCTGCACACACTTGACCACTTGACGGGGTTGTTGATCTCTTGCGTTGGAGAGAGTGACGTTATCATTGACTAAGATGGTTTTTAAAGTGCTTCTTCATGGAGCCTTCTGGGACTTAGCAATGGTTCTTGATCTGGGTGGGGGTTATACAAGGGCAGAGAGACATAAAAATCCAGTGAGCTGGAGCTGACGATTTGTATGCTTTGTTATATATATTATACAGCAATAAGTTTTTTAAGTGCTTCCTCATAACCACCTGTGAATTAGGTCCCACGGTTATTATAATCATCTCCATTCTACAGAGGAGGCAACTCACTTTCAAGAGAAGCTGTAGAAGCCCCAGGCCTCCACGAAAGTAAATAACGCAGTTTCCTCCTCTCCTGTCCCTACTTCAAATAGTTAATCTCTTTCTCTGCCAGCAGATTTCTCAGGTACCAGGAACCAGCGCGGTCCATCTCCGCTCGGGTGTGTGGCGGCCGCCGCTTCTACAAGGCTTTTTTAGCCTTTGTGTAGAGAGAGGGTCCCGGAGGGCGGGGTGCCCAGAGGCTCGGGGATCAGAGGGCCCCATTTGCGCCTCCCCCCTGTGAGGAGGGCGGCCTCCTGGACTAAACTCCGGATTCCAGTCACCCCTGCCCACGTGCACCCTACCCCAGAGCCCGAGGCCCCGGGGGACCGCTCCAGGTCGGGACGACTTCCCCGCGGTCCCCGCAGCCCTGCGGTTTCTCAAAAGCAGAGGTAGGGTGCGGGAGCGTTCTGAAAGAACGGTGGCTGTAGTGAGATGGCAGAGGACATAGAAAGCGGTGGTTATTTATTCCAGGCACGGTCGCAAAAGGTTTCCAAAAATATCGAGCCGAGATATTTTATTGTCCCGCCTGTCTGCAGCCTGTAATTATGCGTTCAAGATGTTTAATGTGCGCAAATGCATTAGCCGCTTTCGCTGGTGAAAGCTCTAGCTGGGGGCGGAGGAGGGGGAGTCTGGAGAGAATTATATCGTACAGTCGCGAACATTATTCTGTTCTTATTGCAAACGGCCCCGGCCACCTTTACCAGATAGCAGAAAAATTTTGAGAGTGACTCAAAGCGTTTCCGCGGGCGAGCGAACTGGGATCTTTCTTTCTCTCTCTCTCTTTTGTCCTCCCGGATTGTTCGAAGTATCTCTCCCGCCGAGGTCTTCTGTGCCAGGCTCAGGGGCGCGCTGGAGAGGGGCGCGCCCGGGGCAGGGGCGCAGCCGAACAGCCCACGCGGGGCCCCAGCGCCCGCGGCCCTCGGAGGCCAGGACGGCGCGCAGCCTGGAACCGGGAGCCGGCTGCGGCCGGGGGTGTGGGGCACGTGCTGCGGGCCGCCCCCACTTTGGTCAGGGTCCCGCACACCCGGTATGGTTGTTCGAGGCTTCTCTGTCCCCTGTCCACCGTCGGCGCCCCCGGCCCCAACCCGCCTGCGAGGCTCCTCGGGGTTGAAATGAGACCTCGCGGGCCGAGACCTTGCTGGGTGCGTGCAGGGTCTGCGGGGCTCGTCCGCAGGAAACTCGCTATTTCGGGTTCTGGGTGCTTCTGGGTCAGAAGGACAGCTGGGAAGGGGGACCCCACCTCTGCCCCGGGGCCGACACGTCCGCCCCCAGGGACCGACCCAGGCCTCGCCCTGGCCACCCAGGAGTGCGCCAGGGCTCTCGGGGAGCCTCGTGAGGTCTTGTGCTGGCACCTCTATCCCCGCCTCCCCAGGGCCCCGCACGCGGGCACGGCCCCACCTGGCGAGTAACCAGTGCCAGGAGAGCGGCCCCGGGCGGAGGGCTGGCTCCCTGAGGGGCAAGGGCGCGTGTTTGCAAAGCCCCAATCTCCCGTCTTCCCAGATTTTCGTTCCAGGTGTGATGCACAGCGGGCTGCTGTGCCCCGGAGTCGGGCTGCGCGCACCTCGGGCGAGGGGACCGCAGGGCGCCTCAAGGGCAGCCCTGGTCAGGAGGGGCGGGGCGGGGGCTGCGGCCTGTGCCCGCAGAGAGCTTTTAATTTTTCAATTTTTAATTTCGGCTGGAGGTCGATAGCTTCCCGACTGGAATATTAGCGCCGGGCTCCACTTAGCGCAACCTTTTCCCCCAGCGGGCCTGTGTCCTCTTAGGAAAGGTCAGCTTTTAGAACTCGCTTGAAGTCGCTTATTCAAAACAAAACGAAACAAGAACATTGCGCGCTCCTTGCGTGTTGTGGGACACTAATAGAATCTGCGTGGGACCCAGGGTGCATTTTCCGAGGGCTGGCAGCCCCGTAGAGGCCCCTGGGCATGGAGAATAGGCTGGCATCGTGGAAGGATCTGCGAGGATGACGAAATTCCGGGGAGTGAAGTGCTCGCACGGAGCAGAAAAACAAAACCACTAGCCAGGATTTGTTCCTGCTCCAAATGCATCATCGGAGAAAAATCCCTTTAGGCTATAGTTACTCAGGCTGGGGTCTGGGGTCCTGAGACCCACCAACTCGGGGGGAGGGGGGGAGGCCCCTGAGAGGCACGCTGCAGGCATCCCCCTAGAGAGGGCAGGTTCTGGCTACAGGAGGAGATGAAAAGGAGAGGAAAGGGTGCACACGCTGCCGGCTGGGTGGGGGGCCCGGTGGGGGGCCCGGTGGGGGCAGCCTGGCAGGAGGCCTCCTGCCTCCAGAGCCTCTGCATAACAGAGGATGCCAAGGCTGGCCCAGACCTTGAGGGAGGAATTGGGTCATTACAGCTGGAAATTTGGAGATAGCGGGACCTGATGGAGTGGCAGAGGAAAGTTTTCAGACTCCCTCCCACGGTTCTTCCCCAGCTCGAGGGTCTCCGCTCTTTCCCATACACCCCCTCCCCCTCCAAACCTAGGCGGTCAGACCTCCAAGTCCCTGGGGTTTTGCTTCCAGGCCGACCTAGGCAGGATGGAGAGACTGGTTCAGATTTCAGAGATTCCAGAGGTGACCACAGCCCAAAGCCCAAAGAAATGAACTTCAGCCATTCTGCCACGTTCAGTGCCCCTCAAGCTTGTGGCCTGGTGGGCCTAAAACACCATCTTCTAACCAGGAGGTTGCTGGTTGCCTGAGATGCTAAGCAGAATTTCTAAGGGAGGAGATAGGAAAAAAAAGCCATTGTTTCTGTAGATTTCCTGGCCCAGTTCAAAATCGCTGGTCACAGGGGAAGGAAAGCATGTTGTTGCACTCTTGATTTCACTCTTCTGCCTGTCTCTCTCTGTCTCACATATAACTGCGGTTTCTAAATTCCCTTGCAGCGATCCCATATTTGATCCTCCCTCTGGGGAGCGAATCTGATCAGGGCCTTGCTGGTTCTCCTCCTTGCTCTCCAGCCCCTTCAAAAGACCCAGAGGGAGACTCTTGCAGCTGGAAATGACTGCCTGGGACCCAGAGTCCAGCAGTGGTGAGTGGTTTCTCTTCAAAGGCTGCTTGGGTCTGGGGGCTGGGGAAAGGCTGGGCTCGGGGGCCTCCCTGGCAGCCATACGCAGCCCCGGGAGAGGGGCAGACAGGAGTGGAAGGGCTTTTAGAGGGTTCTCGGGGAAAATGGGTGAAGAGGACCACCTGGGAGACCTCGATTTCTCAGCCCTCCTGATTCCCTGGAGGAGGGAATCTCTGGCTTCATTGCCAGTTCCAGTTTGCCGATTGGGTTTTCTTGCCCAGGAAAATTGGGGCCTTGTTTAAATCTTTTCCTAGAAGTTATATGCTCATTCCTCTGCTTTCTGTTTTCTATTAGTCGAACAGAGACTTCATGTAAGATAATCTCGGTCTCTCCCTCCAACCTCTGAAACATGTAATTTGGGGGAGATACTGTATTTAAAATGCCAGTCCCAGTAATGAGCCCAGCTTAGCAGTGTGAGCTCCCACCCTCCCCTTAATGAACAGTGCTGTCGAGAAATAATTTCACTTTGATCTAGTTTGTGACCTGATTTTTTGGCTTAAAGAAGACTGGGCGGCTAATTGGATTCCTCAGTTGCCTTTAATCTCCACCTCAACACTTGGAACCCGACCAAGCTGAATTAAATCAAGTCTGATAAACAAGATGTAGCTGGCTCCCAGGTTAACAGCGACAAGAAAACCTCTCCCACCACCGTGGGGTTTAACGATCACAGCGTGGTTGGCACCTCACAAAAAGCCATGAGGCTGAGGCCCTCAGAACCTGCAGCATAGGAGGCTTGAAAGTCCTCAGAATCGCCCCCCCCCCCCAACACAGCCTAGATGTGGCTTAATTAGAAAGAAAAGGCCTGGTGGAGGGAGGTGGGGAAGAAAAACTTACAGTTACTGAAAGAGGCAGGGTTGGGGGTTCATCTCAAAGGGAGGCAGGACGTCCAGGAGACTTTGTCCCTGGGAGAGGAAGCAGGCCAGGCCTTTGAGGGCTGGACAGTAAAGATTGTAATTCAAATTTCCAACTGTGCTGGAAGAGTGAGGGGATGAGAAGGGAAATAGGAGATGAGGGGCAGGGTTATGCAGCCTTGGGGGCTGGGAATCAGGAGCTTTACTTAATCTTTTCAGATGCCAGGGTTTTGTGTTCTGAAGGCAGAGCAGGAGTCTGCTGGGACCTCCCCACTCTTAGGTTGGGGCCTGAGAAAGGGTTCTCTTGGGCTCCCCTGCGGATCTGCGATTTGCCCTTTGCTTAAGGCAGCTGGGGAAGTCCTTCTGAGGGAATGCGTCCTCCACCTCCGCGGCAGTGGGAGCTGGGCCCAGGCCTGAGTTCCTCAACTTCAGCACCCTTGACGTTTTGGACCAGGTACTTCTTTGTTGTGGGGGTTGTCGGTATGATGCAGGATGTCTAGTGCATCCCTGGCCTCTACCCATGCCAGCAGCACCTACCCTAGTTGTGACGACAAAAAAATGTCTCCAGGGAAGTGGACTTGGTCCAGTGGTTAGGGCGTCTGTCTACCACATGGGAGGTCTGCGGTTCAAACCCCGGGCCTCCTTGACCCGTGTGCAGCTGGCCCATGTGCAGTGCTGATGCGCGCAAGGACTGCCCTGCCACGCAGGGGTGTCCCCCGCACAGGCGAGCCCCACGCACAAGGAGAGCCGCCCAGCGTGAAAGAAAGTGCAGCCTGCCCAGGAATGGTGC
Organism: Dasypus novemcinctus; assembly: GCF_030445035.2. Taxonomy (NCBI): domain Eukaryota; kingdom Metazoa; phylum Chordata; class Mammalia; order Cingulata; family Dasypodidae; genus Dasypus; species Dasypus novemcinctus. Next base: position 31,994,723 of record NC_080677.1, on the reverse strand, counting down.
CGCACACACAGAGAGCTGACACAAGATGACGCAACAAAAAGAAACACAGATTCCCGGTGCTGCTGATAAGGATAGAAGTGGTCACAGAAGAACACACAGTGAATGGACACAGAGAGCAGACAACTGGGTGGGGGTGGGGGGGGCAGAAATAAATAAAAAAATAAATCTTTATTAAAAAAAAAGTCTCCATACATTTGCAAAGTTCCCCCGGGGGTCCAAATCACCCCCAGTTGAAAAACACTGGTTAGGCCTCTGCAAGGCAGGAATTTCTGGTAAAAAAAAAAGTAGAGTGCTTTGCTTGAAATGATCTCTGTAGGGTCTCAGAGAGCCAGGAGAGCAGGATGGGAGACTCCTTCTCTGGCCTCGGCTGACCAGCCTGCTCACCAACGCCTGCCGCCTCAGGGGGGTCTTGCGCCTCCATTGCAACATCTCCATGGAGCCTTTGAATGAGCATGTAGCTCTCAGAACACATGATCCAAACCTTTAGACCAGGACTTCTAAACCTTTTTTTTGTTCCGTGGACCCCTTTGCCAGTCAGGTGAAAACCACGGACCCCTTCTCAGAATGTAGTGGCAGATAGTTTTATGACATTCAACATTGGCATGTCTTTAAATTAAATTTTAGGATTATTCAAAATTACGTTTTACAATTTTCCCATAATTTCAATACCTGATAACCTAACATGGTTCAACATCTGTTCAAACTGTCGTTTTTGGCAAACATTTAGAAATTCGAGTTCTCCCACAGCATCATAAAACCATCTCTACCATCTTTACCAACCTTTTTGGCAGGCAATTATCCACTGTACTCAGAATACGCTACATCAGAGTAAAAATCACACTAAGTCCACACTATACTGTGTATTCTTTTTCTTTTAAAAAGATTTATTTATTTATTTATTTCTCTCCCTTCCCCGCCCCCCACCCGGGTTGTCTGTTCTCTGTGTCTATTTGCTGTGTCGTCTTTGTCCGCTTCTGTTATTGTCAGCGGCACGGGAATCTGTGTTTCTTGTTGTTGCGTCATCTTGTCGTGTCAGCTCTCTGCGTGTGCAGTGCCATTGCTGGGCAGGCTGCACTTTCTTTCACGCTGGGCGGCTCTCCTTACGGGGCGCACTCCTTGCGCGTGGGGCTCTCCTACGCGGGGACACCCCTGCGTGGCACGGCACTCCTTGCACGCATCAGCACTGCGCATGGGCCAGCTCCACACGGGTCAAGGAGGCCCAGGGTTTGAACCGCGGACCTCCCATGTGGTAGGCGGACGCCCTAACCACTGGGCCAAGTCTGCCGCCAGTGTGTATTCTTTAATAAATCTATCACACCCACACCAACATGTCTCCACAAGAATAATGTGGGGTTTTTTTGAATTTGCAGTTCAAGCTCATGGCCCCCCTGAAATCTTTCCATGGACCCCTGGTTAAGAACCCCTGCTTTAGTCACACTGAATCTAGGGTTAGTGTGTGGGGGAGGGGGCAGGGGGAGAGTCTAAGATAAATACTGGTGGAAAAGCCTACAGCCTTGAGTAATAAAGAAAGCCCCTTTCCTTGGCAGGTCTGGTCTCAAAGTGGGAAACGGCTGAGTTTTTATGCAACTTGTGCTGTTGAGGCGACGGGGGAGTACAGAGCCTATTGCAAATGTTGAGATGAGGGTTAGTCTCCAGGCTTGCCGTCAGGCAGATTCTTATTTAGTAAGTGACTCCATATGTCTGTACCCATCTCTTTTCTGAAGGTATGAGACCCAGCTATCCAGGCTCTGAGCAGCCTTCACCTAGGTTTTCCAGGAAAGTATGAGTTTGGCATAATTTATTGAATACTTGGTACTATTATTATAATGCTGATGGAAAATAATATTTAAAAGTAGTAAGAATTTTACTACAACCCGGCCATCTCAACCAATCAGATTATTTCCTTTTTTTTCCCTCCTACCAAAACATACCCACATAAACAAAGGAAGGGAAGTAAAGAATGAAAGAAATTGGTTATTTTACAATGACTGTTTTGCCATGCTTACCAACATTAATAATAAGAACAGGGTAAGGTGGGCGAGCCTTATGTATATTTCCCCCATAAGCATCCTTAGTCTCTTCTCCAGAAAGGGTTATAACCATTTAGGACTAGCTGGCGCCTTAGGAGTGGGGTCTCCAGATGTATTTGACACGATCACCGAGTGCTTACAGAGTGCCGATCACTTTACAAATATTAACTCATTTAATCCATTTAACAACCATATTAACTCATTTAATCCATTTAACAACTCTAAAAGGTAGGGGCTATTATGATCATTGTGCCCATTTCACAGATGGGAAAACAGAGGCGCAGATTAAGTAGCTTGTCCAAGATCATCCAGCTAGTAAAGGGGAGCACCAGAATTTGAATTCAGGCATTGGATCCAGGGTCTAAGCTCTCAGCCACTAAGCCCTGCTGCTCTTGTTCACAGGCTGGGAGGGGATAGCGGCCTGGAGGACAGCTGATGGGGAGGTGGGCATCTCTAGAGGCATGCAGCCAGTGTTTTCACTCTGAGCTTCAGGGTAGATTCCCTGTCAACGGTGGGTCTATTACTAGAAGCTTTTCTGATAATTGAAAGTAAGTTACGTGAAAAGTAAGGCATATTTCTGGTATTTACTACCTCAGGAGCATAGATGTAATGAAGGAGGGAAGTCTAATTGTAGAAAAACAGCGATTCTAGTTGCAGAAATCAGTGGCAGCCAGGGGCGTTCTCCCCAGGTTTCCGGCCCTGCTGGTGGCCCCTCCACCAGGCTCGGTACTGGCAGGAACCCCCCCCCCCCACAGGAGAGGAAGGGGGCCTGTTAGAGGAGTCATCAACCTGTCACCACTGCTAGGGTGAATATGGCCTCTGAGTTGGGGGGGGCGGGGGTTAGTCTTTAGCAGCTGCAGGGGGGGGGAGGGGGCTCTGGAGGGAGGCTGGAGGTGGAGCTGGCCTTCTCTAGGCACAGCTCACGGACAGCTACTGAGTCAGCGCGGCGCCGAGCTAGGCGCTGCCAGGCTTTTAATACCAACAAGCTGGTTCTTACTGTCAACCAGCCTGAAGAGCCGACGACTGTGTGCATGTGTGGGTCTGTGTGCGCGCGCGAGAGGGGGTGGCACAAGCGAGTGCAGTGGACACTGAACTGAGAACGCAGGGGCAGGGCGGCAGGGACAGCAGATTAGATGGGGGAGGGGAGACGCTCTGAGCGGGGAGGGGCGGGCGGTGAGCAGGAAGAGGCTGAAGTGCTGTGCTGGGCCGAGAGCGTGCCCCTGCCTTGTGCAGGCAAAGGGAAGCGATTGTCTCCGGTGGACATTCAAGAGGGATCAACGAGCACCAGAAGAGTTAGGCCAAAGACGAAAGGAGGCCCAGGCGCACGGTTCAGCACTCGCCATCTTCTGGCTGCTGCGCTTTGTATGGATCGTCTCACCTATGCCTGGCAACACCCCTGTGGGTTGCATACTATTGCTATCCCCATTTTACAGACAAGGAAACTGAGGCAGAGGTCAAGTGATTTGTACAGGTTCCTCAGATGGGTGGCAGAGGCCCAGATCCGAGTCACAGGGGAGCCGTGACTTGGCTACACTGAAGTGGGTCCAGAGGTGGGGGCCCAGGGCCTGGACCACCTGCAGCTAAGTGCAGGTGAAGGGGAGACCAGGTGGGAGACTTGCGTTTGGGGTTTTGCTTCTGTTTAAGAAGAGTGGCATTAAGGCGGGACAAAACCGTACTATTCTCACATTCTGCCCTCCATCGCCCATTACTTCTTACCGAAGATATCCCACAGCGGCGGTAAAGTGGGTGTTTTTCTGGGGAGGGGCAGGCGGCACCGTCGCTGGGGCAGGTGACCCGGGCGAGGCGGCCGCGGGGCGGGAGCAGCCGGGGAAGCGAGCGCGAGGAAGCCCCGCCGGCCGCCCCGCGCACCCAGGCGCCGCGCAGCCTCCACCCCACCCGGCCGCGTCCTGCGCCGCCGGGTTCGCCGGCTGCGGCGGGACCCCGCGCGGCTGCGGTGAAATCCACGCACCCGCTTCCGGCCGGGTTGGGGAGGAACCGAGGCTTTGCCTCTGGGTTTCTGCCCTAAGACTTAATCAGCTGTGTGACACTGGACAAAGCCATGGAACTTGTAACCTGTGCAGAAAGGCCAATAATGATAACAGTATAGCAGTATGGGCACTTGCTTCCAGCATAGGCTCCAAGGCGATCACTTAGTCAACACATATTTGACGCCCACATAGGACGGGCACCGCGCTAGGCACTTTTCATTCAAAAATATTTATTTTTTACTTGCATCTTTTTGGATAACGTTTATTGAAATGAGGCAAACCAAAAAGGGCATAAACCCTAAGTGCGGGGGGTCAGTAAATACCACAATGTGAACACACCTGGGTAAACAGCAGTAGACTAGGAAACCGAACATAATCACCTTACCACCCCCAAGTGGCACCACTATCCTGACATCTACCATCAATAATATTTATTTTCATTAAACAAATAAGTGATGCTGTAAAAGGGCTTTGCACACCATCAAACAGGCCACTTACCTTTGTCACTGCTGTTGAGCCAGGATGGGATTTCTCTGAGCTCTTGGAGTACTTGCTTCTCCTGGCTCTTTTCAAGGGACTGGAGAGTTGTCTTGGATGGGCAACCCCTGTGACCTCCCCGGGCCCTCCCCCTCCAGATTCTTTCTTCTGTGACTAAGGAGGGTGGCTTGGGTGTGTCTCAGAAATAGTAAGATGATTTAGGAGTGTGGTTAGTCACATTGTTTATTATTACTAAGGCAAATGTTATTAATGCATTCATAATAGTACATGTTTGAAGGTGAATCTCTCTGCAGAGCTGCTGGAATAAATGTGGGACCTGAGGCTCATCATAAAACCCCAAAGAAGTTTTACTACTTGAAATAGCAGCTGGAGAGCTCCCATAGGTGGGCTTTAGAGAAGAGTGTTTCTGTGTGAGCAGCAGCTTTCTATTAACAGTCCCCTAAGGCTCCACTGGGTGAGATTGGAACGGTCTGTCCTCATGGTTAAAATGTGCTACCATGAATTCCAACCTAAAAGTTGTGTACAGCAGGAGGCACAGATCTCTAAAGAGCCCCCCCCCCCAACGAACATTCATCCCCTCTTGGGGTGATGGGTTAAGGGCCTGCCTCCCTCCCCAGGTGGCTGGGATAGGGATGCTCCAGGCCAGACCCTACGGCAAACTCCAGGGATCAGAGCACCTGATCCACCCAAACTGAGTCCTTCAGGCCACAGGTCCTTTCCCAAGAGGGTTAGATGTTCTCAGAGCAGGGCTGGCAGCAGGTTAGGAGAAAATGATGGGGTAACAACTCTTTACACATGTAGGATTTACATTTGACAAAAGCGCCACCCATTTCCCTGTATGTTGAGTGGGGTTAAAATGGTCACTTCCCTGGGTTTTGTTTTGTTCACTTTTTTGAGGATGGAAGGGCAGGGAACATGGAGATGCTTTGTGAATTTTGTAGTATAAGGTGACTCTGGCATTGGCTCTGGCACCCAGATCTAGACTTGAGTTCCCATTTTGCTACCTTCTTGCTCTGTGACCTTGGACAAGTCTGTGCACATTTCTAAATCTTAGTTTCCACAGCTCAAAAATGGATATAATAATATCACTTACTAAGCCCATACGGCTGCAATGTAGTTTAAATTCTATGATGCATATAAAACACTTAGCCTGGAGAATAGTAAATGCAAAGCTAGTTAGCTTTTATTACATGTTATCAGTGTTGTTACATGATGTGATCTGCATAGACTGGGTAGAGAAAATCATTCTGATTTTATAGGCAATAAAATAAAATTATTGAACTACTGACACATGCTAGCTACATCATGGATGAGCATCATGCTAAGTGAGAGAAGTCAGGCATGAGACCATTTATTGCATGATCCTATTTATAGGAAATGTCCAAAAAATGGCAAGTTTACAAAGAAAGTAGATTGGTGGTTGCCTCTAGCTGGGGGTGGGAATGAGGTCAACTGTAAAGGAATATTTTTGGGGGATGAAAATGTTCTAAAACTAATTGATCTTGATGGTTGCACCACTTGGTAGATATGGTAAAAATCACTGAAATGTAAACCTGAAATGGGTGGATTTTACAATATGTAAAATAGACTCCAACAAAGTTTTTTAAAGAAAACTCCAGGAAGTATAACAGGTGAAGAGGAAGTCCAGAACCCAGGTTTGCCACGAGGTGTTCTTTAGACCGTGATACAGTCACTGCCTCTGTGAGGTAGGGGGGAGAAGTCAAACAGCAAGGAAGGAGCTACCATTAGAACCTCCTTTAAATAAAGGCATGGGACTAAAAGAATTTAGAGAATGAAGAGGCAGCAGCGAGTAGTTTAAGAAGGGGAGAGTGGTCAAGTAAACATTTTTGGGGTGTAAAAGAGCAAGTAATAATCTTGACTAACTTTTATTGAACTCTTACAGTGCCAGGTACTGTTCTAAAAGCTTTATATGCATTAACTCATTTAAACAGCATAACATGTTGCAAAATGAGTAGTCTTATTATCTCTGTGTCAGAGATGAGGAAGTCAAAGGACAGGGAAGTTAAATAACTTGACCAAAGCCATAAACTAATACACAGCACAGTCAGGATTTGGATGCAGGTAGTTTGTTTCAGAGAGCCCACGTTTTACCGGGATGCTGTTAATGAATATGAAAGGAGGAGAGGAATGTCAGGGGTCTGGGCAAAATGTGAGTTACGGGTGTGGCTGTGTGTCTGGAATATTCGGAGGCTTTTCTTAAGGAAATAAGATGCTGTTTTATGTATAAATAAGAACCACACCAGACATCTTGGTGGGGGTGGATTCTCTTGGCTTACTGCAACTGGGTGCCATTTTTCTACTGAGTATCTTAAAATGCCAGATAACTCCTTCATTTCTGCATGTTTGAAGTGGAGCCATGCTCACTTCCCATGGAATGAACTGAGCTTAAGCTTCTGGGACAACATCCAGACTTATTTAAACAATCCCAGAATCACACCCAATGTCCTAAGTCACACTCCTCTCCCTCATCCTCATTCACAGCGTCCCTCCCTGGGCCAGGATTGCCCGCATGCTCCCGTTCTTGTCCTTGGAAAGCCTGTTCACCTTTCCAAAGCTGTTTCTTCCACGAGGCATGAAACCCTTCTGGATGGAATAGGAACAAAACTATGTTTTAAAGATCTCCTCTTCTGATTTCCTGCACTGAGAGAGAATATGCTGCTAGAAGACAAAACAGGCCATATGGTACACAGATCTTCAGAAAGAATGGATTAAAAACTGTAATGCTTTCAAGGACAAAAAAACGCTGTACCAAATCTTTTCATTTAAATTGTACAAATGGATGAAGTGGAAGTAATATTCTCATTTCTGCCATTCTTTTGGTTTAAAGCATTTAAAAGCTATTTGCATATATAAAAAAGGCAATTTGTAAGTTAAAATTAACAAAGGAATGGAAGTTTCTTGGATACCATACAGGAAAGAGAAGAGGTTGAAGGGAAAATTAGCAGTAATGAAAAGATCAGAAAGAAGTGGACAACTGGTAACAATCTTGTGGTTTTGGGATGGGTAAGGGATATGATTTAAAAAAAACGTGTGGGTGTTTGTGTGTGTATGCATGTATGTGGGGGAATACAAAACTAATGCATGCTCAGTTAAAAAGAAATCAAACTCTGAAGAAATTTTTAATGTGGTAAATTAATACGTCACATCTCTCCTCCCACTAACACCACATAAACACAGTAAAAGATGAATGTGTATATAAAAAAACAAATATATTTCTTATATAATATCCATGAAATAGAAAAGTTACTACATCCGATTGACTTGCAGACACTAGCATACAATTTCTTTCTGCATTTTAACAAATGTGGAATCATACCTTAGGTATTTTTTTTTTGCAACTCACTTTTCCATTTAATGTAAACTTAGATCTGTGAACACACAGGTCTCCGTAATATATAGGGTATTTCATTATATGAATTTGCTCACCATTTATTTAACCATTTTTTTTCATATTGACTATTGGGTTATTTCTACTTTTTCATTATCAATAAAATAACGCAGTAAATATTATTGAATGCATTGTGTAGGGTAAATTTCCAAAAATGAGATTGCAGGACAAGCTTAATAATACCTGTAAATTCATAGGTGTCAAAACTGGTTCCAAAGAGGTTTTACCTGTGTTGTTGTTGTTGTTTGACGGGTATTGTGAAGGTGACAGCGACCTCCCACACTGCAGCCTACCTTCAAAGTCCTTTTGAACAAACCGTGAATTATACTGAAAATAGACTTCTTTATTTGAACTTGACAGAGCTTCGCCTCCGTGGAGGACAGGCCGGAACGGTGAAAGGGTCTCGAACGGACACCGCGTCAGGAGCGCTGCTGTGTGTCCGCGGGGGAGGGCCACAGGTGCAGGTGAGGACCCCCGGGAACCGGGGCATCTGCAGAGCCCCCCGAGAAGCCGGAGGCCTGGGCACCACCTCCCGGAGCCGGCGCTGGGAGATGCCGAGACGTCTCCATTTTCAAGCCCAGGCAGGAATGGGCTCAGAGACCAGCCCACCGGCCCTAAAGGTTCGAATTTCCTTCCGTCAAATCCGAATCGTTGCGTTTCTGGCGTTCGCTCGTTGCCCCGCGGATGCGGGCCCGGCCGCCCGGCCGCGAATTGCCCGCCGCGGCCTCCGCGCACCAGGCCCGCCAGCGCCCCGCAGCCTGCGCGCGTAGGTTTCGCGTCCCGCGCGGATTCGCGCGCAGCCGGAGCCTCCCGGCTCGCCAGAGTTGCGTCACCCCGCACCTGCCAGCCCGCAGCGACCGAAAGGTTACCACGTGCAGCTCCCGCGGCGGGGAGCGCCCAGAGCGCGCGCCCGGGGCCCGGTGGGGCCTCCCGAGCTCCCCCACCCACTGCGAGCAGCCGGCGCCCCTAATCCGGAGACTGCAGGGGAATCTGCCACTATCAAAGATGGTGAGAACCTGAGGGTCCTGGTCCTGACTGCTCCATGCTCCTTTCCTCCTGTCGGCGGGCAAGCCCTTCTGTGGCTGAAGGAGCCTAGGCCCGGGACCGACTTTGACCTCAAGTGCGCTAAGAGTGCTGAGGCCAGGTGGGAGCAGCTGGACTGTGGAGCTCAGACCAGCTCCAGCGCTGGTCAAAGATGTCGTGACCTCCATGTGAGATTTGCTGCTTCCTCCCGCCCTCACCAGCGGGGCTCTTCCTCGGGTCTGTGGCCAGCAGATGTCTCCAACTGACTCAGTCTTGTGGCCCAGAGTCATTGTTTGGCCCATACAGAATTTTATAACAATTCAAATTAGTTGCCAACATGTACAAATATTTGAGAGGGAAACATCTGGCGACACGATCTGCTGTAATTGAGGATCTGCTACTCCAGGCTTTGGAGTTCTCCAAAGTGTGTAACACCAAGGTCCAGGCGGCTTCTGTAGGTATTGGTGTGTGTCCCCTGCTGGACTCACAGAATGCCAATGATGGGGGGGCACTCTGAAAATCCTTTGGCTTCCCCCTGATACTTGATACTGTGACTTGATCGAGGTCACCCAGCGTGTGGCTGAGTTGGGATTGGTACCCCGTTCATTGGTGAGGGCCTAGAGGAGTGAAATGACTGACCCAAGGCCACCCAGCCAAATTGTGGCAGGGGCATGCTTCTGGACCATGGCCTGGTCTCCTGCCCAATGGCCTCAATAAAACACAGCCATGGGCCAGAGATGTTGCACTTGACTCTGACCTGAGGCTCTTGGGCTTTTATCCAACACCTAGTCATTGGCAGGGCCAACCAAGCTTTCTGTCTACATCTATAGAATGGGGAGACTCCATAAGGACTGAAGGACTGGCATGCTTCTTGCTTTCAGCTTTCAGGTGCATCTGAAATTAAGCTTGTCTAATACTATAGCAGTTATATTTGAAAGTGCTAATCTAAACCCATTGCAAATCAATGCATCTAGTTGGGAGGCAAATCTTCCCAAACCTTCATACTTGCCCCTTAAGGGATAGATGAGATGGAAAAAATAACAGCCATGGCACGTGACCAGCTCTGTTATAATTCTGAACTCTGTCCCCCATTTTTCACTGGGGAGCCAGAGACAATTAGGTAGACTAGCAGAGGGACCACAGTGGTGGAGACTCTTTCATAAAACCAGTACAGGGAAACTCAGAGGATGGAAAATAAATAGTTAGAGAAAATAGCTGGTGTGGGAAAGGAGAACTACTCCTGAAAGAGATTCTTATTTTACCTATGAGCATTTCCCACCCAGGACAAACATACGAAAAACAGGCCTGAAGTTTCCCCATCAAGGAAATAAAAATTTGAGGCATGTATGTCAAAGTTAGCATATGGAATATCTATCTGTAACTGCATTACTCTTTAGCCATATCTCCCTACCCACTCACCCCCACCCCCACACGCAAGTGAATAGCTTAAGGCTACATTTTCTGAGGGAGAGGCTGTGTTTGGATTTGAAATCAAGAAGGTCTAACAATACCCACTCCATATGAAATTACCACCCCATTTTAATAAGGTCCAAGATGTTTAATAGCTCACTTTAGGTCTTGTGGCAAATTGGGAGCAGAAATAGAAGAGTTGGCTGTTTCTCTCAACCGGTCTCCTGAGGAAGGCTTGTTCATTTTCATTCTCTCTGCAGAGAAACTTCTCGTTTGTCTTCTTCACAAGCCCTCCCCAATCTTTCACTTAGATGTTATCACTGTGCAGGTAAAATGATTTTTAAAATGTGGCATATCCTACACATAAAAATAATAGGGGGCTGGTTTTCTCTAGCAACTTTTTCTATGGTTCGGCTGCTTGCCTGGAAAAAAGTTTACTGTCACCCGGAGTTCTATGAAGATGTTGTATAATTTGTCAGTGGAATATATTATATAGCGCATGCGTACACATGCGCGCGCGCACACACACACTCACGCACCTTTACTACCACTTAGAAAGGCTGGGGAAAGTTATATTTTCTTAAAGGGATTCTTCTTTCCCTCTCCCCTTCCTAAATTTGGAAAACATGGCATCTTGATGTCTCATTCTTTCTTAGGGTCTTTGTTCTCCTTACCTCTCTGCGCACAAGGCAAGTACAGCACAGGCATGTGATATTTTCGTTAGTTCGGAAGTCCAGCTCCCACAGGCCAAGCACTTTTTCTCAGACATCATGCCAGTGAGAAAGAGCCTTGACTTCCAATCTTGGAAAACCTAAAGTAACCATGACTTAAAAAGGATAGAGGTTCACAGCTCTCCCACCCGCAGGAGCTCCAGGGTTGGTGTGGTACTGCTCCAGGATGCCAGGGGCCCAGGCTTCTTCCACCTTGTTGCTCTGCCTTATATATAGATCCAGGTGGTCAGCAGACAAATTCCAGGCAGCAGCACAGAGGAAAGGATAAAGAAGCCAGGCAAGGGGCTTACACGTTGCTGTCATTTAAGGAAGGCACCTGGGAGCCATCACTTGACATAACTGAATCAGAATTTAATCATGCCGCCACTCCTAGTTGCAAGGGAGCTAGGGGAATGGAGTTTTTAGACTTGGAAGCCACGTCTTCCAAGCAGAAGACTGGAAGCTCTTTCACCATGAGACAAGGGGACAACAGAAGCTGGAGAACAGTTAGCAGTCTCTGTCACAGTTAACTTTATAACCAAGTGACACAGTGTAGGTCTTATTTAATAAATAGGGTCTCAGCCAATGCTATTTAGATTTAATATATCATGTCTTTTGAGGACTTCTGGAACCTTCACCAGAGAGATTAATAACACTGGGAGTAGAGGTTGGTAAGAGGGGACCAAGGAGTTTTGTGTCCCCAATTTGCTATGCCTTTAAGTCAGCTTTCTCAAAACAAGGATTTCCTATCTTTGTAATGTATTCCTTCCATTTCCCAGCATTCCAGTGAAAACAATGCCCCACCCGGCTTCCTTCTCTCATTTCTTGTATCTCTCACAGATACCAAAAAGAGTTCCACCCCACCAAACTTATGTCTTTCATCAAAATAGAAAAGAGACTGGCAGGATTAGTTCTCACTTGGCAATTTACAATATTTGTGGCATCACAATAGTGATATTACTACTAAGTCCTGGGCAGGGTGGTCCTCGGGTAAAATTATGAAGGAAATAAGCTGTCTTGAAACTCTTCTCAGCACTTGCTTTCCTCATTTCCTCCATCCTGCCTCCACATCCCTACCTCAACCCTCCTCTCACCCATGCCTCTAATACTGGGAATGTACGAATGGCTCACTGGGGCCTGAGCAGCTTATGGCTTAAAATGCAGCTCCTCCCAGAGGGCGCACTCCTTAATAAGACCTTTACACGTCTAAAGAGGAGAAGTTACAACAGTGTAAAATGACAGGCAGTATGGCTCTATTTGGGCCAGTAACTATGTGAAGAAGGCAGGACACCTATTATTCACCCCACTTTACAGGGGAGGAAATCAAACTCATGAGGTTAAGGGACTTGCCCAAGTCATGGAGCCAGTGTTGACACCCAGGTCAATTTGACTTTGAATATAAGTTGCTGCCCCCCTGGTATAGCTGCTGCAGGTAAGGTTCTTGCATCATCCATCTTCCTTTCATTCCATGAACAGAATTCCCTTTGGCTCACAGCCAGGGAAATAACACTTATTGTTATAATTGAGTGAGTCTTCCTATTCTCTAGATACACATCTAAATGCTTTATATGTACTAACTCATTTTATCCCCACACGGCTCATTTTACAGATGAGGAAACTGAGACTTCAGGAAGTATAGTGAATATGGGAATCTCTTATATTTTTTGAATGTAACATTTTTTGTGATCTATATATCTTCAAAAATACAATTAAAAAAATTGATGGGGGTGGGGAGTGGAGAGTGGGGTTATATTGGAACCTCTTAAAAAAAAAAAAGTATAGTGAGTGGTAGCACTGGAATTAGAACCTAAGCAGTTTGACTTGAGTCTGTGTACCCAACCATTATGCAAAATTGTCACTATAGGGAAGAGGGCAATGACTGCACACTAGTAATTATTTATGGATTGTTGACCTAGGCCTTTTGTCCACTCTAAAGGGAAACCTAGAAGTGTCTTGATGTTCCTTTTTTTTTTTAAAGATTTTATTTATTTCTCCCCCCACCCTCATTGTTTGTGCTTGCTGTCTGCTCTCTGTGCCTGCTTGTCTTTTTAGGAGGCACTGGGAACAGAACCTGGGACCTCCCATATGGTAGGTGAGCACCCAACTGCTTGAGCCACATCTGCTTCCCTTGATGTTCTTCTTACTATCCCAGATCCTAGGGAACATAGTTGCAGAAAGGACACAGAATCCTGGGTGCCATTGATGATGCTGGTCAGAAAGTTCTTTATCTCAATGTTGCATTTACCATATCCATGTTTGTTTGATTTCAACAAATGCATGAATGCACCCTAGTTTTGCTAGGTCACTCCTTATTGCTGGGCAAATGTTAGTACCATGGAGGGAGAGGGGGCACAAACATATTATGCTGTCCCTGGGCACCATTTACCCCTCTGCTGGTTCTCTCTTGCTAAGAGTATAATGTTGAGGAGGGAGTCCCAGACATAATGGGGCAAAGCAGGGGCCCTGCCAAAGTGGCAGAGGTGGACAAGAGGGAAATCACATTCATTGAGCACCCACTGTATGCCAGACATTGTGGTAGGCCTTTTCCGTTTGGCATCTCATTTAATCTTCAGAACAGCACTGAGAAGGGGGCTTGTATTAGGCCCCTGACAGCTGCAGATCCTGGTAAGTGTCAGAGCTGGGGTTCCAATCCAGTTCTGTCTGGCTTCCAAACACATGGCCTTGCCATGTTACCACCTGTTTCTGAAGACACAGAAACCTCGACTGGGTAGGTTAGAAAGCACACCTCAACCCTTGATTCCATATTTATGTCAGTACAGACCATCTTCAATCTCCCCAAAGGTCCCTGGGGATGTACCTCTTCCTCCTGGATTCAAAATCCAGGCCTCACTCCCTCAGACCAACTCCTCACTGCTTCTCTCCTGCTGAGTCAGAAGGTCTCAGAACCCATATCCATAGGAAAAGTGAATTCATGGCTACTGGGAGTGAAATTTGAAATTTCCAAGTATGGGTTTTCCAGTCATGTAGCCTGGGCTTTCCCATTTATTATCTGTGTGTCCTTAGGAAAGGTACTTGATCCCTTTAAGCCTCGGTTTCCTCATTTGTAAAATGGAGAGGCCTTTACCTCCCTCTGAGGGTTGCTGTGAGGTTTAAATGAGAAAGTGCACATCACGCACTTTGCTCAGAGCCTGCACACATGGTGAGCCTTTTCTCTTCTCCCTTCTTTCTTTCCTATTGCCTGTATTGGGAAAAGATGAGGGTTGGGATGGAAGGAAGGTCCCAATAACAGGAAAATGAGTCAAGTTTTTGGAGTTAATCTGGCTCTTCATTTGCTGAAGGACTGTATTTAGGATTAAAATCATGACTTGACTGTTCCCCCTTGTGACAGAGCTTGGACCCCTTCCTCAGGCTCTAAGACCAGGGCAGCCTTCAGTCCTGGCTCCGGGTTACTTATGGCCCTTTCCATGCCTATTTTTAAAACAGTGACCTTTCTTTCCTCTTCTAATTCTTTCCAAGAACAGTAAAGCTGACTTGGGAATAATTAGGAAAACATTCTGAAGTTGACAGATTGCCAATAATGGAAATTATGAAACAACTTTAAGACCATTATTATAATAAAAACTTGCCATCAGCAACACATTGTTATGTATACTTGTGAATTGTGGGTAGCCTTTCACATCTGTCTTTCTTTCCTTATTGTGTCTGTTGGAGACTATGAATACTTTACTCATTCTGTAGAATTCTCTACAAAATTCATACTCCTGCTCCGTGCAGAGTCTGAGACTTTGATCTTTGTTCTGGCTCCATGGCCTTGGTCAAGTCCTCTGAATTCTCCAAATTTTGAATTCATCCTCTGGAAACAGAAAAGAACTCCGGTCTGTCTTACCTTCTGGGGAGGAGCAAAAAAATATTGCACAGGGACGTGCTTTGGAACAGCCTAGATTACTAGATGGTTGCTGAGGATTGATAGGATGACACGTGAATATGTGTATGAAGTGACAATGACAGAAAACTAAGAAACCAAGAAGTGACAGTGTCCCTTGCTTTGCTATTCATTAGCCGAGTGGTCATGGGAAGGCACTTCCTCCTCTGGGTACTCAGTTTCTTCATCTTTATAAAATGGGGATTATAAGACTAACTTCTATCTAGTTCATGGGATTGTCGTATCAGATGGGACAGTGGGTGTGAAAATATTACCTAAATCAGAAAAGACTACGTAATTGTTAATTGTTTCCACTAGCAGTGATGCCTGGTAAAGATGTAGTATTTTTCCAGGGCTTAAACTAGTTTAGCCACCTTTGGTAATGAAATCAGTCAATTGAAGTGACAGGGCATTGCCGGTTTGCTTCCCACAGACTGGGGTTGAGCCTAGTGACTGGGAGCCTGGCCTCTGGCAGCACTCTGCTGGGATCAACTCTCAGCTCTGCTACTAAGGCTATGTGATCTTGAGCAAGTATTGAACCCCTCTGACTTAGTTTCACTATCTGTAGAATGGGGATAATGAGGATGCTAATTATAGTTACTTACCTCTTGGACTTATGAGGATTAAGTGACATGATATGTACAAAATGTATTTCCAAGAGTATCTAACACACAGAATATATTTATAGATATCTTCATTCTTGGGTTTTAGGTGATACCTTGGCCCCATGCTGAAAATTTATAACTTTTGCTGTAATTTTTATTAAATAGCATCCCAAGTATGTCTGATACTAGTAAAATCTGATGGAATGAAAAAGCATTTATATCTATGGCTACGTGGCTCCTACTGAAGCCACAGCAGATGCCTAAATCCCCATCTTGAGATAGCCTAAAAGAAAAGTACTTATATATCCAGAGCCTAAGACCCTGCAGGCCAGAGGTGCTGGCAGGACCCTCTTGGATCTCTGACAGTAGCCCTTGGTGGCCCATAGAAAACCTATTTCCACGCCCAAACCAACTCACCTTTCCTTGTCCTCAATGAGTCCCAAGGCCCTTCTTTCCATTTTATTTGTTCTCCAGCAGGTTGGGAGAGAGGTATGGGTATCCAGATATAAAAGATCTCCACTCTGGAAGCAGCAAGCCGGTGACATCTCAGGGCCTCCTACCCCCTCTGGGAGAGAAATCTCTGCGGAGGGCAAATTTTCCACTCTGTTCCAGCTGCTGCAGTTTCACAGCAGTTTCTAATCTGCCACTGAGTGAGGCAGGTTTTCCATGTCCTTAGTCAGTGGGTGAATGAGAAGACCAGTGAGGAGCTAAATTAGATAATGACATCATTAGGGATTAAATGCACAAGGAGGTGATAAAGTGGAAACAACTGGGGTGAATAAACATGGGCAAGAGATGCATTAACTCTGCACCGGAGGCTTTTAAAAAAAGGTACATTTAAAAAAAGCCATGCCAGACAGAGTAGAGACTCCTGGGAACTGAGAAACCAATATGAGGAAATTCACAGGGCAGCAGCTTTCCATCTTGAGCAGGCATGGGAATCACTTGGAGGACTAGTAAAAAGACAGATTGCTGGGCTCCACCCTCAGAGTTTCAGAGTCAGTGGGTCCAGAGCACAGTCCAGAGTGGAGCCGGAGAATTTGCATTTCTAAGGCAAGCCCAGGTGATGCTGGGACCCTACTCAGAAGAACCACTGTTATAGAGAACCTGAGAAGCGTCGCGCGAGGCCGTGGTTGTTTACAAAATGGCCTCAGAACCAAACGAGACCCCGGGAAAGACTCCTCTCAGGGGCTGCGGAGACGCGAGGGTCCAGGACCTACCTAGTGGTTTGGATTTCTGAGTCACAATAAATAGAGTCAACGCATGTGTTGGGCTGTTGCTGAGCGTACTGGCTAACGCCCGGAATCTCTAAGCACCCCTCCTGCCACGCTCCCCTCCCATCCAGGCTGCGACCTAGGGAGCGGGTGCTTCTGCTCAACTCAAAGTTGAGGGGCCCTGGCTCGCCACCCGTCGTCCGGTTCCCAGGCCCCAGCTCTGAGGGCAGGTGAATGGGGCGAGGTGGGACTCCCGATCCAGCCGGGGCCGGCTGCCCTTGGGGAATGGGGAGTTGGGGCCACGGCTCGGGGCAGAGTCGCGGGATTGGAGCCCTCTAAGAGGCTGGGACGCGCCGCGGCTTCCGCCTCTGGCGGCCGGCAGTGGGGGGCGCACCAAGACAGCAGTTCGGGAGCTGTGCTTTGTCACCACGGCCGCGAGGGGCGGGGGAGAGTGGGGGGCGCAGAAAGGGGTCGCGGGGACAGGACCGGGCGGTCAGCCGGCTCCCTGGTGGAAAAAGGACGCTCAGGGGGCTCCCGGCCTCGCCTGGCTCAGTCCCGGGGGTGTGGGGACGGAAAGGACTGAAACGCCTGGCCCGGGCCCAGCCCGTGCGTGCGCTCCTGTCTCGGGCCTGCGAAGCCTAGCTCTCTTGGGCGGGCAACCCTCGCGCGCTCCTTCCACTGCCAGGAGCAGGTTGGCTGGGACCGCGCCTCCGGGGACCCCCCGCCGCGGGCACGCGCGCACCCGCACACACTCCAGGCCAGGCTTCGCCGCCGCGAGCGCACAGTCCCTCCACGTCGCGGCGCCCTGCGGCCCTTCCTGCTTGTTAACCACCCTTCCCGGAGTGCCCCTCTCCTTGGAGACTTACGGTAACGGCACTAGTGGGCTCCAAGGCCGCGGCCGCACCCACCCAACAAACCCAGGAAGGGAGGCCCCTTCCGGGTCTTTAAATCATAGCCAAGACACCCCACTTGTCTGCGCTGTTAGGAACGTGGTCCTGGGCCCTCGGGACGCAGCGCTCCCTTTGGGGCGAGGATCTGGCCTTCGGTGGACGGGTTAAAATCCCGGCTCGGCCACTTGCCAGCTGTGTGACCCTGGGCGGGGTCCTCACCCTTTCTGAGAACCTGCTGTCCCCCTGGATAACGGGAGCGATTGCACCCCACTGTGCTCAATGAGAGGAAGGGGGCGAGTCTGGATCAGAAAGAAGCTTCATAAAAAGTCAGTCCTCAGTCCTTGACAAGAGTTTTTCCACTCTGCGGGCGGGGGAGGCTGGGCTGCCCCGAGCGATTGGACTTCCTCGCCGGAGGTGGGGGCGCAAGGGCGGTTCTCCCGTCCTAGCCCTGGGAGACCGACTCCTCCGCCCGCTCCAGGCCGGCGTCCTGGCGTCCCTGGGCCCCGCGAGGCCAGGCAGGGAGAGGCGAAGGGGCTGCGGCCCCCGCGTTGGCCGAGAACAGAGAGGGACAGACTTACCGTGAGAGAGCTCGCAGACTGCGGCCGCGGGCAGGGAGCACTGGGGGCCGGGTTAAGACGCAGACGAAAGCTCCCCCCGGCTAACGGCTCCGCCGGGACTGGTGCTCCCGACCCCCTGGTCGGGCCACCCTGACTGGCGCCGCAGTGGGCGAGTCCCCTCTTCCAGGGATGGGGTGAGAGTGAGGGGCGCCCCTTCGTGGGGGGAGGGTGGTCAGGCTGGCCCGGCCCTAGGTGGTCCCAGCACTCGGAAAGTTTGCACCCGGGAAATATAACAGTTTTAAAAGACAAAGCAAAACCAAAAACCAGTTTCCCTCGGAATGCAAGGAAAGGAACTCGTGGTATGCAATGGCTTTATGATGATAACCAGCCACTTCTCTGCTCCAGTGTTTACTCCTGATCTGGAGGGTTGTACAGCCCAAACCTAAGCTCTCGTTCTTTAGAAGCAACAGTCAAGCCATTTCCTCCCCCAGGGGCCTCCAGCCAGGGCCTAGAGATTTTGAGTGGAGGCAAATGCAGGTGCCAGAGAATGTACCCAGGCCAGGGGGGCAGATATGGGCTGCTGGTGGGCAGCCCTGGTCTGAGCCTCAGGTTTTGGCCCTTGGGTCAATCAATCCTGAAGGACAGTTTGAGGGAGGCAGTTGCCATATTTAAAAAACCACCCTGGTAAAGCCAGACCCCCCCTCTCTAATGGATCAGGCAATTGTGCCTGGGGTATGGTGGCTTTTGAGAGGATGTAGGGAGTGGGAGAACATCAGAAACTGTAAGCAACTTCAGTGCATCTGGGCGTTTTTCTAGGGAGAGGGTTGCCAGATATGTGAAGGGGCTGTGAGCCCCAGGAACTTTAAAGTGGCTGGGCCATGCGCAGTGCTGATGAGTGCAAGGAGTGCCCTGCCATGCAGGGGTGTCCCCCATGTAGGGGAGCCCCATGCACAAGGAGTGCACCCTGTAAGGAGAGCTGCCCAGCGTGAAAGAAAGTGCAGCCGCACACATGGAGCGCTGATACAGCACGATGACGCAACAAAAAGACAAAACACAGATTCCTGGTGCTGCTGATAATGATAGAAGAAGACACAGAGAGCAGACAACTGGGGGGAGGGGAGAGAAATAAAATAAATAAATAAATAAATAAATAAATAAAGTGGCTGGGAAACACTTCCAGAAAGATACTCGGGGTCTCAGTGGATAGTGATGGTTAAAGAGGGACTGGTTTTTCCTTTAGGGTCTCCAGAGTCCCCTGCTGCAGTGACGGTCCTAGTATCTTGGAATTCAGGCCCTGAAGTCCCTTCTCACCTCTTTGGGCAGAGCAGCTAGTTCTCCTACCCCACAGCCCTGAAGGGGCTCCAGCCTCTTGAGCCCCACACCTCTCCCTGGGCCACGCACACCCTGCTGCCCAGCTTCGGATCCTTACCCCAAAGGCAGACAAGGCGTGCAGGCTTTCTCCAGGACTCACTCAAATGGTTAGAACCATTTATTTTTTTCTTCACTCTTCCTTCATGCCCAAAGTAAGTGGCCTGACATTAGTTCCCTTCCGCTGCCTAATTCATCTGGGAGTGAGGAGGAGAAAAGTCCTTGGCAAAAACCCCAGGTTGAGGTTTTGGAAGGAAAGGCTCAGAACCTAGGGTCTGCCACCTTTCTCCCAGCTCACAAGTGTATATGGTTTTAGAGCCAGAGGGAGAGGATTGAATCCCGACTCTCATTTGTGTATGTGCTTCCTCTCTGCGCTTCACATTTCTCAGCTGCAAAATAGGGATGATTCATAGTACCATCTTCCTCAGAGCCTGTTTTAAAGCAAGAGCTAAAACTAGTGAAATGCTTAGAATGGCAACTGTCCTTATCACATGGGGTTCCCAAACTTCCAGGTGGGCATCCTCTTTGTCCTCCTGGGAAAACCTGGGGTGAGGACAGTCCAGGAGTGTGGGTCCTGAGCATTCCAGCCATGCAGATGCTTCTGAAGGTAGGCAGACCCCCCTCTGAGAGCCCCCTGCAACCTCACCCCCCACCTCCCCAATCCAGCAAGGGTTTGTGGAGGGTTGCTTTTGGAGAGATTAGGCATTGGTGGTGGTGGTGGGGGGGGGGGATGTTGAAGGGTACGGATGGACAGAGCCTTAGAAGGACGTGGGTGGGAAAAAGACAAAGCAGCCTTTTGGGGCATTTTAAAGAGCTGTTGTAGAGTCAAAGAGAAATGGTTGTCGATGCGCTTTGTAATGAAGGCAAATTTCAGGACAGTAATGACCAAGGGAGACTCCATCTCTGCTAGGGTGGGGGACGCGGGGTGCCCTGGGCCTTTGCTTTGGGTGTTAGGCAGGTTGTCCAGGTTTTGAAACAAACTGCGTTGGACTCATCAGGTTGGTGGCTTGAGGCTGGACAAGCCTCGAGCTTTGGGCGGTCCTCAGAGAGCCATTCTTGCCTTGGTGCCTCCAGTGCCTTGCCAGTGAGGGGGAGGCGAGGAGATCTGGGCCGCCGGGCCGCGGGCAGAGCGCGCCGTGGGAGGACGTCCGCAGCCACGCTGGCAGCCGCCGGGCCTCGGGCCTCCGGAGTCGGCGCCGGCAGGTGTAGAGCCGCTGCAGGCACAGGGGGACGAGGACGGTCGGGGATCCGCAACGCATCCAGCTTCCAGCCCCAGGCGCTTGGTCCTTCTTTCCAGAGGCCCGGGGAGGAGGAAGAGCTTGTCCAAATTCAAGAGGCCCCCAAACCGCAGGTTCCGCCCGTCTGAAGGAGGCAAGCTCTGTGGTGCCCGCGGCAGCCGCGCCCCGCCGCGCTGCGGTGTCCCTGCGGCGGGGAGCCTGACCTCCCGGCGCCTGGGATCCACTGGGCCTGTTCCCCGAGGGGCGCGCCCCGCGGTGCCTCTGGGCGCCGGGGCTCTCAGCGAGGCGTTGGCGGCCGCCAGATCCCGGCGGGACCACCCCCGAGGCGGAGACCCAGCCGCCCTGGAACCTCGACGGCAACGGCCGGCGCTGCGGCCTGGGAGATGACCGAGGGCCCCAGATCACTAGCCACGACAGCCGGGCGACGCTCACGGCTTAAAAGGGAGCTCCCTTTGTGCTTACGTTTCACCAAAGTGAGAAAACAAGTGTTTGCCTGATAAAATTTTTGCCAACACCAAAGCAGCCAAACCCGTTCCCGGGTACCCAGGTCCCCCCCCCCGTGCCAGCCTCCTGGTCCCTTCCCCTCCACCCGGAGGCGTGTGCGCGCAGGGAGCCCCGCTGCAGGCTCGGAAGGCGCTCAGGGCCCTTGGGGCAGTCCCGCCGTCGCCGCTCTCCCGAGCCGGGTTTTCTTGGGAAGCGGAGAGGCTCCAGCGGACCCGCGCGTCTGGTAGCCCATCCTGCCTTCCGATTGCATTTAAAACGACCTGCGCAGCTTATCTCCCTCGGGTCCCCGGGGTTCCCACCCAGCCTCGGCCCTGCCCAGCCAGGGCGGAAGCAGAGCCTCGAGCTTTTGAAGTCCCAAGAATTTCAATCGGAAAGGAGCCGGCTGGACCCCAGCCCGGCGTCCCCAGCGGGGAGGGGGCTGGTGGACTCGCCGAGGGGGGGTGTGTGCTCCCCACCCCTGGTGGGGACGAGAGACCGCCCCGGTCCCTTAGGCTGCTGCCACCCGCTTTAATGAGGTCGCGCGTTTCACTGCCTCTACAAATTTATCTTCGGTTTCGAGCCGTGTGGTGCATAACCTGCAAAATTTAGTGCTAAGGACTCTATTAGGATGCACCCCCTCAAAGACAAGAAAACGTGTTCTTATCCAGTATTCAGTCCTCTCTTTTTCTCCTTCCTCCCATTAAAAATCGGACCTTTATCTCGTCTTTCTTCTGCTGATGTTCACGAAAGAATGCTTCAGGAAGAAGTGACATTTGATTTAAAAAAATGTTTATGTTCCCAGTTCTTGCGACCAGAGTGCAGTAGATCTCTCAAGACTGGGGAAACTGAGGCTGCTTTGAAAGGACCGTTTGGGGGGAGACAGTAGGGGGAAGGGATGGGGCGGGAGTCAGGAGTCCAGAGAGGATTTAGCCCCCTCCCTCGGCACCGAAAGGAAGACCCCCCCTCCCGTAGGGCCGGACCCAGGAAGGAGACGAAGTGGCACCCCTTGATCTCTCTCAATCCTGCTCCGCTTTCATCTCTGGGAAAACCCAGAGGAAAAGAGATCAAACGCAGGACCCTCCCACTGAATGCAAAGCTGGGGGTGGGGCAGGGGAGTTGGGAGTACCTCTAAGGACCCTGCCCCAAGGAGGTGGGCGCAGCAGGGGCTGCTGAGAGAAGGTGGTGGGGTGCAGCAGGGTGGGGAGGGGGGTCACCGGGGTGGGGAGGGTGGGCAGACCCAGGCCCAGTTCTGGGAGGGCCAGGCGGAGGGTGCACGGCAGCAGTGGGTTTAAGACCGGCGCTAGGCAGCTGGACTTTGACCGCGGGGTGAAAGCAAGTCCCAGTGCTCTCAGCAGGCTCCGGCTGAGCCGGAGGAAGGGCAGGGAGTGCCAGAGTGCATTTACAACTCTGTGCACCTCAGCGAAAGACTCTGGGATTTGGTCCCTTCCCCACACCCTGTGTCTCCTCTCTAAAATATCCCCTGGATTTGTGGGCCAGTGGTGCTTGGGGGAAGGCGGCTTTGGAAGTCCCCAGAGAAGAGATGCCCCCGCCCTCCCCCGCCCTGCGAGGTTAGGGAGCATTTTCTTACTGAATTGGGAGACTGGGAAGAGAGCTTTTGTCTTTGCCTGAACCTTTTGCTTCCTCCACCCCCCATAACCCCATGGATGGGAAGGCTGAGAGTGGAGGGAGTAGGGGGATTGAAGGGAAGAGAAAAAGGAGGAGGAGAGAAAAGGAGGAGGAAGGAAGAAGACCTAAAGGTAGTGGTGGAGGGGCTTTTCTTTAAAATTTACGGATCCGGAGGAGGAGCATGCAGGGGCCACCCTTTTCTGCTAGTGCGGGATGTGGAAGCTCTGGGGAGGGGGCAGAGAAAGGGGAGTTGTAGGGGACCCAGGTAGGAAAAGGTGCCTATCTCCTGCTCTCAGCTAAATGGAGGAGAGACCCAGCCCACCTGCCCTGGGCACACTAGCTCAGGGCACGAGGGGTCAGTTTCCTATCGGGTTCACATCTGCCTTCCATGGAAGAAGACCGAAGAGGGTGCCTACTGTCACCCCCAAAGATGCTATGCTCCACAAACGCCCCCCAGCTCTGCGATGAGGGTACGCCTTCCATGGCCAAAGATTTCACAGAGCCCTGGGTCACTTTCTCTTTCTGGACATTTTAAAAGGCTTTTCTTTCCCTCTTTTACCTCCAATGCCACCCACTTTTGGAGCTGGGGACGGCAGGCCCTTGAAAGGAACCGGAGGAGGATCCAGGGAGTCCAAGTTCTGCAAACCCCGAAGCACTCTCACCCAGTGCCCTAACCCCTCAGGGGCCCGCAGCGCCTTCTCTCAGCTAGGGACCTCTGACGCCTCTGCGGCTTTAGGAGCCGAACTGCCCAGTGCCTCTTCCCTGGCAAAACCTATTTCCTGAAGAATTCGTTGACTCTGAGTGAATAGCTTAAAATGCAGGCAAGAAAAAAGGCGACTCTTAGAACCTCTCCCCACCCCACATACCTGAAATGCAGGCGAGGAAACGGAAACCGATTTCTTCTAGGAATAGGCACCTCGAGGTCAAGCCTGGCTGAGGAAAGCTTAGGACCACCTAGATGAGTGTAAGGGGGTTTAAAAAAAATCAATGAACACTTTGAGTCGGGAGCCAAGGCCGATCTTTAAAGAAAAAAAATACTAAGGCATTTTTTTCTCTTGCCCATTGGGTAAGGAAAAACAAAAAGTTCTCTTTTGGTTCCCAGACGGAAAGAGACAGTTGGGGGTGGGGGGTGGGGATTGGGGGGAGGGAGGAGGAAGAGAGAGGAAAGGATATCCCAGGCTCAAGCTCTCCAGACAAGGTGGGGCGGGGGGGGGGGGGGGGGGTGCGGGGGCGCGGCTGTGGGATACATTTTTCGGTAGCTTGTAAAAAAAGACTTTGGAGCCAGGATGAGGTTAGTTAGCCCGGGGCAGGCAGCAGGAGTGACTGCCTAGAGAAGCGAGGCGAGAGGAACCGGCCTCCACACTTCTAAAATGCAGTTGGGTAGTCTCTCATCAGTGTTGCACCAAGGCACCAAGTTAAGGAAACAAAAGCCAACACAACAACCAAACAAACAACAAAAAAATCAAAAGCGTATTCAATTACCGAGTCCCGCTGCCCCTGCGGAACTCGCCGCGCGCATTAAGCTCTCTTTTCTTTCTGCGGAATTCCATTTGCATCCCCTCTGCCAGGGTGTCTCCCTCTCTCAGTGTGTGTGTCTCTCTGCCTGTTTTCACACTCTCCTCCCCATTCGAGCGAGGCCCACACCTGGCGCATCACTGTCGAGCCATTAGCTGCGGGTCTCCTTTCATCTTCGCTGTGGCAGACGTTTCTATTTATCCACTTGCGCTCGCCTAGTGGCGTCACCAGAGGTACTGTAATGACGATTGCAGTGAGGGGATGACAGCTTAGAAAGAAGAGGGCAATGGGGCTTCCTCCCAGAGGCGGTGCGGCACAGAGGAACGCTCGCATCACAAGGTGACCCCAGCTCCCCACCGCCACCGCCGCCGTCACCGCCGACATCGCGCGCCGGCCACTCCGCGCCCGCCCAGCAGCCGGGCCTCTTTCTTCCTCCCGCAGCCAAGATCTGTCCGGTCGCTGGGGACCCCGGGAACCGGGGGTGAGGAGCTCACTTGGGGCTTTTCTCCTACCCCTCCCCCGCCCCCCGGCTCCGCAGAGCCCCGGGATGGAGAGCCGAAAGGACATAGTCATGTTTTTGGATGGGGGTCAGCTTGGCACCCTGGTTGGCAAGAGGGTCTCCAGTTTGTCCGAAGCCGTGGGTAGCCCGCTGCCAGAGCCGCCCGAGAAGATGGTGCCCCGTAGTTGCCTGAGCCCGCGGGCTGGTCCTCCGGCCGCCCGGGAGCGCGGCGGGGGAGGCCCGGAGGAGGAGCCGGTGGACGGACTGGCAGGCGGCACGGCAGCAACTGGCGCCGAATCGAGAGCAGCTGGCGCGGCCGTCCTCGGCCCGGGCCCTCCGGCCCCCTCGGGCAGCAGCAGCCTCTCAGGCCAGGGACAACCCAGCAGTTCGGACACCGAGTCGGATTTCTATGAAGAAATCGAGGTGAGCTGCACCCCGGACTGCGCCACAGGGAACGGAGAGTACCAGCACAGCAAAGGTAGCCATCGCGCCCTTCCGTTCCCCGGGCCTCCCACCGCCCCCACCCAGCACCTCAATTCAGGCCAGGAGGGAGATACTCCTTCTGGGAGTCACCCTGTCCTAGGGGGACCCACCTGAGCAACTCTCCCCAGTTATCTGCGCCCTGGCAGGGGTTTCTCTGGCATTGGCGGGACTGAGGGTGAGAGCTGTGCCCTGGGGCAAGGGGAGACAGGAACCCTGGGCTTGAGGGAGATTCAGAGCACTCCTCCAGCCCCCCAGGGTTTTGTGGGAATGTTTCAACTGTACTGGGAAGACACCTTTCCCCGGTGGTGGGCGAGATCAAACGCGGGTCGGTAGGGACAGGAAGCCCTGAGTCCATAAAGGACCGTAAAATCCCCGTCGACTCCGGCGTCCCGGGTGCTGTGGCCCTCCGACCAGTTTGCACGTCGGTCAGAGATCCAGATTACCTTGTCACTTCCCGGGCTCGGTGGCGCCAGGTCGGAAATGGTCCCAATGGTCTAATTGCCTGTGGTCTCCGGTTGCATTTGAAAAGGCAGAGCTCGGACCCTTCCCCCTCCCGATCTCCTTGCAGTCCCACTTCTCCACCCAAAGGAAAAAGAGCCGCAGGGGGCAAGAGCCCCACCCTTCCCTGGAGTAGGCCCGAAGTGGGGGGTTGTCACACTGCTTTAATTGGAGAACTCATCAGATCTGGGCCTAGAGCTAGGGGAGTAAATGCCCCTGAAGGCTGTCTCCCTCCTACGGCCTAGGGCCCCTGGCCTGCGGGGAGGGGGCAGGGGAGGGAGACCTACCATCGCAGCCTGCCAGGGTCCTAAGGCTGTGAGTGGGAAGGGCCTGGGAGGGAAGAAAGGCCACCCCTTGGCCTTGGCAGCTGACTCCTTGTGCACCCACAACCACCTCTTCCACCCCATCATCCACTCAACCCAGATTCTACCTTAAAGAGTCTTCAGACGTGCAAGGTGATACACTCCACTCAAACAGGCTGCAGTGTAGGAGTAATAGGACTCTAAGTGTGCATTCCCACACCACCCGCCACACACTCCACCTGGCACACCTTCCCCCTTCTGCACAGGAGCAAGGAAACTCAGGACGGGCCTGCCTAGCACCCAGAACCGCTAAGGTTCACATCGACTCCCCCTCCTGTCAGATATGTACATACATCCTTGCCCACTTCTGTCCCTGCCAACTGTGAGCAGAAAGCTCAGAGAGGTTGCACCCTGCGGCTGTCCCAGGGTGAGTGGGGAGGGAGGCTGCGGGCTTCTGTATCAGCCCGCCTTAGGCCCAGGCCTTCAGCCAGCAGCTGGGGCTGGGCCTCCAAACTGCTGCGCCGTGCCCTTCCCAGGGACAGCCTGCCCCGAGTCCGCAGCATGCCAGTAGGAGCAAGGTCTAAGGTGGAGGGGGTCCCAAGCCCACCTCTTCCCACCCCAGGGCCCCCAGCCCCCCGACAACGGCGTTTGTGTTTGTTGTGTGTCTGTGTGTGCACGCTTGTGCCCTGGGCTTCCCGAGCAGGGCCGGGCTCGGAGGCGCTGGCTGGCAGTCCAAACGGCGGCAGTGAGGCGCCCAAAAGCAACGGTGGCGGCGGCGGAGGCGGTGGCTCGCAGGGCACCCTGGCCTGCAGCGCCAGTGACCAGATGCGCCGTTACCGCACGGCCTTCACCCGGGAGCAGATTGCCCGGCTGGAGAAGGAATTCTATCGGGAGAACTATGTATCCAGGCCGCGGAGATGCGAGCTGGCGGCTGCCCTAAACTTGCCCGAAACCACCATCAAGGTATGCGCGGCTGAAGGAGGCCTGAAGGGGGGTGCACCCACTCAGACCCGCGGTCTGGGGTCTCCTTGCCACGTGGCAGCAGGGCCCGGGGTCTCCAAGCCTGTTTGGGAGGACTGGAGGGGCGGGGGGAGCTGTCACCCAGTGCAGATTTACCGGCCTGTCAGCCCCAGGCAGGTGCTGCTGCTATGCTTAGTGAAACAGGCACTGGGGATGGGGGTGCTTGTGCAGGTGCTAAGGAAGTGCCCCAAGGGGGAGAGGCTGGAAGAGGGTGCCTTTTTTTTGGGGGGGGGGGGCTGCAGCAAGGCACTTACGTCAGAACGCAGGAAAAACCAACCGAATCTTGGTCCCCTGCCACATGCATACCACACTGGGTTCTGGCACCCCAGGGGATGTTAGCTGCGAGGGTGGGGGAACGGAGGGGCAGGGACAGGAAGCCAGCTCAGGTGATGGAGGGACCTGCCCTGCCCAGCTGGTCTCTGCTTTGCTCTTCCCCGCCCTGTGGACCTTGCCCACCCGAGTGGGGCAGGACTTCTGGTCTCTGGGCCATGGAGCCAGAACCAGGCGACCGACCGGCTCCGCTCCTGCCCCCAGGTGTGGTTCCAAAACCGGCGCATGAAGGACAAGCGACAGCGGCTGGCCATGACGTGGCCGCACCCGGCCGACCCCGCCTTCTACACGTACATGATGAGCCACGCGGCGGCCGCGGGCGGCCTGCCCTACCCCTTCCCGTCGCACCTGCCCCTGCCCTACTACTCGCCCGTGGGCCTGGGAGCCGCGTCCGCCGCCTCGGCCGCCGCGTCGCCCTTCAGCGGCCCCCTGCGCCCGCTCGACACGTTCCGCGTGCTCTCGCAGCCCTACCCGCGGCCCGAACTGCTGTGCGCCTTCCGCCACCCGCCGCTCTACCCCGGCCCCGCGCACGGACTGGGAGCCTCGGCCGCCGGCGGCCCGTGCTCCTGCCTCGCCTGCCACAGCGGCCCGGCCAACGGGCTGGCGCCCCGCGCCGCCGCCGCCGCCGCCTCGGACTTCACCTGTGCCTCCACCTCCCGCTCGGACTCCTTTCTCACCTTCGCGCCCTCCGTGCTCAGCAAGGCCTCCTCCGTGGCGTTGGACCAGAGGGAGGAGGTGCCCCTCACCAGATAAGGGGTCGCCCGCGGGCTGCCGGCTCCAGGATGCCCGTGGGGGGCCCCCGGGGACTCAGCCAGCACCCCTCTCCGCCCCCAGAACACCAAGGGGAAAGGAGAAGGCGCAGAGGACCAGACTGACTCAGCCTCGAGGATTGGGACGCCTGGGAAGGGGCCGTGGCTGGCGGTTTGGGGAATAGGAGTGGGGCTGGGGTGCTGAGGCTGAGCGACCTTCTTTTGGGGAGGCCCCTTCTTTGCACCGCCCTGACCCGGGTTGAGGCCAGAGCTCCAAAGCTAAACAAAAGTTAGCAGCAAGAGCAACCACTATCGAGCCCCTCAGCACCCCACACTCTCCAACTCCTTCCTCACCGGAGACCCCACCCTTGCCAAGGCCAAGCCCACATAGTGGAAATGGAAATTACTGTCTCTCTGAACAAAGCGCTGTTTGCAGAGCAGGTAGAGATTAATCTTTGCCAGCTTTTCCAAGGCCTGGCTGGGGTTTGTGGATGGCAGGGCACCATCCGTGCATGGGAGAGAGTGAGAGAGGTGCTGTGGCACCACGGAGAGTCCTGCCACTGGGTGTGGAACCTGGGGCTCCCTCACCTTCCTGGGACCTCCATTACACAGCATCTTCTGGCCCTCCCAGTTTTCCTGATACCTCTCAACTTGCAACTCCATCCCCCAACCCCACACACTTTTTGTCTGGCATTGGTGGGAGGCTGCAGCTGCCCCAGGGCCCCTTGACGGGCTCGCACAAGGCCAAGCCTCTTCTCCCTGGGCCCAGCGCATGCTGATTAGCAAGTGATGTGTGTGAGGAGGGTTTTTGAATGTTGAATGTATAATGATGATCACCGTGCTGCTGGCCTCAGAGCCCAGAGCTGAGCTGCTAACAAGGCGCCCAGGGAAGAGCTTAGGGAAGGGGGGCCCCTCCTCCCTCCCCCAGTAGCTGGCAGCAAATTAGAGAGGCCATTTCCATCCATTGCTTCTTCACCTTTGCTTCAGTAAGAGTTTTCTGACTCTTCCCCTTGCATTTGGCAGTTTTACATCCTCGTTCCTCTCATGGTCCTCCCCTCCACCACCAGGAGCCTTCTGTCCCCTTTGGGGACTCTGTCTTGCCCTTTCACCAGTTTGGGGACCACTCCTAAATCCTCAATCCTACACTCATTTCTTGCAGCCAGTCTTTTAAGGGAGAGGAGAACATGTTTCCCCCCAATGCAAGCTTCGCCTGGACTGGGTGGGAGTGGTTCTCCCTGCAGGACATGAATTTGGTTTGTTTTGGTTGTCCTTCAAAGCCCAAAGATTTTGCTGTTATAATTTGTTAACCATATTGCAATAAAAGCTGGACATGATTCTCATTTTAGCATTTTGCTTTTTTGGCAGCAGGAGCACCTGACTCTTTTTCAATTGCTAGTTTAGCCAATATGGGTTGGGGTAGGGGAGGAACAAAAAGATGGGTGCACAGCCAGGCTTCCAGGCCTCTCTTGGGCATTGGCAGGTTCCAAAGGGCTTTGGGCAAAAGTGGAGAAGGCAGGCTTGGAGCTGCCCTGGGGGGTGTGCATTTCCTTAATTCCATGCATGTTGAACTGGGCCTCGCAGAGCTCTGATGCCACTTTCACCCCTGCAAGGTTTTTATCTCCAGTTGCTCTCCAGTCCTTTGGGGAAGGGGGGGGGCGGGTGGTGGCCTTGGTCTCTGTGGGCCAGTCTCTATCCTGACCCAAGGTGGTGGCAAGTATTTACAGCAGTGGCTGCAGAGCCTGAGCAGCCTGAACTCTGCAGAAAGCTGGGTTTGCCGGTCAAGCGTGGTCTGCATCTGAAGGTGGGGAGGAGAGGAGGGAGGGGATCTCCTGCCTTGGGTTGGAAGGTTCCTAAACATCTCAGGCTCTGGCCTCATCCTCAGGATGAACTCCTGGGCCAGTCAGGGGAAGGGGACAGGCAGTGCTCAGCACCACATCCCCCTCCTTGTCCTACACGGCAGTCAAGTGTGGCTGCCTCTGGAGTCCCACTCAAGCAGGGAAGAGATACATGTCCAACAAGGATGGGAGGTCCGGGTCTGCATGGACACCAGGGGCCCTCTGGCAGCAGGTAGGGGCTCCTCTACTGCAGTCCACCCTGCCTTGGGCTTCAGATCAATTGCCCCCCACAAAGTGACCCCTGCCCTCCCAAGCAAAGCTTCGCACCAGGGTTCCCAGCACCACTACCCCCTTCCCAGCTCTGTGCAACTCGCTCTGCACCTGGGAGCCTGGGTCCCGAACCTGGCAAATTTCGCAGTGGCTCAGAATTGGGCTGAGATTGCTTGCGACAGGTAAATGGGCTATGGGTTGCCGTAATGCCAGGCGTATTTTCAGTTAATAGGGAGGGAAAATGAGGTGTCTGCAGCGATATTGGAAAGTACAAGATCGATGATCCGGCCTCGTGTCCAATCAGCAGCCTTTAATTGACTGTATTTTCTGGGTAATTGAGCCTCTCTTCCTCCAAATTGAAGTGGAAGATATAACAATACATCTTGCCAGGAGGAATTACTCATTACTTCATAATGAAATTTCCCTTTTGCCAAGGTTTGCAGTTTGGCGCTAAGCAGCTCCCCTTTCCCCCACCCCCCACCATAAAACATGCTCTGCCTAACCCGACTGCACTGGGCAGCCCCATGTGGCTTGGCATTCTCCCTTTTGGTGGTGGTGGTGGGGACAGGACACGTGGGAGATGACCGTGAAGAAGGCACCTCCCCTGCAAGCTCAGTCTCTTCATCTGTAAAATGGGAAAGCTGGACCAGGACTGACTGGGTGTTGTTTTCATTTTTCAACTTTCTGAACGCCTCTACTCCACTTTACTCTACCTCCGGCCCATTTTGCAGGTAGGAAAATGGGCGCTGCCGGTCTCACACCAATGCAGCTCTAGGTTCCTGCTTTTCCTCCTTCCCCACCCCCACGGGCTTTGGGGCCAAGAGTCCACAGTTGCCCCAGCAAGTATGACACCTCACTCCAGACTCAAACTTCCCCGCGGCTCCCAAAGCCTTCGGGGCCCAGCGGGACCCTGGGAGCGCCACGCAAGTCCCCAGCCGGGTCTGCCTGGCCGGGCAGGACCAGCGCCCCGCTGCAGGAGTGAGCGCCAGGCGCGGGCCGTCGCTGGCTTGTTAGCGTGTGATTGATTGCCTTATTAAAGCGTGTTCTTGTAAGTGTGACCAAACTGATTGCATTGCATATGTTTGGGATAATGCTCATTTTAAACAACAGGATAAAGAGGATGGGCGCCGCAAGAGCCTCCGAAGACGGTATGATTCCGGCCAGCAGCTCCCTAACTCTGGCATTAAATTGCCAGTTACCTAGCAAATCACTCGGTTCCTCCATCCCTGTCCCCATTATTTATTTTTTTCTGGCCTACAGTAGGACCGTGTCTCCCAGTGTGGCCTGTCCCACGAAGGGTTTCTCTAGTGACTGTACCGGTTTCCGCGGTCCTAGGCTCGAACCCTGCGCTTGCACAGCCCAATCATCGAGGCTACCCCTCATCGCAGGCAGAGGGAGAAGCAAGTCCTAATGTACCCGCTCACCTTAGGCCTCCCAGAGGGACATGGCACTGGATGGTCACCCCCAGCCGGAGCTTCGGTCCCCACAGCAAGTCTCGTGTTCTCCCGCCCTCCCATCCCCCTCCCCCCCCAGCTCATTTGTGAAAGTTTAAGGATTCTTTTGTTCCCCAGGCTTCTCCCGCCCGGTTGCTTCCATTATTCCCGGACCCAGGAAACACCCGCTGCCATATGTCGGCCGGAGAGCATGGGTGTCACCACGGACAGTTGCCGAGGATGGCCAGAGGGATGGCATTTTCCAAGTGGGAAGAGCGCGGCCTACTCAGCATCCTCTTCTTGCGCACCCCCCCACCCCGGAGTGGGAGAGGGAGGGGTAGGAGTCGGTGAGGGGTGGGGAGAGGAGGTTGGGAGGGCAAAAAAATTGGGGTTTCTTCTAGTTATTCCCTCCCCTGGAAATCATTCGTTGTGATGAGGAGCGCTTTCGGTGTCGGTTCCCTTTCTAACAAAGAAATCGGCCGGCGGCCTCCACCCACTCCTGTCGACTTGCACGGGAGCCAGACTGCCAGCAGAATGAACTTCCTAAGGGACACCTTTGGGATACACAGGAATTCTGATTTGTTCAAGATGATGACGGTCATCAGGACAAATCATAATCGATGCTACTCTTCGGGTTATCATTTGTAAGTGCATTCGCACAGATTTCGTTTACAAGATCCAGCTAAAACATTTCTGGATAAATGAATTGGTCCAATGGCAAATTTCTTTGATCACTCAGCTTCTCTCTGGCCGGGGCAGACACATCACACTGCAGTAGGGCGAAACCAAGGAAGGCCCAGTTTGCCATTTGTGCCAGTTTTCGGGCTGGAAGTATTGACCCTGAGGGGGAAAAAAAACCCCAATCCAACCACACAACGCATGTGTCTACAAAAGCAAACAGAAACACAAAGTCGTTTCCAAAATTGCCTTTTCAGCAAATAGTCATGCGTGATATTCTGAGCCTGGAGCAAGAGAGAGAGAGAGAAAGATTGCCACTTAAAAATAACATGAAAGCATTAAGTAATTATTTAAAACAAGGCTGTTTAGAAAAATATTTGTATTTATTGCAGCTGCTCAATTGGCCTCGTTAAAGTTGGCAAGCATTTAAATTGTGTTACAATCTCATTTAAATCCCGCTCGGTTCCAGCAGGCTGAAGAGCTTGAATAGACCAATCACTTCATAATGATGATGAATGAGAAATTAATTCAGATACAAGCAAGACAATTTAGGCCTTCATCTGTTTAAATAGCCTTCCAATATTATTCGCGATCGCGGGTCACAGATTGAATCAATTGTCCAATCTTGTGAAAGTCATATCCTTGCATCTTCATCGAGATTATTTATAGCGCAGTGAGGGCTGCTGAAAGGTATACGCTGTTAACAGGGACAATTACTTAAAGGGAAGCGTTTATAAAATGGAAAACAAATGCCGGGGTTGGTAACAAATGGGATCAAAAGCAGCCATTCCAATCTGGCTCCTCCAGGGAAGCGAGCGGGGGCGGCCCCCGCGGGACCGGGGGCGCTCCAGGTTCGGCCTCTGGCTCTCCTTGCGCGCAGGTGAGGCCGGGCCTCGCGGGCGCGCCCGCCTGCGCCCTGGCTGCCGTGGCGGCCCCGGGCTGCTTCTGCCTCGGCCGCTGCAGGCGGGGCTGGACACCGCAGCCGGGCCCTCCGCGCCTCGGCCCCGGCTCCGCTAGCGAAGGGCGCGGTTTCCGTCTACTCTCCGGCGCTGGCCCCGCGTGGCCTGGGACCCGCATGGCGAGGAACGGCGCCCCTCGGACGCCGACCTCAGGGCTCCAACGCTCCCCGGGGCTCTGTCGGGATTGGCTTCCCACTTGGTGCCCTCTCAGCGCCGCCGCCTGCCTCCGCCCCTCCCTGTGCTGCCCCAGGAGCGTCAGTCCGGGTCTGATCACCGGGACACGTGGCGGTGGCGCACTCGGGCCTTCGCCGGAGATGTCGGGAAGCCGAGCGGCGCGCGTGGGGCGAGGGTAGCCGGTGTCTTCGGGACACCGGGAGCTCAGTCTTAAGCTTGGCCTCCTTCTAAGCCAACGGTGGGGCAGGTCGCCTGGCCCCCGCCATTCCGGGAGCAGGACTGGGGACCCCGGGCTTGGGATGGGGCCAAGCGAACAGTGCTTTCGAGACAGGCTGGGTGGAAGGGTCAAGGGCTCGCTTCTGAGGCCGCTTCGTGTACTTCGGAAGCCGGACCCCCTCACCGACTGGTCCTCTGCGTGCGCGCGTTCCTGTGGGCCGCGTCGCCGAAGAGCCCTTTTCCTCACCCATCGAAATGCCCCTCCCCGCATTTTAACCTAATCCCTCCCGGGTGAGGCCAGCTCCCCCGGGCACGCTCTGCTCTGGCAGGCGTCCGAGCGCCACGCGAGGGCCCAACGCAGCCGAGGCAGCGGTCCCGACTTCGAGGCGCTATGTGCCTCCCTGCAGTGTCCACTCCCCTCTCCCAGCCGGATCAGGCGCAGACCCGGAACACTGCGCGCGGGAGGTGGGCTTGTTTCTCTCCAACCCGTACAGGCGAGCTCGTGTCCCACTGTGCCGCGTCCCCACGGGCTCTGTTCGCGAGTCCCGGGGCAAGGGATCTTTTTCTAGGCGGCCTAGGAAAAGGGGAATAAATGAGATGGTTTCGGAACAGAGAAGCAGGAAAGATCTTTTGATGTGCTGAGCCTGGAGGAGAGGCTGGCAGCGAACACGGAGGCAGAGTTCACGCGGTCCGCGTGCTGCTCAGGCCCCGCCGAGGTGGGTTTTTTTTTTTTTCCCCCCTTCCCTTCCTTTCTTCCTCTGTATTTCTGTTTTTGAAACAAAAGCCCGAGTAGCGGATTCCTGGTGCTCCGAGGACCCACTCCCGGGAGCGATTTTGATGTATTGCTGTCCAATTAGTCCTTTAATTGGTGTCCTCGGGGACAGGCAGGCCTGGAGCTGGGACACTGCCTCTTCTCGCCTCTCCTGCACACTGGAAAGGTAAAATTTATAACGTACTGTAGACCCCCTCCGCTCCCCAGAAGGATGAGCGAGGGAGAGGGGCGGGGAAGGAAGGGAGAGATGCAGCTCTGGCTGTCGTGCACAATCCGGATCCCTCGGCGGCAGGGGTAAGGGCCCAGACCGTTCCGGTCCTGCTCATGTTCCTGACTCCCTCCCGGGCCTGGCGGGAGAGGTCGGGGCCACTGAGTCGCGGAGGATTATGAATTTGCTCCGGTGAAGGCCAAGTGAGCCAACATTGTCTGCAGCAGCCCACACCATGGGGTCTCCTAGCTCGTTAATAATGGCTGTTTGTTAACAAGGATGCGGAGGTTAAATAATCCGGGTGGAAGATTAAACATGCCTCATCAAGGCGCTGGGAGTCGAGCGCGCGGAGGCCTTCGAGGGAGGCTGGAGCCCGAGGAAGGTGGGAATAAATAGCTAGCAAGGAGCGCTGGAAGTAGAGGAGGAGGGTCGGTCCAGGCCCTCTTCAGCACAGACCCGCCCCTAGCCGTGCTCGATAGAAAGTCCCTAAGGGAGTCAGATCCCGAGAGATGTGTGGGTCAAAGCCCAGAAAATCTGCTGGAGACGAAGTAGAGGCCGGGCTCTGGATTCGAGGCCTGTGCTGGGCAGGGAGACCACCAGCTGCCTCTCCTACCTTACCAAGCCGTGCCTCTGGGAAGAAAGGAGGGTTTGTTCCCACCTGTGAAAGCACTGGACTGGAAGAAGGAAGATGTGGTGGCAGCCTGGGCTCTCCTCCCCAAGAGCTGTGTAGTCTGTATTGCGTTATTCCCCGAGCCTCGTTTTCTACTGTATAAGGTAGAGAGGAGGTGGGGCTTGGTGCAGATGATGTAGAATATTCTTTTTTTTTTCTTTCCTCCTGCTCTCCACCAGTCAGTGCCCTGAGCAAATTGTTAGATGCTCTGTCTCCATCCAAACTTGGAGGGTTCAGTCAGGAAGGATTTTAATTCAGCAACTATTTGAGAGCCTACTAAGGGCCAGTCGCTGTGCAGTGTGTATTTTTGTTTTTTAAACTGCAAGGGTAGAATATCAGCTTGTATTTCCCTGTGTGAGCCATTTCCAAATAGGTTTTGTGAAGGAAGACAAGGGAGAAAGAACTTGAGGGAGAGAGGAGAGCAGACTGTGAGTATATGTGTAGGAGAAACTGTAGAGTGCAGGGGAAAGGAAATGATAAAAGAAATACAGAACTTTTCGAGGTGGCAGGGAAGTCAGTAAGCCCTGATACTGCAGAGGCAGCTTGCTGTGCCGGGGAGCAAGAGAAGGTCTCCTCCTTCCTGGAGCCCGGGCCAGCTGACAGTGAACAAAAGGCAAAGGATCCAGAGTCTGACTGGTAGGCCCACCGCTTATGCATCCAATATTGCCAATTTTCTATTTATGCATTGTTTTTGTAGTGGGAGTTTCACTCTAAAACACATTCTTTTCTGAATCCACCAAAGAGGCAACACAGCTTCTAGGCTGATGGGAGTCTGGGCTCCAGGCAGGCAGTGGGGGAGTGTTCCATTATGCATTTCATTAGATCAGCAGTGAGCCTGTCCTCACTTGGAAAATTCAGAGGCCAGATTTGTGGCTCTGGGCAGTAAGGTCGAATATCTAACATTTATTGAGCACTTGTCACATGCTGTTAGCTGTTCCATACTTTACAAGCATTATTTCATTTACTTCTTACAACAGACCTCATGCAGTGAATGCTATTATAATCTTCATTTTACAGATAAGGAAATTGAAGCACAGAGAGTCAGTAACTTGCCTGTGTCGCACAGCCAGATCAGTCTGATTCCAGAGCTCATATTTGAATTCACTCCACTAAAGCTGCCTTGTGGTATAACATTGTGGCTAAGGGCAGACTGAGAAGTATGTTTCTCCATGAGTTCTTAGTATCAGAAATGGGCTGTAGATTAGACCAGTTTGTATAGTAAGCAGGGTGGACTAATTACCCATGTGCCTATTTTTTTTTTAAGATTTATTTATTACCCCCATTCCCTGTTGTTTGCACTCATTGTCTACCCTCTGTGTTTGTTCATTGTGTGCTCGTCTTCTTTTTTTTCAGGAGGCACTGGAAACTGAATCCAGGACCTCCCATGTGGGAGGGAGGTGCCCAATTGCTTGAGCCACCTCTGCTCCCTGCTTGTTATGTCTTTCATTGTGTTTCCTCATTGTGTCTCTTTGTTGCACCATCTTGTTGCATCATCTCACCATGCCAGCCCGTCACAACAGCTTGTCTTGCTCATCTTCTTTAGGAGGTGCTGGGAACTGAACCTGGGACCTCCCAACTGCTTGAGCCACATCTGCTTCCCATATTTTTAAACAACAAAATTTTGTCTTCCAAAAATAGTCTTCAGTTTCTTTGGTGGGCATTCAATGAGCAGTTTAGTCCAATGAATGAATCAATATATACTTACTGAGCACCTTCTATATAGCTTTCTGCTCTGGGTTGGTGCTGATGTGACTTTCATTGTGTTTGGAACATAGCACAATGAATTGATGGGCTTTGCTTTGATTGGGGTGATACTATGGTAAGAAATAAACTTGCTTTGGCAGGGAACCTGGCAAAAGGCAGCTTAAAGATAAAACAATCATCTATCATCTGCTTTAGAGTCTCTACATCTTTAACAGCAGAAACTTTACATTTACAAAATATAATATATAAACGATCTTGACACTTATTTATTGAAGCATAAACCATTCAAGTGACATAGAAGCACAGATTCTGGGTTTGAATCACAACTCTGCCACTTACAAGCAACATAACCTGGAAAGTTTCTTAACCTGACTGGGCCACAGTACATTCATCTGCAAAATGGAGATAACAATAGACCTTTAGTTATTGTCTTTTGATGTTACCCATAACTTAGTAGTTTAAATCAATAAACATTATCGCACATTCCTGTGGGTCAGGAATCTGGGTGCAGCTTAACTGGATGTCTCTGGTTCAAGGTCATTCTGCCAGGGCTCCTAGGTCTCTTCTAAAGGGTCAACTGGAGGACTCACTTCCAGGACCACTCATGGTTTCATTTGGTGGTTGGCAGGAGTCCATTCCTTGTGGACTGTTTGACTGAGGGCCCCAGTTCTTCACTGGTTGTTGGTCGGAGACTCTCCTCAGTTCCTTGCCATGTGGGCTTCTCCATAGGGTTAGCCCAAAACATGGCAGTTGGCTTCCCTCAGAGTGAGTTTGTAAGAGAGGGGGAGAAAGCACCCAGGACAGAAGCCATGGTCTTTTTGTTCCCTGATCTTGGCAGTGACATTCCATCATTTTTGTCATAGTATATTCATTAGAAGTGAGTCATTAGGTTCAGCCCACACTCACAGTGAAGGGATAACTCAGGGCATCGAAACCAGGAGGTAGGGATCATCTGGGGCCATTTTTGAGGCTGCACATCGCAGAGCCTATCGCATAGGGTTGCTATGAAGATTATTTGACTATATTTCTAAAGCACTTAGGACAGCACCTGTTTGCTCTGCTTATTGTAATCATTCCTCTGACCCAATTGAGCACCCATTTCTTCATCTTGATGCTCCTATTTCAACTACTCTTTTTTCCCCCTCTCTTTCTTTTTCCTTGCAAAGCTGTGTAAAAGACTGCAGAAAGGGCAGGGCAGAGTAACTGCTGCAAGGAAAAGGGAAGAGGGAGTAGGATGGAGGGAATAGAATGGGTGATTTTGAAAACCCCCAGGGAAGGATGTCTAGAAATAAGATGTAAGGTGGAGATTGTGTCAGCTAAGCTCTTCCTGACTTTAGAAAGACACTCTTTCCCAATCAGGCAATTACTGTTTATACCCTTCTATTTGTAATCTTACTGACATTTGTCTAGAGGGCTTTATACATTTTTATTAAGTATTTTCATATACATTACTTCTAACTGTAGCCATGCAAGACAAAATTATTATCTCCATTTTAGACATGAAGAAAAAAAACGAGTAAGGTCATACAACTGGTTATTTACTAGGACTCAAATTCAGGTCATCTCACTCCATGCCTTTGATGCTTTCTGCTGCATTTGCTGCCATAGCTTCCCAACTTCTCTTTACCATTAAGTTATGGCTTCACCTGGAGTCCTAGAAGATGATATGGCATGAATGAAGTAGTGGGGAGCATCGGATCAGTGGTCAGGGGGCCCAGTCCTGCCTAACCCAGCTAGCGAAATAGATCTGGCTAAAAGCTAACTCACAGTGGCGTAGCCAGGATGTCCAGGCACAGCACTGAGAGGTACTTAGTCCTGACTCCATAGACTTTTGATACTGGGTTACTAAGTCAAGAAGGTGGAGCCCAGCAGCAAAAGGTATAGAAATTGAAGGTGCATTATCATTCAGCAGTGGGAGGTAAAAGATGAAGCTGTGGACTGGCAAGGGAAACTGTTGCAGGGAAGGCAGGACAAATAAGGTTTCCAGACCTGTTAGGCTGATGATATTCAGGTCAGGGCTGCAATCCCAGAGGAGAAGACTAGAATACCAGGCAGAGAACCATGGCTGAGACCTAATTGTCCCTGTCCTGTCCTAAGTATGTAAGACAAAGTAGGGCAAAGAAGCCTTTCTTGTACATTGATTCCACCATGTTAGGACTTGGGAGAGTTGACCACTGGCACCTCATCTGGTTGGTAATAAAGGTGAAGGGCTGCAAAGGTGAGGAGCCTTGAGGTTAGACTTGCAAGGTGGGGGAAGGTAGCATGGAGAAAGCATAGGCTTTGGGCTGAGAGACTGGTTTACATTCTTGTTTTGCTGCTCTTTGGCTGAGTCATCCAGCACATTGTTGATTTCTTTGAGCTTTGGTTCCTCATCCTCAGGTGGGTGGTGGTGATGATCAAATGAAGCATAAAGGACTTTAATTTCCTTCTCTCTTTTTTGTTCTTTTTCTAATCCTTTGCCTCTACCCCCTGGGCTTGGACAGTCATTTACTTCCAAGTCCCTCCTTTTTTGGGGTGAAGGGAAGTAAAGGCCACTTATGTTTGTTCTGCCTGTGGAGATTTGCTTCAGAACTGTAGACTGGTGGTGATGGAGGATTTAGCCAGGGAAGGTAGAATCTTGGCTCTACACAGCATCACCTGGCGAGGTTTACAACAGCTTCCGCCTTCAGCCAGAGAAATCCAAATCTTGGAAGCTGTGGTCTGGACATCTGTAGTTTTCAAAGCTCCCCAGCTAATCCTGATGCATAATGAAAACCAAATTTTATTATTATTATATTCTCCCCCTTCCACTCCACCCTACTGTTTTTGCTGTCTGTGTCCATTTGTTGTGTGATCTTCTGTGTCTATTTCTCTTTGTCTTCTCTTCTCGTTTTCTCCTCTAAGATTCACTGGGATTGATCCTGGGGACCTCTGATGTGGAGAGGGTTCCCTGTCACTTGCACCACCTCCGTTCCTGGTTTCTGTTACATCTTGCTTCGACTTTCCCCTTTGCCTCTCTTTTTGTTGTTTCATCATCTTGCTGCATGGCTTACCATGTGGGTCTGGTTTGCTGTGTGGGCACACCTTTACCAGGAGGCCCTGGGGATCGAACTTGGTCCCATAGTGAAAACTGAGAACCACTGGGAAGGGAAAGCAGAAGTGTTCCCTGGCATCTGGTTTGGTACTCAATAAGTCCTATTAATTGTAATTGAACTAGCATTTGGATTCATGAGTCTCTCCATTACCTTTAAATATGCTTTACTGACAAATCCAACTTTTAGTAGTTTGGATATATCGTACAACTGGAGGCACTGTGACATTTCAGACCCAGTAATGACCCTCACGGTGGTTTAGCCCAATTCCTTCACCTCATAGGCCTTTCAGTTCTCTCTGGGTAAGATGGACCATCTATAGCTACTGTGAATGTTACATAGGAAATATGCCCTACACGTTCTATTTTGTATTGATGGCAAAGCTGGGTGACCTCACATGCTTTTCGTATTTCACCTGGGCCACGCTAACAGGTTCAGAGGCTGCAGTTTCTTAATGGTCACTCTAGGAACTGTGTTGGGAGTTGACATTCCTGGCATCAGACAATTGAAGTTCGTGACAGGCAGAGTGTTGAGGAAAACAAGGCAGTCAGGCATACTTTCACCTAGATGTTACCCCACTAAACTGCCGGGAAGGAAGTGCAAAGGAGGAGTTGCCAGCTTGGCCTGGGGTTCTGGAAGATAAGCTTGCTGATTGATTCAAGTGTGCCTAAGGGGGAAAACGTTTGGAGAGCCCCACCAGTTTGTTATCTAGATGACCAGAACTGGCCAGGTGCCTTTGGGAATCATGATTGCTTGAGATCAGAGACAGGGTTTGGGGGTGGGGGTAACTCTGCAAAAAACGTGTGTAAAAACAGTCCTTTACCTCCAAAGAGAATTTCTAGAATTCCAGTAAAGTACTTTCAGTCAGCCCTGCCAGAACAGGGTCTGCTTTGGAGCTATCACGACATCACTGTAAAAGAGTCAATAATTCTACTTCCAGCAGGAAACAAAGGTTATTTTATTTCATTTAAGAAATAGATTTAGTTCAATACTTATATAGTAATTCTTGAAGTTGTAGAGATACCCTGTCAGAGGCAGAGACTTGCATTTGCTGGGTTGTCTGTATCAGATAAAAGGAGATAAAGAGGAAAAGAAAGAGTTGAGTGTATATAATCTAAGAATCTCTGCAAATCACTCAAGTCATAAAGCCGGCTGGTGGAAACAGGAAACACCACGGGCCAAGGAGACTTGGATTTGGGCTCATTGTGTAAAGTTTGCTGACACTCATGGTTACTTGGAGGTGACCTAGGGCAAAGTCACTGGTCACACCCCTAGAGTACAATCTGAAACTCTTTTTAATAAATTAGAATCATCGTTTTTGACCTGGTGAAAATTTCTCTTTTATTTTATTCATGACAGGGTTTTAGCAGGCTGTGACATAGAGGGCTCAACTGGTTTCACTGTACATCCCATCTGTTGAGGAATCAGAGAGCTTTGGAAGTGGACACTCAGAAAAACACAAACAGGTACAGCACAGAAAATTTGATGACTTCCCGTGACTGCTTCTTTGAGAGTGAGCATTTAATGGAATATCCTATGTCCGTATATTATAGGATCGCCTCTCTTTGGTTTGAAAGGATGGCGTGAGAGGTTTACACAGGTTCTATGAAGGCATAACACTAAACTGCAGAGAGGAATTCTAGGAATTGTTTGTGGCTTATGCTGGTTTCCTGGACTATTTGTGGGAAGGTATGTGCCACCCATACCCTAGGTTTTAGTTTCCTAAACCTTGTATCCCTCTTACCTTCCTGCAGTGAACTGAGATTCAGGTCTCTTTTTCATGATCCTTCTATCCACTATACTGTCCAGGAACAGAATCTCTGCCTTAATTAGGATGAGTTTCATAAAACTTTTACGAGGGGGTTTGAGGTCTTTCAAGGGACAAATTTCTCCTGATGGATAGTTGAGGCTATGGTCAAGCAGTGATTGTTGCTCTTAAATGCTATTTTGACAGAGTATATTTTTGGACATGTGGTATAGGTTTGCCAGTATAAGATGGTACTTCCTATGAGTGATGATTCTGAGATAGATTTCTGTCTTCACTGATCAGCTAGAGACCCCTTATTTATTTTTCCTTACCTTTGGTAACTCTTAGTGACTTAAGGAGTTAATATGGCCCTTTTTCTACAACATAACAATTTTTAGACAAGCTGTACGTAAGAAATTGCCTTGACATGGTGAGCGAATGGCTGGCAGAAAGCTGCCTGTTGATGGACAATCTGATCTCTATGGTTAAAGGAAGTTGCCTTGGTTATTGGCTAATGTACTTAGAACAAGTTTTGTACTTTATTCCTTCCTCCCTTCAAAGTCATTTTCAGAACTAGGCAACTCATTCCTGGGAGAAGGGGTATTTGAAATAGCCTCATGGTTGGTTTGCTGGGGGAACTCTGCCTTTAGCTCATTTGTCAGGCCATGCTCTCATTTCCCACCACACTGAGTCATGAAACACTTAGTGGAAGGCACAGAGACCTGACAGTGCTGTGTGGTTGGGGTAAGGATAATTGGTTTCTAAAATTTCGTTTATTAGTTTCTTAGTACAGTAGGACAGTGTTTAGGTTGATTTTGTGAAAGGTGAAAACTTAAGCTTCAGTTTGGCTTATCTCAGAGGAAAAGGTATGAGCTCAGAAGCTAAACATGAAGCAAATTAAAATGAATAGCCATGCAAAATTACTATATGGCTTTCAAAGAGTTAGGTCTTAAAAGAGCACCTTCTCATTTCAAATATATTATAAGCACTATTTGTAAATACATGACAGGCTAATAGAAGTTGACTTCATTTTTTTGCACTTGGTGTATGCATGGGTAAGTTTTAATAAAGGGAATTGTGTGTTTTGAATCATATTTTGCTAACAATTTCTGTTATTATAGAAACTATTTTTATGTAACAAATATTAGAAATCCAGCTGTAGAAGTCCAGTATTCCTATCAAGCAGTATTCTCTATGCTCAATCTTTATGCATTTTATTCTCTTACAGTCTCTTCAAAGAAACTGGTCAAATGAGCAATCAACCAATATAATTTTCAATTCTCACTTAAAACAACAGTGTTAAGTCATTGTAAATTCCGTGTAATCTGAAACACTGGTTTTTGCCATTGCTCCAGAAAGTAATTTGAACTCTTTAGTGGAAGAGCAGTGTGACCACTTCTGTAAACAGCTCAAATTTAAGTAGATCCAGATTCATAAGAAGTGGAGCTGCTTACTCAGTAATAAAAAAGGCAACCTACTTAGTGCGAAGGGTTGAGGCTTTGAAACCAAGCTAGCCTGAGTTCAAATCCCCCTTTACCACTTATTAGCTGAGTCTCAAAATTAGTCTCCTGAGCCACAAGGTCCTCTTTGGGGAAGAATACCTACTTATTGTATAAGAATGAATGTAAAACTGATAGGTATGCCACAAACTTCCTTCTTTTCCCCCAAGACTGAGTAATTAGTAACACATAGCCTTCTAACAAATCCCCTACCTGAAGATAAGGTAGGAACCTTTGAAGTGCAGACTCACTAGGTCAGCTGGGATTATCTTCCCTGCAGGCAGTGTAGTCTTAAAATTTACTTGGAGTGAGAATTGCAAATTGTATCACAAAATAGACAAGTTTAAAAGACCGGTAGGACCATCTTAATATTTGAGACCATCAAGGCTACTTGAAGTGTGGTGGCTGGTGCGAAGAGTTTGAAAGCCTTAGATGGTTTTGTGCAGTGAGTGGCTCAGTAGAAAATACAGAAAAAAGCCAAGCCATTGGCTCAGGCCAATGCCCAGGAAGCTCAGGGAGCGAGCTGGGGCCACTTTCTGGGTATGAGAGGACTTCCTCTCTTATTTCTCAAGGATATCTGGGCTGTGGGAACACTTCCAGTCTAGCTCTTGTTCCCAATCTTTCCAGGGCTATTTCTGGCCTGGGCAGACCCCCCCTCTCTACCCCTACCTCCCGCTCCCACACTGTACACCTAGATCAATATTAGTCAAATTAGATGTTTTTAAGGTCACGACCCAGTACATACACTCACATGAAATCCAAGTTTTCCAAAACAACAGGTTTACTCATGCACTCTGATAGTTTCTTTTCCATTCCATAACATTCCATTCCAAAAAATCCATGCTGGTTATAACCCACTAAACTTCTGGACTCACTATCGGA
Organism: Dasypus novemcinctus; assembly: GCF_030445035.2. NCBI lineage: Eukaryota > Metazoa > Chordata > Mammalia > Cingulata > Dasypodidae > Dasypus > Dasypus novemcinctus. Next base: position 31,950,277 of record NC_080677.1, on the reverse strand, counting down.
TCTTGACCTACAATCTGAAAAGATATAAATGACTGTTGCTCAGTGACACAAGGACTTCAGAGAAGATTTGAACACTAGAGAACAGTCCTAAATTCACGCTCCCTCCCCACTCTGCCGTAAACTCACCCGATATCTTGTTCAGCTGAAACTGAACCACAGACTGGCCAGAACTTGAATAGGCATTTGAAGTCCACTCCCACTTTCCACAGTTTTGGGAGCCCCAAGATGTTCCAGACTGGACTGCCAGCTCACTTCTCAGGGTGTAGCTGATTTGGATCGTAAAACTGCGGATGTGATGACTGGAAGGGGCCTTCTCAAGGCCTGCATTTTATAGGGGAGGAAATTTGAGATCAGGAGAAGGTAAGTTAATGACCTCAAATCAGACAAAGGAAGGAAAGCACTGAGCATGTTCACATTAAAGTTAAATGCGGGTTCTACTATCCATGTCTTAATTCTTTACAGTTGGCCCTAAAACCTAGCTGGGTGGGCAATCTCAGCTCCTTGAGGCTGTTGAACAATTGGCCTGGCTAGGTCCAAAGGCCTAGATCTGGTAGGAGTGTATTTTCCATTTTAAATTCAAGGCAGTAATTTTCTCTGAAAATCAGATAGATGCCTGTGTAAGGTATGTTACAGGAGATACACTCTGCCACCTAACACCCTGTGTGGTGAAGGAGTAGGAGAGGGCAGAGATGATGAAGAATTTAGTGGTTTGCCAAGCTACTTGGAAATATGTACCAAGCAGGGCTTCTCAAACTTGATTATGCTTCAAAACCATTTGGAGAGCTTGTTAAAAAGAAAATTGCCAGGCTTGTCACCAAAGATTCTCATTCAGATCAGGGGTGGGTGCCTATAAATCTGGGTTTTTAATGAACATTCCCGCCCCACCATGTTCCAGTTCTCATTACCTTTTGAGAAAAACTGAACCAGACATAGTAGATACCCTGTGTCCTAATATCAGAATCATGATGTTTCACCCATAGACATGATGCCCTTTAGGCAGGCTTGCTCTGGGAAGACAGACACACCTTCAGTCTGTACTTCTTAATTCCATATATTTATTGCATAAACTCAGGGATATTTCTTCCACTCAAGACCTCATTCCCCTCCTCATCCCATTCCAAGTTAAAATTTCCTTGACACATCTACTGTTACAGAGTTAAATACCAAACATCTACTACCCCGAAGATATCTGTGGGCAAGATGCTCAGGTGGATCAGATATAGACATGTGAAGAGTGACAATGTCTGTGGGGCAATCCTCCATGGCTTTTTGACACATCATGTGTCAGCTTTTGTCTTGGACTATCTTTTCAAGGATGTTTGTATGGCACAGAGCCTAGGAAAATAGGGGTAGTGACCCGCCCAAGGACAGAGGACAGGATAATAAAGATATCTCCCTCTGAGGCAAATGCTGGGCAGATTTGCCAGCAGCCCCTTAGAACATGGGGGTTTCCTAAAGTGGGGCTATCTCAGCTGTGACACATCCACTATTTGTGCAGAATCCACCTGGGCCACACTGCAATGTCGTCATGGGATGTGGGTAGAGGTACAAAGGGAACCAATATGAACGTGAAGCCCAGAGTAATAAAGTCCTTTGTCTCTGACCTGGAGTCTCTTGTCTTCTAGGAGCATCTTTGAAACTGTAGCAGGCTACCTTGTTACCTTGCAGGCAGGGTAAAATTTCAGACCCATTATAGTTCTTGACAATAGCCTGGGAGGGAGGGGGATGTAGCCAAGAACACCATGACACTAGAGAAAAACTGGTGAGTGCTGTAAAGTAGGTCCAGATGAAGTGATCTGGCTGTTTTCAGGGAAGAGGGGATTTAATTTAATCTAATGAGGATAGGTGTGTGTGTGGGGAGGATGGGTCCACAAAAGCATCAAAAATAAGAAAATTTAAAATTGGGACTTGAAGGATGTAGTGTTTGAACAGGTGCAAATATCAGAATGGAGGGAAAAATGCTTCTCAGGAAAAGGAAACCTCATGATGTTCAGTAGTGATGTGGGAATGGGGGACAGGGAAGAGCATGGGAGGAGGAATTTCAGTGGCTAATATTTAGGACTCACAAGGGCAAAGGTGAGAGAACCTTCCTGGCAGCATTCAAATCTAGGCCTTAAAATTAAGAAAAAAAAATGGGGAGCCGATGTGACTCAGTGGTTGAGTGCCTTGGCTACACACAAGGTCCCAGGTTCAATCCCCAGCCCCGGTACCTCAAAAAAACCAAACAAACAAAACCTAACAAAAACAAACCTTGGTATGTTAATTAAATTAGTAAAATTGATTTTTTGCACATAGGTTTATGAATTTTATTTTTTTATTTTTATGAATTTCACATGTATAGATTCATGTAACCATCACCACAATCAGAAAAAGCTCATTATCCCCCTAAAACTCCCTTGAACTACTCCTTTGTAGTCATACCATCCCTCAACTCACAGCTTCTGGCACCCACTGATCTCTTCTGCAATATAGTTTTTGCTTTTTGAGAATGTCATATAAAAGGAATCATACAGATCATAAAGTCTATAATCTTCTGTGACTGGTTTCTTTCATTCAGCATAATGCCTTTGAGATTCATCCAAGTTGCTATTGCATAGCAATTGTTCATTCTTCTTTATTGCCAAGTAGTGTTCTGTGATATGAATGTGTCACTGTTTCTTTATCCATTCACTTGTTGATGGAAATTTGGGATGTTTCTAGTTCTTGGTGATTATGAATAGAGCTGCCTTAAATATTTGTGTACCAATTTGTGTCAACATAAATTTTCATTTTTCCAGGGTAAATACCTAGGTGTGGGATTGCTGAGCCATATGGTAAGTATGTGTTTAACTATAAAAGAAACTGTCAAACTATTTTCCAGAATGGCTGTACAATTTTGCATTCCCACCAGCCATGTATGAAAATTCTAGTGGTTCTGCATCCTTGTCAGCACTTGATATTGTCAGTTCAAATTTTAAAAAAAATTTAGCCATTCTAGAAGTGGACATGGCTCAACTGATAGAGCATCCATGGAGGGTCCAGAGTTTGATCGCCAGGGCTTCCTGACTCATGTGGTAAGCTGGCCCATGTAAGTGCTGCCACGCGCAAGGAGTGCTGTGCCATGCAGGGGTGTCCCCACATAGGGGAGCCCCTCGCTCAAGGAGTGTGCCCCACAAGGAGAGCCGCACCACATGACCAAAGTGCAGGCCACCCAGGAATGGCGCCACACATGGAGAGCTGATGCAGCAAGATGACACAACAAAAAAGAGATGCAGTTTCCCAGTGCTGCCAGATAATGCAAGCAGACACAGAAGAACACACAGCAAATGGACTCAGAGAGCAGACAATGGGGGGGAAGGGGAGAGAAATAAATAAAAAATAAATCTTAAAAAAAAAATTAGCAATTCTAATAGCTATATAGTTGTATCTTGTTATGGTTTTAACTTACATTTCACTAAGGGTTAATGATTTTAAGCATCTTTTCATATGTTTGTTGCCACCCATAGATTCTCTTTGGTGATGTGTCTATTCAAGTCTTTTGTCCATTTCCCCTACCCACCTCCCCATCAATTGTTTTTTTTTTCAAAAATGTGCTAATAAATATGTCATAAAATTTGCCATTTTAACCATGTTAAAAATATAATTCAGTAGCATTGGTTACTTTTAAAATGTTGTGCTACTATTACCACCTTCCATTATTAAAACTCTGTACCCATAAAGCTATAGCTCTCTGCTCCCCTTTCCTTTAGTCCTTGGCAACCTACTTCTATTTCCTGTCTGTAAGAGTTTGCTTATTCCAGATATTTCATATAAGTGGAATTATATAATATTTGTCTGATTTATTTAAAATATCTTCAGGGAAGTGGATGTGGCTCAAGCAATTGGGATTTCGTCTACCATATAGGAGGTCCAGGATTTGATTCCCAGGGCCTCCTGGTGAAGGCAAGCAGGCCAGCACAGCAAACTGCCAGAGTGGAGAGGTGGCCCATGTGGAGTGCTGGCCCATGCAGAATGCTGACCTGTGCAGGAGTGCTGGCCCATGCAGGGGTGCCGGCCCATGTGGAGAGCTGGCGCAGCAAAATGACACAACAAAAAGAGACACACAGGAGAGATGATAATAGTTGCAGCAGACTAGGGAGCTGAGGTGGCACAAGAGATTGAACACCTCTCTCCCACTCTGGAAGGTCCCAGGATCGGTTCCCAGTGCTGCCTAAAGAGAAGACAAGCAGACACAGAAGAACACACAGTGAATGAACACAGAAAGCAGACAGTGAGCGCAAAACAATGGGGGGGGGTAGGGGATGGGGAGTAGGGGAGAAATAAATAAATAAATCTTTAAAAAATTCCTCAAATATATCATTTTTGAATTCAAGTATTCAAGGATGTATTTAAGCCCTTTGCCCATTTTAAAATTGGGTTGTTTGTTTTATTATTAATGATTTGCAAGCTGTTCTTTATATATTCCGAATATTAGAACCTTATCAGATATATTGCCTCCTATCCATGAACATGGAACACCCTTCCATTTATTTAAGTCTTCTTTAATTTTATGTAGCAATGTTTTGTAGTTTTTGCATTCAAGTCCTTTATATCCTTGGTTAAATTTATTCCTAGATACTTGATTCTTTTAGTTGCTCTTGTGAATGGAATTTTTATCTTGATTTCTTCTTCCAATTGTTGCTTATTTGTATAGAAGTACTGCTGATTTTTGCATATTGATCTTGTATCCTACCACTTTGCTGAATTCATTTACTAACACTATGAGCTTTGTTGTGGATTTTTCAGGATTTTCTATATATAAGATCACATCATCTGCAAATAGGGAAAATTTTACTTCTTCTTTTCCCATTTGTATGCCTCTTAATTTCTTTTTCTTACCTAACTGCTCTGGCAAGAACTTACAGTACAAGTTGAATAACAGTGATGACAGTGGGCATCCTTGTTTTGTTTCTGATCTTAGAGGGAAAGCTTTCAGTCTTTCTTCATTAAGTAAGATGTTAGCTGTGGGCTATTCATATATGCCCTTTATCATGTCCAGGAAGTTTCATTCTGTTCCTAGTGTTCTAAGTGTTTTTATCAAGAAAGGGTACTTTATTTTGTCAAATGCCTTTTCTATGTCAATTGATATGATCATGTGTTTTTCCCCTTCATTCTGTTAATGTGGTTTATTACATTAATTGATTTTATTATGTTGAGCCACCTTATATACCAGGGATAAATACCAGTCAATCATGGTGTATAGTTCTTTTAATATGCTGCTGCATTTGGTTTATAGTATTTTGTTGAGGATTTTTTGCATCTATAGTCTTAAGAGATATTGGTCTGTAGTGTTCTTTTCTTGTGATATCTTTATCTGGCTTTGGTATGAGGGTGATATCGGCCTCATAGAATGAGTTTGAGAGTGTTCCTTTCTCTTCAATTTTTTTAAAGAGTTTGAGCTGAATTGGGGTTATATTTTCTTGGGATGTTCAGTAGAATTCCCTCGTGAAGACTTTTGGTCTTGGACTTTTCTTTTTTGGGAGATTTTTGATTATCTATTCAACCTCTTTACTAGCAATTGGTTTGTTGAGATCTTCTGTTTCTTCCTGAGTCACTGTAGGTAATTTGTGAGTTTCTGAGAGTTTATCCATTTCATCTTAAATATCTAAATTATTGCCATAAGATTGTTCATGTTATCCTCTTAAAGTCCTTTTTATTTCAGCAGGGTCAGTAGTAATGTCCCCCTCTTTACTTCTGATTTTTGTTATTTGTATCCTCTCTCTCTGTTTTTCCTTGATAGTCTGGTTAAACTTTTGTAAATTTTATTGATCTTTTCAAAGAACCAACTTTTAGTTTTGTTGATTCTCTCTATTGTTTTTTTTTCTATTTCTTTTATCTCTGCTTTAATCTTTGTTATTTCCTTCCTTCTGCTTGAATTGGGTTTAGTTCGCTCTTTTTTTTCTAGTTCTTCCAGTTTTGAGGATAAGCCTATGATTCAAAACCTTTTTTCTTTTATAATGTAAGCATTTTAAGCTATAAATTTCCTTCTCAGCACTGCCTTTGCTTCATTCTGTAAGTTTTTTTAAAATTAACTTTATTTTGTATATTTAATAATTGAAAATATAAACAATTAAAAACTAAAAAGAAAACAGTTGAATAAAATGTACATTTCTCATTTAAATGTACTGGATACATATACATTTTCATTCTGTAAGTTTTGGTGTGTTAAATTTTCACTTTCATTTGCCTCAAGATATTTCCTAATTTTTTAAATGATTTCCTCTTTATTTTTTAAAAAGATTTAAAAAAAACTTATTTATTTATTTAATCCCCCCCTTGTGGCTTGTTGCTTTCTTTTCTGTCTCTTCTCTGTGTCCATTCACTGTGTGTTTTTTCTGTGTCTGCTTGTCTCCCTTTGTTGCATCATCTTGCTGTGCCAGCTCTCTACAGTGCACGGGCCATCAGCTCTCCACAGTGCATGGGCCAGCCTGCCTTCACAAGGAGGTCCTGGAACACGAACCCAGGGCCTCCCATATGGTAGACGGAAGCCCAACTGATTGAGCCACAGCTGCTTCCCATGATTTCCTCTTTAAGTCCTTGGTTGTTTAAGATAATGTTGTTTAATTTCCATGTATTTGTGAATTTTTCTTTTTTCCCCTCTATTATTGATCTTTAGCTTCATTCTGTTGTGGTCAGAGAATTTACATCGTATGATTTCAATATTTTTGAATTTGTTGAGACTTGTTTTGTGACTCAACATATGGTCTACCCGGAAGAATGATCCATGTGTACTTAAGAAGAATGTTTATTTTTTGTTGGGTATAGTGTTCTATACATGTCTCTTAGGTCTGGTTGGTCTAATGTGTCATTCAAGTCCTGTACTTCCTTATGGATCTTCTGACTTGATGTTCTATCTATTATTGGAAGTGGGTGTTAAATATTAATGTAGAACTGTTAATTTCTTTCTTTATATCTGTCAGTTTTTGCTTCATATATTTTGGGGCTTTGCTGTTAAGTGCATTTATATTTATAATTATTACATCTTCCTGTTGAATGTCCCCTTTATCAGTTTCAATGATTATCTTTGTCCCTTGTAGCTGTTTTTGACTTAAGTCTATTATATTCAATATTAGTATAGCCACCCCAACTCTCTTTTGGTTACTACTTACATGGTATATATTTTTTCCATCCTTTCACCATTATCCTACTTGTGTCTTTGACTTTAAGGTGAGTCTTTTCCAGACAGCATATAGTAGGGTCATGCTTTTTTAACCCATTCTACTAATCTCTGCCTTTTGACTGGAGAGCTTAAGGCACAGACATTGAAAATCACTACTGATAATGGAGGACTTTCTTCTGCCATTTTACTATTTAGCCTTTATAAGTGTCATACCCTTTTTGTCCTTCCCTTCTGTTATATTTATATTTATTTGCTTTCTTGTGCTCTAACATATTGAGTATCTTCTCATTACTTGTGGTTACAACGGGGTTAAAATTTAACATTCTAAATATATAACAATCATATTTGGTTTGATACCAACTTAACTTCAACAGCATGCAATATACTTTACTCTACCTCTCTGTCCCCCACCATTTTTTGTACTTGTTACCACTTATATCTTTGTACATTGTATATCCAAAAGCCTAGATTTATTATTACTATTTATGCACTTGCATTTTAGCACCTGTAGGAAGTAAGAGGTGGAGTTACATACCAAACAATGCAGTACAATAATACTGGCATTTATAATTACCCAAATGATTACCTTTTATGCAGATCTTTACTTCATTATGCTGCTTTGAATCACTGTCTTATGTCTTTTCTTTCAGTCTGAAGAACTGAAAGCACTGCTTGTAAGGCAGATCTAGTAGTGATGAGCTTCCTCAGTTTTTGTTTATCTGAGAATGTCTTAATCTCCCCCTCCTCTTTTTTTTTTAAGTACTGGGGACTGGGGATTGAGCCTGGGACCTCATATGTGGGAAAGCCATCATGCTCAACCACTGAGCCACATCGACTCCCCTGAGTTGTTGTTGTTTTTTGCTTGTTTTCTGTTCTTTTCTTTTTTTTTTTAAGGACATACCTGGGACCTCCCATGTGTGAAGCAGGTGCTCAACTGCTTGAGCCACATCCTCTCCCTATCCCTTATTTTTGAAAAAAGGTGTTGCCAGATATAAAAATTCTTGGCTGGCAGTTGTTTTTCTTCTGCACTTTAAGTATTTCAACCAACTGCCTTCTTGCCTCCATGATTTCTGATGGTAAATTGCCACTCAGCCTAATTGAAACTCCCTTGTACATATCACATTGCTTTTCTCTTGATGCTTTCAGAACCATCTCCTTATTCCTTGTATTTGACGGTGTAATCAATATCTGATAAGGTGTATTTTTCTTCATGTATCCCGTTTGATGTTCTTTGAGCTTCTTGGATGTGCATATTCACGACATTTGCTAAGTTTGGGAAGTTCTCTCTCATTTCTTTTAATACTCCTTCTGCCCCTTTCTCTGTTTCTTCTCCTTCTGGGACTCCCATAACACATATATTGGTGTGCTTGATGGTGTCCCATAGCTGTCTTAGGCTATTTTTACTTTTAATATTTCTTTTTTCTTTCTGCTCCTCAGTCTGACTCACTTCAAGTGTCTTGTCTTCAACGTCACTGATTCTTTCATCTGCCAGCTCCCGTCTACTCTTGAAACTCTCCTGCACATTTTTCATTTTGGTTATTGTGGTCTTCGACTCCAGTAGTTCTATCTGGTTCCTTTTGAAAATGTCTATCTCTTTACTTAGACTCTTATTGTTCATTCATTGTTTTCCTCATATTCTTTAGTTCTTTCTCTGTACCTTCCTTCATCTCCTTGAACAATTTTAGGATCTTTTTTTTTTAAGGGCTTTGTTTAGTATGTCCACATTCTCCCTCACCTTCTTCATTGGTGTTTCTGGATTTTTATGCTCTTCCTTCAGATGGACCATCATTTCCTGTTTCTTTGTCTTGGATTCTTTTGTTTCACACTGTACATTTTAATATTTTAAAATGCTAACTCTGGGATCTACTCTCTTGAATGTCTGTTTCTTGCTTTTTAAACCAGTTGGTGATAAAACAGAGACTTTCTTGAGCTTCAGCCCTCCTAGTAAGGAGGTCTGCCCAACCTGTGCAATGTGCCTGGTTTTCCAACTTCCTGGGCCTCTTTCTTATCCTGGGCTTTAGCTTGTTAATCATTTTGGGGTTTCTCTTTACAAAAGCTTGATTTTCCCCTCTGCTTCCCAGGAGATGAGTTCTAAAGGATGATTAAACTTTATCTAGCAAAGGCGTTGTGGGGGTAGAGAGAGAGACATATTTAAACACTGGGCAGTGTGAGGAAACAGAAAGAAGGCCAGTGTGATTGGATAACAGAATTGGTGGGAGAGAGGCATAGGATATGACTATGAAGATGGGCCTTGTAGTCTAGGAAAGAATTTGATGCTAGGCAGTGGGAAGCCGTTTAAGTAGGGATGGCATAGGATCACATTTACATTTGAAAAAAATTCTCTGGCAACAGCATGGACAACAGAGTAGAATAGGGTAAAAGTGAATGTGGGAGATCAATCAGGAGATTGATTTGGTAAATCAGGCAAGAGGGGAATGGTCTAGGGTTGGGAAATCTTCTCAAAGATTTCAGTACATTACTGAGGCCATGCCAGGACTCAGCATTTTAATTTGTATGTGTGCTTTGGATTTGGCTGTCTTTGTAAAGGGTTATGTATGAGTGTCTCCTATAGCACATAAGCAGTTGTGGGCTTTTGGACACCTATGCAGCATTTTAATTGCCACAATTCAGTTAGATGTGTAATATGTAATGGGAAGAGCCAAAGGTGTCATTCCTCAAGGTGACAAAATTTGGGGCATGTGGATTATCAGCAGTTCCAGACCTCACAAGGGAAGAAGGTCTGATCTGTGCTGGGATGAGAGTGAGTCCTCAATATCACTCTTTAAAGCTGACTTAAGTTAGTTAGTAAAAATACTGAAGATTTACTGAGTGCTCACCATATGCCAGATACTACACAAAATGCTTAATATCATGATTTCATTTAATCCTCCCCAGGATAAGAATGGTTATTCTCTCCATTTTATAGATGAGGAAACTGAAACCAGATGAGTTTAAATTAGAGTTGGAGCCAGGATTGGAAATCAGGCAGTTTGGTGCCAGCACTGAAAATGCTCACTGCTATACTTCTTGTCCCCACTGGCAGTAAGGCAAAAATACTTGGTGTTTACATATTATGCCTAGTGCAGCTCTCATGCATATTATGTCATTTACTCCTCCACATAATGTTGTTATTGTGGAGTCAACAAATAGTTATTGAATAGTTTCCATAGGAGATAGGCATAATTGTCATTCTTCTTGGAGAAACTTGGAGAGTGATGCTCAGAAAAATCCTTGTGGCTTTCTAAAGCTCCCAGTGGTAGAAAATGAGAAACCTTGAATTTGAACCCCAGTCCTGTAACTCCAGTTCAGCAACTTGCCCCTGAATCCTAGCTTACAATTGGCACCTGGATCTGTGTTTTGGGAAGTGGCTTCCATTTTTGGAAAGGTTTGTGAATGGTCAGTTGATCTCTGTAGGCACTTGGTGGTGTCCAATGATAGAAAATGAAACTAGTTTCCAGCTTTGGGTTATTATCACTGTACTCAGGAGAAAGAGAAGCAAGTGCAGAAGTGAAAAGAAAGTAGTTTATTTACTTGTTCTGTATTTGTTTTGTTTTTTTTTTAGATTTTATTTTATTTATTTCTCTCCCCACCCTCCCCCACTCTGCCCCCCTGCCCCAGTTGTCTGTTCTCTGTGTCCATTTGCTGCGTGTTCTTCTTTTTGTCCCCTTCTGTTGTAGTCAGCGGCATGGGAATCTGTGTTTTCCTTTTTGTTGTTGCGTCATCTTGCTGCGTCAGCTCTCCATGTGTGTGGCGCCATTCCTGGGCAGGCTGCACTTTCTTTCGCACTGGGCAGCTCTCCTTATGGGATGCACTCCTTGCGCATGGGGCTCCCCTATGTGGGGGACACCCCTGCATGGCATGGCACAGCACTCCTTCCGTGCATCAGCACTGCGTGTGGGCCAGCTCCACATGGGTCAAGGAGGCCCGGGGTTTGAACCGCGGACCTCCCATGTGGTAGATGGATGCCCTATCCACTGAGCCAAGTTTACTTCCCCTATTCTGTATTTGTGATATCATAAAAAGAATCCTATAAACTACCTAGGTGAAAGAACCTGATTTTCTAAAGATTTATCTCTATTCTGAGTGTTGTGCTTTGCGGCGGCTTGCTCGGTCGGTAGAGGTGGGGTCTGGCTGCGGACGAGGGGTCGGTCCAGCTTTGGACGAGGGGTCGGTCCCGCTTGGGACGAGGGGTCGGTCCGGCAGCAGACGAGGGGTCGGTCTCACAGGGCTTGCGCGGTTCGGCTGACGGGGTCGCCCGGCAAAGCCTGCGACGAAGGGGTTGCCCGGAGAAGCAGGCGACGAACTGGGGACAAGGGAGGCCAGGTCCTTGTCGGGGGCTCTCAGGACTGGAGGGCTCACGGCAGAAGAACTACCGCGGAGACAAGGTAAACACGCAAGTCCACTTTATTGAGGGAGAGGCAACAGTTTTATAGGGGCTGGGGAAGGCTGATTGGTCGAAGCCACGCCCTGTTCTGATTGGTTGCCGGAGAAAGGTCAGTGGGCGGTACTGGATGGGGGAGGGGTGGTGGTTAGGGATTGGCTGTCGCTGTTGCTGGGGGAAGGGGCAGGGTTTAGGGATTGGTGGCTGCTGTTGCTGGGGTGGAGGGCAGACTTGAGTTTCCCGCCCACGCCTGGCTGTTGCTGCTGTCGGGGGAGGGGAAAAGGGCAGACTGGAATTTTCCGTCCTGCGCCTGCACAGGGAGGAAAAAGAAGAAGGTTGCCGCCCCACAAGGCATCGTGTGGCGCCATCCGGGAGGAGGGGCGGCCGCGGAAGCATGGCTGCCGAGAAGGGGAGACCCGAGGGCACTCTGCGCCCATGCCGAGCTTCCTTCAGGGGTGGCGGTGGGCCCGACCAGCCACCCTATTATGGGGGCAGCGGAATTAGGCCTACCGCGGCCGCTCCCCTTGCCAGGCCAGCAAACCACACTTCAGCCTGAGGGGTGACCGCAGTGCTTAATTTGCCATTACAAGATTCTCCCATTTTTGTGCTTAAAACATTTTACAGTAGTATTAACGACATTTATTTCACATCATGGAAGGTAAGTGTCCCATTGGAGAGACACGTGAGCTAGATTCATGAAATCTAACAGACTTGCAAAAGAGAATCAAGACATAAATTTCATAATAGAAAGATACTATGAACTTAATCTCTTGAATATGCAGGTAACATTGCTATAGCAACAGATGTTCACTTTTTAAATTAAAAAGTGCTTATAACAAACCCTGTGAGATTTTGTATTTATCCTTATTATTAAAAGATTTGATTTACATAGATATAATTGATGAAACTGCTCAGTAATAGCTTTTCAAGGTACAGCACTTTACATATAACACATTAAATTGATTTTCTCATTTTTACATATTATAATTTAAATGTTTCTCAAATGCTTTGCAGAATATTGGAGATTTCAGAAGTCAGGGATTTAATCCAGTATGGTACATGCACACTGCAATCAGGATTCCCTATGGGGCTGTACATTTTCTGGGAGAAACAATTAGTGTTGAGTAATTAGTTACAGAAGGTGCAAAAAGGTATCCGAAAATGCCCAGTAAAAATGCTTGACAATTAAGTGCAGATTTCTTAACAAAGATGCCATGTAATAATATGGAGTTTTCATAATTTACATTTTGATGTTTCATATCATTTGATATTTTTAATGCATTAGGTACAGTTTCATTTATGAGTGTCACACACATATCACCCAGAACACTTAAAAATTAACTATTTTGAATGACAAAAGTAATATTTGTTCATGGAGAAATTTAAAACTATACAGAGGGCGAGCATGTATAATGGGAAAAAGAAAGTTTCCTCTCTCTACTGTTCAATCTTTAGTTCTACTACTCTGATGTAAACAGGTTAAAATTTCATTGTTACATGTACATATGTCATTTAAAGAAACTCTACAAATGTGATAATACTGTTCAGCAACTTGCTCTTTTTAGTTAACAATGTCTTGAATGTCTTCTTTCTACATCTGTACAGGTAGCTCTCTCTCTCATCCATTTTGATGGTTACATTATATGCTATTATACAAATGTACCAATATTGATTTAACCAATTCCCTATTATTGGACATTTTCATGGATTCTGGTCTTTTTTTTCCCCCAATTGAAAACCTATGTACAAGGATGCTCATTACATCTAATCCATCTACATACACGCAGGTACACATGTGCATAGTACTGATGATTGGATGACTTCTTTGAAATGGAATTTCTGGGTCAAAGGAATGTACATTTAAAATTAGTTTTCTAAATTTAGGAAAATATGTAGTTATGGTAAGAAAACAAAACAACCAACCAATCTTTAGAGAAATTGAAAAGCAAAAGATCCCTTCTCAAGCTTTTACTTTCCCCCATAAACTTGGTAAAGAGTTTCTTAGAAATATAATATAATATGATATGATATGATATGATATGATATAATATAAATATATACTTTTTTTTTAGGAAGTACCAGGGATTGAACCTGGTACATTGTACATGGGAAGCAAGCGCTCAACCACTGAGTTACTCCAGCTCCCTATAGTGCATATTTTATATATGTCCATTAAAAAAAAACAGGTGGATGGGAAATGGACTTTGGCCCAGTGGTTAGGGCGTCCGTCTACCACATGGGGGGTCCGCGGTTCAAACCCTGGGCCTCCTTGACCCGTGTGGAGCTGGCCATGCGCAGTGCTGATGCGCGCAAGGAGTGCTGTGCTACACAGGGGTGTCCCCCGCGTAGGGGAGCCCCACGCGCAAGGAGTGCACCCATAAGGAGAGCCGCCCAGCGCGAAGGAGGGAGCAGCCTGCCGAGGAATGGCGCCGCCCACACTTCCCGTGCCGCTGACGACAACAGAAGTGGACAAAGAAACAAGACGCAGCAAAAAGACACAGAAAGCAGACAACCGGGGGGAGGGGAGGGGAGTTGGATAAATAAAAATAAATCTTAAAAAAAAACAAAAAACAAAAAAAAACAGGTGGGATGCTTCAATATGGGATATATACACTTTATATTTGATAGGTACTGTGACATTGCATGTATTAAAAAAGATTGTATGTATTATATTCCCAACAAAAGTGTGTGAAAGTACCTCCTTGTCTCCTGGATATTACCATACTTTTCACGTTTTGCCAACCTGATAGGTTAAAATGGTATCTTTTAAATGATTTAAATTTGCATTTCTTTGTTTTTGAATGAGTTTGTCCCCCTTTTTTCTATCACCTGTGAGGTATTTCAGCAGCCAGTGTTGAAGATGTGAATTCTGATGTCAGTCTGCCTCCTTTTGTGAGGTGCTCATTCTGTCTAGATGTTGGTAGGCTTTTCTTTTTATCTTTTGAGGTCAGGAATTTTACAGTGATATTCCTAGAGGTGAGTCTTCCATCAGTGAACCTGCTACAAATTTGATATGCCCTTTCAAGCTGCAGACAAAGGAACATTTCTGTCATTTGTTTAATTATTGCCTGTCACTCATCTGTTCCTTTTTCTTCTTCAAGAAATAATATTATTCACGTTAGATATCATATAAATCTCTTCTCTTTTTCCTTCATAATTTCTACCTCTTTGTAGTTTTGTTCTCTACCTTGAGACATTTCTTCCTTTTGGCCTCTAATTTACACCCAAACATGACCAACTCTTTTTCAATTTGTCTAGTAAAGTTTTAAATTAAAATTTAAAGTTTTGCCTCACCCAGATCAAGACAGTGGAATGAGATGTTTCCTTCCTTCCTTCCTTCCTTCCTTCCTTCCTTCCTTCCTTCCTTCCTTCCTTCCCTCCCTCCCTACTTTCTTCCTTCCCTCCCTCCCTACTTTCTTCCCTCCCTCCCTCCCTACTTCCCTCCCTCCCTCCCTCCCTCCCTCCCTCCCTCCCTCCTTCCTTCCTTCCTTCCTTCCTTCCTTCCTTCCTTCCTTCCTTCCTTCCCTCCCTCCCTACTTTCTTCCTTCCCTCCCTCCCTACTTTCTTCCTTCCCTTCCTCCCTACTTTCTTCCCTCCCTCCCTCCCTACTTCCTTCCCTCCCTCCCTCCCTCCCTCCCTCCCTCCCTCCCTCCCTCCCTCCCTCCCTCCCTCCCTCCTTCCTTCCTTCCTTCCTTCCTTCCTTCCTTCCTTCCTTCCTTCCTTCCTTCCTTCCTTCCTGCATTCAGGGAAAGTGCTGTCATAACACTACCTAAATACAAGGCTAAGGAATATATACTTCAGAGTCTAAATTCCAACAATAATACATTAAATTTTAAAATGCCATGATTTCAAAAAAGATCATGAAATATGCAAAGAAACAGGAAGTTATGGCCCAAACAAAGAAGAAAATTAAAGCATTGGAAACCATCAATGAGGAGTACCAGACCTGGGATATTCCAGACAAAGATTTTTTAAAAAAGGTCTTAAATATGCTTAAAGAGCTAAACGAGGGAAGCAGATGTAGCTCAACTGGTAGAGCATACACCTGCCATATAGGAGGTCTAGAGTTCAATATCCAGGGTCTCCTGGCCTCCTGGCCCATGTGGTGAGCTGACCCATGCACAATGCACTGCCACAGGCAAGGAGTGCTGTGCCATGCAGGGGTGCCCCCCATGTAGGGGTGCCCCACATGCAAGGAGTGCACCTTGCAAGGAGAGCCACCCCATGTGAGAAAAGCACCGTCCTCCCAGGAGTGACGCTGCACACACTGAGAGCTGATGCAGCAATATGATGCAACAAAAAGAGACACAGATTCCCGGTGCCTCCTGACAAGAATGCAAACAGACACAGAAGAACACAGTGAATGGATACAGAGCAGACAATGTGGGGGGGGGGAGAGGAGAGAGAAATAAAGAAAATGAATCTTTTTTTAAAAAAGAGCTAAAGGAAAACATTGACAAAGAACTAAAGAAAATGAGAAAAATGATAGATGAACACAAAGAAACTTTCAATAGAGAGATGCAAGTTATGAAAAGGAGCTAAACAGAGCTGAAGGATTCAGTAGCAGAAATGAAAAATTCCCTAGAGGGGTTCAATAGCAGTTTGGAGCTGGAAGAAGAAAGTATCAGTGAACTTGAAGATGAGACAATTGAAATCATCTAGTCTGTGAAACAAAAGGAAGAAAGAATAAAGGAAAGTTAACAGAGCCCAAGGAATCTCTGGGACACCATCAAGTGTATCAATATATGCACTGTGGGAGTCCCAAAAGGAGAAAAGGGAGAGAAGGGGCAGAGAAGTTATTTGAAGAAATAATGGCTGAAAACTTCCCAAATTTGACAAAAGACATGAATATACATGTCTAGGACATTCAATGAATTCCAAATAGGATAAATCCAAATGGACTTATGCTGTGGCAGATTATAATCAAACCATTGAATGCCAAAGATAAAGAGATTTCTAAAAGCCACAAGAGAGAAGCAACCTGTTATATACCTGAGCACCTCAGTAAGATTAAGTCCTGCTATCTTATCAGTAACTGCTAGACTAGAAGGCAATGGGATAGCATATTTAAAGTGCTAAAAGCAGAAAACTGCCTAACAAGAATTCTGTATCTGGCAAAACTGTCTTAAAAATGAGGATGAGTTGTTAATGGGTGAAAGTGTGGGAGGGGGTGGAGTGGGTGATAATCCCCCATATTTTTTTTTTTTAAAAAGATTTATTTATTTATTTAATTCCCCCCCCTCCCCTGGTTGTCTGTTCTTGGTGTGTATTTGCTGCGTCTTGTTTCTTTGTCTGCTTCTGTTGTCGTCAGCAGTCAGCGGCACGGGAAGTGTGGGCGGCGCCATTCCTGGGCAGGCTGCTCTTTCTTTTCACGCTGGGCGGCTTTCCTCATGGGCACACTCCTTGCGCGTGGGGCTCCCCCACGCGGTGGACACCCTTGCGTGGCACGGCACTCCTTGCGCGCATCAGCCCTGTGCATGGCCAGCTCCACACGGGTCAAGGAGGCCCAGGGTTTGAACCGCGGACCTCCCATATGGTAGACGGACGCCCTAATCACTGGGCCAAAGTCCGTTTCCCAATCCCCCATATTTTTGATGTAACATTTTTGTAATCTAAAGATTCTTCTTGGGAAGTGATCTTTGCCCAGTGGTTAGGGCGTCCATCTACCATATGGGAGGTCCGCGGTTCAAACCCCAGGCCTCCTTGACCCATGTAGAGCTGGCCCATGTGCAGTGCTGATGCGCGCAAGGAGTGCCATGCCATGCAGGGGTGCCCCCCGCGTAGGGAAGCCCCATGCGCAAGGAGTGTGCCCTGTAAGGAGAGCTGCCCAGTGTGAAAGAAAGTCCAGCCTGCCTAAGAATGGTGAGGCCCACATGGAGAGCTGACACAACAAGATGACGCAACAAAAAGAGACACAGATTCCCGTGCCACTGACAACAACAGAAGCGGACAAAGAAGACAAAGTAGCAAATAGACACAGAGAACAGACAACTAGGATGGGGGGGGTGGGGGGGGGAAGGAGAGAGAAATAAATAAATAAATCTTTAAAAAAAAGATTCTTCTTTTTTAACAGATTTATCACCCCCCCTGTTGTTTGCTCTCTATGTCCACTTGCTGTGCATTCTTCTGTGTCTGCTTGTCTTCTCTTTAGGTGGCACTGGGAACCAATCCTGTGACCTTTTGGAGTGGGAGAGAGGTGCTCAATCTCTTGCACCACCTCAGCTTCCTGGTCTACTGTTTGTCTTATTCTCTCTTCTGTGTCCCTTTTTGTGGCATCATCTTGCTGCACCAGCTCTTGGCTCAAGCCAGCTTGCTGCATGGGCCAGCACTCCACTTGGGCCAGCTCACTGTGCAGGTCAACTTGCCTTCACCAGGAGGCCTTGGGAATTGAACCCTGGACCGTCCATATGGTAGATGAGAGCCCAATCGCTTGAGCCACATCTGCTTCCCAAAAGCTTCTTTAAAAATAAAGAAAATTTTTGTTAAAATTTACCTGTGGAAATCCATTACCACTATACCAGCCCTACCAGAAATGCTAATGAGAATTCTGCAGGTTAAAAGGAAAGGACAATAGGCAATAGATTGAAGCCACACGAAGAAGCAAAGGTCTTTAGTAAGGGTAACGACTGTGGTAAATTTAAATGCCTGTACTATTGTATTTTTGGTTTGTAACTCCTCTTTTTATCTCCTACAGGATCTAAAAGGCAAATGCATAAAATGTAATGAGAAATCAGTGATTTTGGACTCATAATGTATAAACATGTAATATGTGACAAGAGTGACATAAATGTGGGCATATGAACGAACATAGTTTATGTAGACTATTAAGTTGATATCAAAGGAAGCAAGATTGTTACAGATTAAGGATGTTAAATTTAAACCCCCTGGTAACTATAAAGAGAATGTTGGAGATTATGGAAGCTCATGGAGATAGAAATTAGAGTACAGGTTACCAGGGGCAGAGGGAATGTGGCGTGTCCTGGTTTGTCTTTTGTGCACCCCAGAAAATGATGTTGTTAAGCTAACCCATTTTTGTGCCTGTAAATGCAGGGTGTTTTTTCCATTTGATTCAGTTAAGGGACCTTTAATTAGATCACTTTACATGGGAAGCAGGTGTTCAACCACTGAGCTACATCTGTTCCCCAATGAGAGTTGTTTTTTTTTCATTTGTTTTGTTTTTAGGCGGTACTGGGGATTGAACCCAGGACCTTGTACACAGGAAGCAGGTGCTCAACCACTTGAGCTACATTCGATGCCCTTCAGGGTTTTTGATTGGACTTCATCAGTGAGTTGTGATCCAGGTTGGTGCCTGCCCTCTTGTTGGGTCTTATATAAACTGAGAACACTCAAAGTGAAAGAAGAGACACAGAGAAACGGAGCTCTGCCATTTTGACCCTGCCATGTGAGAGAGAGGTTCGCCTATGGCTGCAGAAAGACAGAGAAGCCCCAGGAGGCCCCAGGAGATGAGGCCCAGGGAGAGAGGCCTGATTGCCTACAGCTACCTCAAGGGAAAGTAGAGTGAGCCTGGTAGACCTGCCATCTTGCCTCGCCACGTGGCAGAACTCCAGGATTTGCTAGCAGCCAGTCTTTGGTGAGAAAGCATTTCTGGCAATGTCTTGATTTGAACATTTTCACAACCTCAGAACTGTAAGCTTTCAGCTCAAATAAATTCCCTTATAAAAGCCAACCCATTTCTGGTATTTTTGCATTGGCAGCCTTTGGCACATTAAGACAGGGAGTTAATACAAAATGGATGTAGGGTTTTTCTTTGGGAAGATGGGAAAATTTTAGTAATGGAAGGTGGTGAGGGTGCTACCCCAGAGTGAATGGGATTAATCTCATGGAATGGGAGGCTTCAGAGTGATTGAGACAGGAAATTTTATGGGTCCATAATTTTTTTAAAAGTAAGACAGAACAACTAAAATGACAATGACAATTAAGGGCAATACATGATCCTGTATGGGATCTAAAAAAGGGGAACCGAAGGCTCAAAAGGACATTATGGGGATAATGAAAAAAATGAAATATAAATTATAAGCTTTATATCAATGTTAAAGTTTTTGAACTTGATAACTGCACTTAAGGTGGATTCATAAGTGAATATCCTTGTTCTTAGGAAATATACATGGCAGTATTAAGTGTCCAAGGAGTCTGATATGTATCATCTATACTCAAGTATTCAGAAGATGAACTGATAGAAGAGAAAGATAGATGGATAGCTGGAGAGATGGACTAGTAGACTGATGGATAGATAGATAGAATGATATGGTAAATATGGCAAAATGTTAAAATTGGTAGAATTGTATATCTGGGAGAAAGTGGGGTATGTTGGAGTTCTCTGTATGGAGTTTTTATTATTTTAGTAACTGTCCTGTAATTTTGAAAGTATTTCAAAATTTTAAAAAATTAAAATAAAAACATAGTTTTTAATTTCCAGAAAATAATTTTGTGCTATAATGGAACTTCCTTAAGTGGTCATTAATTTTAGGTAGAATTTTTTTTTTTAAGATTATTTATTTATTTCTCTCCCCTTCCCCCCCCCCGGTTGTCTGTTCTCTGTGTCTATTTGCTGTGTCTTCTTCTTTGTCCTCCTCTGTTGTTGTTGGCAGCATGGGAATCTGTGTTTCTTTTCGTTGCATCATCTTGTTGGGTCAGCTCTCCGTGTGGGCGGCGCCATTCTTAGACAGGCTGCACTTTCTTTCGTGCTGGGCGGCTCTCCTTATGGGGTGCACTCCTTGTACGTGGGGCTCCCCTATGCAGGGACACCCCTGCGTGGCACGGCACTCCTTGCGCGCATCAGCCCTGCCCATGCGCCAGCTCTACACGGGTCAAGGAGGCCTGGGGTTTGAACTGCGGACCTCCCATGTGGTAGACGGACGCCCTAACCACTGGGCCAAGTCCACTTCCCTTTAGGTAGAATTAAAGAAGAGCATCTTGGTAGACCCTCACTTTTACTGAGACCCAGAGAGGTTCCTATGGTCACTAGGTCTTCTCACAGTTACAGTGCCCTCTGAGCCATGGCTTCCTGACCCTACTAGGCTACTACAAAAAGAAAGAGCAACTAAAGAGACAAAGGCAATTAAGGGCAATACATAATCCTGTGAGGGATCTAACAAAGAACCAATTTTGATGATGTCCAAATCAATCCCATTCTGAGCAAGATCTGAAGGTAAAGCATTTCTTTCTGTAGATATTTCTAGAAGCAGGTAAGATATTATTTTTAAGTTCATGGACATAGTGGAAATAATCACATGAACCGTGCCATGAGAATAACTCTGGAAGGACTAGCACCAGGAAGTTTCTGATTTCCTTCATGTAAATTTTCCTAAATTCCACCAAGTTTCATTATAATACGATTCAGAGGTGTGACTCAGAATTTTCTCTGTTCCCTCTAGTAGTAACTTGAATCATATCTCACAACAGTTAAATGAAAAAAATAAGTTTGTGGGGCAGTTACTCTCAGAGTCTTCTCACTCAAAAAGCTAGTTTCTGTGGCTCTTCTGTCAGTTTATTACTAATAATTGTGTATGAGATTATATAAGGCAGAGTAGAGTTAGAGTACAGTAAGGACTATTGAGTGATAATGGGGGGACTTCTCCATTGGAGAAGAATGACTGTGCTTGTGTTGAGATGATTTCCCAATTTTATATGTCTCCTGGGTTATTATTAAAATATTTTTGGGAAGCGGATGTGGCTCAACTGATAGAGCATCCGCCTTCCATATGGGAGGTCCAGGGTTCAAACCCAGGGCCTCCTGGCCTGTGTGGTGAGCTGGCCCATGTGCAGTGCTGATGCGCGCAAGGAGTGCCGTGCCATGCAGGGGTGTCCCCCGCATTGGGGAGCCCCACGTGCAAGGAGTGTGCCCCTTAAAGAGAGCCACCCTGTGCGAAAAAAGCACAGCCTGCCCAGGGGTGGCACCACACACACAGAGAGCTGAGGCAGCAAGACGATGCAATGAAAAAGAGACGAAGATTCCCGGTACCGCTGACAAGAATCCAGGCAACACAGAAAAACACACAGCAAATGGACACAGAGAGCAGACAATGGGGGGTGGGGGGAGGGGAAGGGGAGAGAAATAAATAAAAATAAATAAATCTTTAAAAGAATAATAAAATATTTTGTTTTATAGCACCTTGAGTGCTTAAATTATTTTATTTCTTTTATTTGATATTCAAGGTACCCCACCAAGGTGGGGGTGATTTAAGATATTTTTATTACAGTTTCATAATAAGAAAGCTGAAACTTAAAAAAGTACCACGTAGTGCCTCTTG
This sequence comes from Dasypus novemcinctus, assembly GCF_030445035.2. Classification (NCBI taxonomy): domain Eukaryota; kingdom Metazoa; phylum Chordata; class Mammalia; order Cingulata; family Dasypodidae; genus Dasypus; species Dasypus novemcinctus. Next base: position 31,928,487 of record NC_080677.1, on the reverse strand, counting down.
GAGCCAAGAGGGAAAGCAAACTATTCATGGGCTTTCAGGGCTATTGAGTCCTGTCCTTGTTTCTGAGGTTCTTTAGGTGGAAGAAGTAGAACATGCTCTCCTTATATAACCTTTAGACCCAAGTTACCTTTCTTGTCAAATCCACTAGTATTTTCAACTCTTCCTTCTCTTGGATATTTTTAGCATACGTGGTGCTGGTGAAAGCCTTCCTAATTCTTGGTGCCTGCTTCCTAAGCCCTTTCTTCCCCTGGTGTCCCTGTTTTTTCTTTTACTCTCTGATCCCTCACTGGTTTAAGGTGAGCGTTGGTGGCTGGGATTAGCACAGTAGTGCTGAGCACCAAGTGTATGCAGAGCACTCCCATACTTCAACTCCCACCTCTCCCCACCCCCCTTTCCATTTGCTTGGTGTTTATTGCCTCACGTCTGAACACCCCCCAGACTCTTTAGCTTCCCAGCCTCCACGTGATCTTTGCTCTATCCAATCTCCCCATAATTCTCAGGACAATAGCAAGGCCACCTTTCCACACTCCTGTTTAAAAACTGACAGTTGGAGCAAGCCTAAGTGACAGCCTTGTACTCAAGGCATTCCACCAGACACACCAACTCTACTGGTCCATCCTCATGCCTCAAACACAAACTTCCGACTTCAACTTCTGCTTACAACTCTGTTCTTACTCATTCATTCAAAAAACATCTGTATGCCTTCTATGTCAAACACTGTTAAACGATGCTTTCACATATGTTCACTAATTTAATCTTTACAACCAATCCATGAGATAGGTTTTATTATCCTCATTTCACTGATGCAAATAGTAAGGGTTAGAGAGTTGTCTTGCTCAAAGTCAAAAAGCAGAGCCAGGATTAGAATCCAGGTTGTAGGTTCGTAGCCCAATGACCTTCCTTGTGTTTTTATGTCCCAGGGTCTTAATCCTCTCAATCTGTAATACCCTTTCTTTGGTTTTCTAACACCCCTTTTAAGAACTTTCTTAAATTTGCTTCATCCAGGAGCTTTAGTCATGTTTCCTTAGTGCTTTGAATATAGTTGGAATTAGATAATTAGAGACTGGTATTTGTGACAATAGTGCTAATTGCATTTGGTAAACTTGTCTCTGGTAATTCTATTTCTCTATGGCTTGTCTCTCTAACCAGATCTCAGTTTCCCAATGGTAGGAACAACATAATCTTCCTTAATTTTTTGGCATTAACTTTTAGTGCTTAGGAATGCACGGTAGGTGATTAATTGTTGCTTATCCAATAAATGGATAAATAAAACAAGAATCTTGCATTAATTCTGTTTCTGGCTCCAGATAATTCTCCAGATCCTTTGGTTTTAATCTTACTTACATTCACAGAATCTGAGTCCTAATAAACCTCATTTTCTTGTTTTTTGAGATAAAAATTCCAATGTTTCCTATTATGGTATCGTACTTGATAAACTTTCTAATTAACATTATATTTTAAATGCTTTTAAAATGCCCCATTACATGTTTGTCCAATAGTCCATGGCAGTTCAGATACGCAATTGCTATTATGGATTACCTGGTGACCATCATTAAATAATTAGAGAGACTTGAAAATGTGTAATGCTAATTAGGAACGTTATCGGCTATGGGCAGTTAAGAATAGGGAACATGATGATTTTGTTTTGGAGTTGCAACAAAAACATGGCTATGGGGATATGGATGAGTCTTTTGTGAATTTAGTGCCCAAGGAATGAAGTAACTATTTTATCCATGGAGAAAGTGGATTAATGAACTGTGCCTTTTTTTTTCTTGCTCCATTCTTCATTGGCTGTGAATGACAAAACACTTCTAGAATGAACTAGGGAAAGGAAAGGGGCCAAGCCCTGGGCAAAATATCCCAGAGCCCCTTATCTGTCCCCTTGAAGCATTCCCCAAATCAATTTCATCCTCTCTAACCTTGCTCCCACAGCCCTATGATCAGTTTGGCCTCTAATCAACCTGTTTATGAAGCAGTATTTTTTTTCCCCCTGAAAAAAAAGGCGACTGTTAGCTTCATTAAGAAATCATCCAAGATTGCCCAGAATTCTTACAAAACCCATTTGACCCTGACCATTGTTTCAAGCAGTCCCTGGAATGCTGGGGCGCTGTTACAGCATAAAAGCAAGGTAGCTTCTCTGAAGGAACATTACAGGCCTTGGGAAAAGTTCATTTGTTTAAAGAAAGAGTATTTTGCTATTCTGCTATTGCTAAGTGGTAAGAAATGGGTCTGGTGTTAAGGAAGTAAACTAGTTGTTTAAATGTCGTTTTAGAAGCATATAAAGTGATACAAAAAATTTTGCATGTGCATGTGCTTTTCTCTTAGGAGAAGGACCAGAGCTCTCATCAGATTTTCCCAGAGCCTTTTGGTAAACTCTGAGATTAGATGCATACTACATGTCAGACACCAAGGCACCATGAAAGGAACTTAGATGGCTCTATTTGTTAATGTTAATTAAAAATTGCAATGGCTAAACCCAAATGGCGAAAAAAGCGTCATCTCACAGAGCTGTCTTTCATAATTATATGGCAAAGAGCTGTGGAGACTTCGGGCCCAGCTCAAGGTCATTATTGTCCACCAGGAGTTTGGGGACTGCCTGGAGACCCCTCTGGTGTCTTGGCAGTAAAAAGAAGAGGGTGCTTTTTTTAATTCCTCAACCACAGCATGTTTCAGAATCACTTTGCCATCTTATGACTCAGGCAGCCTCACGGTGTACTAACTGCTTTTAAAGAGTCAACTCTTAGGTAGGTTGTGCCCATCTTGCTGGGGCAGGAGGTAGCTGCCCTCTGAAGCGGCTCTTGGGGTCAGGGTCACTTCAGCACTTCCTATGGACCCACATATGTGCTTTAATCCCCCTTTCCCCTCTCATCCAGTGTCGTGGTTGGGGACCCAGATTATGTGTTCAGATGCTTGAGCTTGTCATTTGATTTAATCTTGCTCAGGAACACAGTAATCTCAGGACCTGGAAAATTTCTGACTTCTTCACACATGGAATTAAGAAAGGATAAACAAAGAATAGTAGTAAGGATGGAAATTTTGGGAGATGTTTTCTCCTTCAGGTGAAATACAAGAGTCTTCATATATTTCCCCCCTTCCCCAAGTGGGAAGTCTGTTTGGGTGTGGCTGGGCCTCTTTGCCCTCCTCTATTCAAATGGAAATGACTTTCAGCTTCTGTAGCAGTTCGATATGGTTATGAATTCCAAAAATAGATATTGGATTATGTTTGTAATCTGGTCTGTACCTGGGTGTGACTAAGTTATGATTAGGGCTTTAATTGGGCCACTTCATTAGGGCAGTGAGTACCCACCCCTTACTCACAGATAAAAGGGATGACAAGGACAGAGTTGAAGGTTTTTGATATTGGTGTTTTGATGTTGGAGTTTGATGCTGAAGCCTTAAGCTGGAGCCCCAGGAAGTAAGCTCACAGAGAAAAGAGAAGCCAGCCCCAGGAAGGGAGGAACCCAGGAAGCCTGAACCCTCGCAGACATCAACAGCCATCTTGCTCCATCACGTGAACATAGACTTTGGTGAGGGTAGTAACTTATGCTTATGGCCTGGTATCTGTAAGCTCCTACCCCAGAGAAATACCCTTTATAAAAACCAACAAGTTTCTGGTATTTTGCATCAGCACCCCTTTGGCTGACTAATACAGCTTCATTCTTTCATGGTCTCCATTTAGCAAGGCTTTGTGGCATGCTGTGAGTGTGTGGAACTGGACTGTGTGCTGTCAAAGAAGCAAGCAGGGCCAATGCTCTCCCCATGCCCTGGGGTACCAGAGAAGTAAAGCTTTCCATGGTGAATTTAACAATGCAAACGTGAAGAACAACTCAAGGTGGTACTAATAGTCCCCTGGAAGGAGTGTGGACTTGAAGGATGGCAGAGAGGAGGTGGGGAGATCATCTCAGGTGAAGGAGTTGGTGCAAGCAAAGGAATGGGGTCAGAGAATGCACACGGCATGTGTGTGTATGTGTGTGTGAGTCTGAGAATGTGTGAATATGAGCATGTGTGTGTGAGTGTGACTGTAGGTGTGTGGGACTGTGTGAGAGTGTGTGAAACTGAGCATAAGTGAGTGTGCATGAGTATATGTGTGAGTATGTGTGTGTGTAAAATAGAGGAAGAAGGTAGACTTGGAATAGATCACGTTAAACCTGGAATTAAGTGTTCTTAAAAGTTGATCCGGTAGTTACTGGAAATTATTAGAGAGGTTATTGAGTGGTTAAGGGAAGAAATCTGAACTTTATAAAACCAGGCTCTGTGCTTGCTCCTTTACTGACAAAAATAATGTATTTTCAAAATTAGCACCCCATGAAGCATCCCCCCTGTCAGTTTAATTAAAAAAACCCAAAAACCTGTATATTATGGACATTGTTGGCCTCCTTATAAAAGCAAAAAAATAATCTATGAAGTATTTATGCCAAAAATAAAACCTCTGTGTGACATTGCTAGTAGTTTACAGGACGTGCAGGAAAAGAGGAACTGTTAAATGATACACAGGGATGCAACAACAGAATCCAGGAGGTGGGAAATCATGGGATTTAAAAAAACAATTTATCTTGGGAAAATTGGAAAATTTCAAACATATACAAAAGAAGCTAAAGTAATATAATGAAATACCAATGGATCCATCATTCAGTTTCAGCAATTATCAATTTATGGTCAATCACTTTGTTTCTTCTATATCCCCTACTTTCCACCTCCACCACTAATACTTCTGAAGGAAATCCCAGCATCATTTCACTTCATCCACTAATAGTTCAGTATGTGTTGTTTGTTAGAAGATAAAACAAAGACATAACCACAATACTATATCATACATAAATTATATCATCAAATATCCAGTCATTGTTCACATTTCCTTGATTGTCTCATAATTAAAAAAAAAAAAAGACATTTCTTTTACCAATCAAGACCTAAATAACATTGAAATTGGTTGTTATATCTCTGTTAATGGAAAAGCTTCCCTTCCTTTTCCTTTTTTGATTTTTCCTGTAATTTATTTGTTGAAGAAACCAGGTTCTGTCCCTAGAGTTTTCCACATCCTGAACTTCACTGATGCGTCCCCTTGCTTCATGGAACATGTTCCTCTCTCCCTTATTTCCTGTAAAATGGTGCTTATAGCAGGCTCAAAAATATTCCAAGTCAGTTTTCTGGCAAGGATACTTAGAGATGGTGGTGTGTATTTCCATGAGGAGGCACAGAGTGCCTGGTTGTCTCTCTTTTTATGGCTTGTCTAATTTAAGTAACTGTCCAGGCGGGAGTCTACACCAAGCTCTCTCTGGTTTCAAGCCTGAGCTCTTCCTGTCTCTTCCCTTTGCCCTCTAAGATTAATCTTGCCGTGTGGTATGGAAAGAATGGGCGGAATGGAGGCTGGGAGCTGGGAGACTAATTCATCTCAACCTTTATGTGCTGGACACTCTACTGGGCAGTGAGACAGCAGGCAACTGGTGTCATGCTCCAGGAACGCAGTGACGAGGGTGTGGGTTGGTGGCCATGGGGACTCGTCTCTCTGTGAAGGAAGGTGCAAACCACAGTTGTATTTTGGTTCCTGCAATTGTTATATTGCTAAGAGTCTCAGGCACCTGTTTATGCAGAAATCCTCAGCTTTCTATGATTTCTGAATGCTCAACTGAACTCTTAGAGTTAGAGAGGATCACAATTACCAAGAACCATTAATGTTTTAATTTTTTAGTACTGCTCCCTCTTCCAAAAAGGGTTTGAGGTGGAACTTTCTGCCTTTTAAAATTATATACATACTCTTTTTTCAGCTAACAGCATTCCATGCTCATTGAAAAATAGCAGCGATAACAACAACAAAACACGAAACTTCTATCTCAGAAATGTTTAACATAGAAATCCCACCTATCAGAGATAAAGCCTGGATGAAAATCTGCCGAAGTGTTAATAGTGGGGTGGGAGCAGAGGATACAGGGAGCTGTTGTTTAGTGCTAACCCGCTCTGTGTTTGAACACACATTCTACTTGTAATAGGGGAAAAAATATGTGATTAAAAATAATTATAATAAAAATGGCATCACACTGGACATTGTTTTGTGACTTGCTTTTTTCATTTAACAATGTATCTTGGGAGGTAGAATAGTTTAAAGATAGGCTTTTATAGACATTGTTTAGAAATTGTAATCGAAGGTAAAAAATCAGGATCATACTGTTAATTGATCAGTGGTGGGCTTGTGTAGTTTATTAGTACAAGTAATTGGCCTGCTGTTTTTAATTCTCAGGAACTGCTTCAGTTTCCTGGCTGATAAAACAAATATCGTGCAATGAGTTGGCTTAAACAATGGGAATTTATTGGCTCACAATTTTGAGCCTAAGAGAAAAAAAATCAAGATGTTCCTCAAGGCGATGTTTTCTCCCAGAAGGCTGTATGGTTTTGGGCCTGGCCGAGGTGGTCCGTGGTCCTTGGTTCTTCTGCCACATGGCAGTACACATGGCAGCCTCTCCTGCCTTCTCCGTTCTGTTGACTACCAGCTTCTGGTTGTTCCCTGTGTGGCTTTCTCCCTCTGCATCTGCTTATAAAGGACTCTAGTAATAGGATTTAGAACCATCCTGATTCCACTGGGCCACACCGTACCGGAAGTAGCCTCATCAAAGGTCCTACTTACAATGGGTTCACACCCACGGGAATGGATTAAGGTAGAAAACATAGGGTACACAGCTCCCAGCACCACGGGAACCCAAAATCCTGCTGTCTGATGGTCCTACCTCTAGCTACTCCCTGGATTTGGCCTAACAATAGCAGTTTAAGAAGCCCTGTGGCCTAGAGCAACACTGTGCCTTAGAGTTCCCTCCTGACAGCCTCCGTGTTACTCAAATGTGGCCAGTCTCAAAGCCAAACTCAGCATGTAAATGCAATGCCTTCCCCCAAGCGTGGGACATGACACCCGGGGATGAGCCTCCCTGGCACCGAGGGATCACTACCAAGTACCAGCTGATGACGTAACTAGAAAATGACCTTGAATTAAAGGTTCAATGCGGACCAGCAGAATATCCCTGTCTACATATAATAACAGGAGTTAAAAGTGCTGTTTGACCTAAAGTAAGGGGGAAATGGACAGGACAAATGAGTTCATATGGATATGAGTCTCTAAAAAAGAGTCTGGAGGTTGTCAGAAGGATTGCCCTTATGCACACCTGAGCAGAGTCTCAGAGACAGATAAAGTAGATACAACCCTAGGTATTGGTTCTTTTGAGGGCTAAAGAGACCCACAGGTTCTATGGTCACGGCAGATGGAGTTCACTGCCCTGTCAGTTGGCCCTTCTTTGGAGCTGCTGTTTCTGTGTGATGGAGCTGGACTCAGATGGGATCTCTTTTCACAAGCCTTTCATGCTACTTTACTGGAATTGTAGTTGGTGCTGGGGTTTAAGATATATGTAGGGGATTTGAATCTCTGGACTGACAATATGATAGCCAGGCCCTGAGCCTCAACAGACTTCAGCTCCTACACTCTGATTTATTGGACTTACCCCACTCAGCTAACATGGAGTTGAAGAATGTCAACCACCACACCATGGAGCCTAGAGTGCCTACAACTGAAAGCAGGAGGATTGCATCCAGTATCCATGTGGAATCTAAGCCTCCTCTTGACATAGATGTGGAATGGACACAACCAAGCCAAGGTCCACAGGAAGGAGGAATACGGTAAGGATTAGAGTGGACTTAATGATATTCTAGTCATGAACTATTGTGGTTAATAATCGAGAAAATGTGGCATTGGTGTGGAAAAAGTGGCCATGGTGGCTGCTGGGTGTGGGGAATGGGAGGAAGAGATGAGATGTGGAGGCGTTTTCGGGACTTGGAGTTGTCCTGAGTGGTGCTGCAGGGACAATTGCCGGACATTGTATGTCCTCCCATGGCCCACTGGATGGAACGTGGGAGAGTGTGGGCTATGGTGTGGACCACAGGCCATGGGGTGCAGCGATGCCCAGGGATGTACTCACCAGATGCAATGGATGTGACATGATGATGGGGGAGAGTGTTACTGTGGGGGAAGTGGTGGGGTGGGGGCGGTGGGGGTGAATGGGGACCTCATATTTTTTTAATGTAATATTTTAAAAAGAATAAATAAAATAAAAAAAAAGAAGCCCTGTGGTTCACAGACATTTTCAGGAAACTTTTCTCAAATGGGCAGAGTGCTGGCCAGCCTTCCCCTCTCCCTCCCTCCCTCCCTCCCTCCCTTCATTCCTTCCTCCTTCCTCCCTCCCTCCCTTTCTCTTCCTTACTTCTTTCCCTTCCTTCCTTCCCTCCGTCCTTCCTTTCTTCCATAGACTAAGGAAATATGATCTTCTTTCCAAATAAAAACATTTCTTTCTTCCTTCTGAAGTTGAGTCCTTCTGACAAGTGTATTTGCCTTGTTCACTATGTATCTGAGTGGCTAGGCCTTGAAGTAAGCATTAAGGTTCAAGCAGAAATAAAAAGCAGAGAACTTTATATATCCCAAAAAGTTGAAAACAAGGACTCAAACAGATATTTGCACACTGGTGTTCAAAGCAGCGTTATTTACAATTGACAAAAGATGGAAGTAACCCAGGTGTCCATCAACAAAATACTCCATACAATGGAGTACTATTCACCTGTGAAAAAGAACGGATTTCTGATACATGTTGCAACATGAATGAACCTTGGAAACGTTATGCTGAGTGATAGAGGAAGTTAGACTCGAAAGGACAAATATTTCACTTATGTGAAATCTCTAGAATAAACAAATTCATAGAGACAGAAAGTGATTGGTGGGCGACAGGGTTTGGGGAAAGGGGAAATGGGGAGTTATTGCCTAATGGGTCAAGGGTTTCTGTTTGGAGTGATGAAAAAGTTTTGGTAATAGAAGGTGTTGATGGCAGCACAACATTATGAATGTAATTAATGCCATTGAATTGCACACTTAAAATGGTTAAAATGGGAACTTTCGCATTATACATATATATTACCACAATTAAAAAAATAATTAAAAACAGGAGAGTCCCAGCCCTTGCCATCCTAAATACGTATTTTCCTTACTCAATACTGAAACGAAACTGTCGTCAATTGGATGGTGTTTCTAGTGCAAGCAAGTCGGTGCCCCTCTCTGAATCACCAGGTGGTGGGGTGGGTTTGGAGGTAATGCTGCAGCCAGAGATGATCACTGGGCTTCGGAGTGCATCTGCAGGTTTCCACACAGGCGGGCCACAGGCCCCAGTGCAAGTTCGGGCTCTGAATCCAGTTCCTCTCCCGAGACCTGACTCGCATATTAAAAACATCCGCTGAGCACACTAGATCCATGTATAATACGCACCCCTCCCAAGTATTCCTTATTTTTAAATAATTGTTTTAAAGACTAGACGTTGTACGTGTTGAACTTAGAATATAATTATCAAAAAACTTACCCATAATTAGGAAAACAAGAGTCATCCCCAAATTGAGTTCATGCACACATATTTCTGCCACCTTGGATTTTACATTATTATCTGCAATAGTTTTCTCAAATGGAGTGCCCTTTACAGATATCTGCCAAGCCTCATCAAAACAAACAAGCCCCTGTAATAAGAGTTAGCATATAAAGTGAGGGTGGACAGAGCAACAATCTTTTCCCTAGGGCTCTCTTTTTATCAAACGACCCTGCCCGATGAATAGAGCCCAGCGTTTTATGTTTCAAGTGTACCATATGGCATGATAAGAGAGCACTTTAATGACTTATTAGCATATTCTTCTAACTAGGCTTTCCTAGTTAAACCAGCTTGACAAAATCTGAATTTTAAAATATTTGCATGAAACCTCCTGGCATAAACAAGGCTTGGTAATTTGTTTGCTTTTGCCGGCAGTTGAAAGAGAAGCCGGTTGAACCTTCATGACAATGCTCCTGAGAAACATCAGGTCAGCCCTGTCCCCTTATGCGTTAAAGATTTGCAGCATTATTTGGATGTTGGGTCTCCCGTGATCTGAAGATTCCCCCCTCTGACTAGATTCTGTGCCTTAAATAATGGCCTCCTCTAGTCTTCGTTGACCTTGATCCTTCTTTTGTGGGGAATGGGGTTCTCTGGCTGAGATCTAGTTGGCTGCCTGCCTCATGGAAAAGCCTTTCAGGATTTTTCTGGGGGAAACCAGGCTGGGGTCTTCTCATGGTGGCCGGGGCAGGAGGGTCGGTTGCGTCTCCTCTGTGACTGCTCGAATTGCCTGCGAGCATGGGGTATAGGAGGAGGAATGGAACGGAGATGTCCATGAGACCTAGACATTGAGGAAACTAGCTTTTCTGTTTTTATACTATTGCAAATGCTGTAGTATTTATTTTTCTTTTTGAATTTGTCCCAAGTCAGTTCTTGGTACTTTTTGTGGACCAGGATGCTCTTGGTAGAGGTTGCCAGTAACCACATATGATGATGGTGACAGTCCTTGGTGGTCCCACAACAAGGCTGGCTTGTCATCTCTAGTACAACCACAATAACACTAGCATGTGGGAAGTGGATGTGGCTCAACTGATAGTATGTGGGAAGAGATGTGGCGTCTGCCTACCATATGGTGGGTCCAGGGTTCTACACCCAGGACCTCCTGACCCATGTGGAGCTGGCCCATGCACAGTGCTGCCCCGTGCAAGGAATGCCGTGCCACACAGGGGTGCCCTCACGTAGAGAAGCCCCATGCACAAGGAGTGCACCCCACAAGGAAACCCGCCCCACATGAAAAAAGTGCAGCCTGCCCAGAGTGGTGCTGCACACAAGGAAAGCTGACACAGCAAGATGACGCAACAAAAAAGAGACACTGTTTCCCAGTATCCTCCGATAATGCAAACAAATGCAGAAGAACACACAGTGAATGGACATAAGAGAGCAGACAGTGGGGGGGGGGGGAGGGTGGGGAGAGAAAGAAATAAAATAAATCTTAAAAAAAATAATCCTAGTATGTGAATGTAGATTTCACTGTAAGAAACTTTTCTACTTTATGGCACACGGTGTCACAAACCTGTTTCCCCCTAGTTATTTTTCCAGTTAAATGTAGCCACTGTAGCCACATGACATTATTATGGCCAAGGAGACATAAGTAGAAGTCTGTTGGGTAGTTTGTGGGGAAGCTTTTATTTCCTGGTAAAAAGAGACAAATCCAGCTTGCATTTGCCAGCCCTTGCTGGAGATGTTGCAGCTAACTTGTAACAATGAGGTAATAAGCAATAGGAAGGAAGCCAACACACTACACACTAAATATATGAAACCAGTAAACTCAATGTTAAAGGCATTAGTGGTCAGATCTTCTATAATCCCATTTCACAGATTAGGAAACTGAAGTCAGAGTGGTTGACTACGGTGCTCAAGATCAACAAACAAGTCCTTTGGCTTCAAGTACTGTGTTCTTTCTTTCTATTTTGTTAACAAGCCAAAAGGTAATACTTCTTACTGCTATTGAACTTTTACTAAATACCAATCCTAAACTAAGCTTTTTACACACATCACCTTATTTAATCTTTACAACAATCTTGTAATGGTAGGTACTATTTTACCTCTTTTGCAGATGAGGAAGCTGAAGCTCAGAAAGATAACGTATCTTCAAGATCATATTGGTAGTAAAGGATAATTTTCCTTTCTTTAAGAGATGGTGTGCCCATTAACGAGTTTATGTCAGATTCTTCCAATTTCTAAAAATTGAAATAATAATTCTTTAGAACAGGGCTTGGCAAACTTCTTCTTTGGAAGACTAGATAGTAAATATTTTAGGCTCTGTGGGACATAAGGTCTCTGTGGCAGCTACTCAACTCTGCAGTTATAAGTGGGAACGGATGGGTGGCTGTGCTTGGATGAAGCTTTATTTACAAAATCAGGTCTGGGCTGGAATTATCCCAGGAGCCCATAGTTTGCCAACCACTGCTTTAGACCAATATTAAAATGATAGTGTTTTTTGATGTAGACATGCTGGGTTTGAATTCTGTATGATTTTAGGTAAATCCTATAACCTGGGCCTCCCTTTCCAAATTAGAATGGTAATATCTGTCTTGCCAACCAACTGGGGTTGTTGTCAGGATCAAGAAAGATACTAGACAAGGAAGGGCTCCTGAGAAGAGCAAGTGCTTATGCAGATACAATTTGATAGCAGTATAATTCGATACCCATATAGTTCAGAGCCCCCTGGAAATCCTACCCCAGGCGGAACATCTTTGGCTTAAAGACCGGAGTCAACTGAGGTTGATCTGGGTGTCCTCCAGGGCAAGGTCCCTCCTCCTCTCACCAGGGGTCTTTGGGTGCCCATCAGGCCACAGCCTCTAGCTGGGTCTGGGGCATGGTCAGCCCTTGGGTAGGCTCCAGGCCCCCTGGCATGGAGACGTCTCTGGCTTTGAACCTGGGTCTTCAGTGACGGTGCTGATCTTCTGAGCTAAAGAGGGGTGAGGAGGGTACCACAGGGAGTTAGCCTGCATCTCTGCTGGGCACATGTGCTAAAAATGAAAATGGACTCTGCCTCCTTGCCCATGACTTATGAAACCAGGCTGAGGCCTCAACAGGAAAACCAGATAAAACCTGCCCCTTCTCTGCCATTCCCTTGACTTTTGCTGAGATCATCTGTGCAACTTCTGGCTGCTGAGAAATATTTTGGTCTCGGACAGTTTGGAAAGTCAACTTGTGGAAAAAATGGAGACAAAAATAGGCAAAAGAAAACCCTAAAATACGTGCCTTTGGGGTCCAGAAGGGGCTTCTCCTCCTCCTGCCTATGCTCTGGCAGTTCTTCCTGGAGGGCTCTCCTATCACCACCCTCCGTGTGCGTGCACACTCTCGCCAGCTCTGCTTGGACAGCTCCTACCTCTCCTTTAAGGGAGGGCTCATGCCGAAGCCTTCTGAGCATCCCCTCCCTCTGCTCTGCCGCCTCCACACTCCCCGTGGCTCTTCGGCTTAACCCTGAGATGGTATCGTCATCGATCCTTGTATTCCTCAGAGTTTCTTTACACAAGTACGTACTTAAAAAGGCCAAGTGAATGAGGAACGAGAGCAGCCAGGAGTAGTGGAGAGCCCTAGTTTTGGAGGGAAGTGACCCTGGTTCTCATCGGTCCATCAAGGACTAGGCAAGGTGCTTTATGAGAAAGTGCTTTGTCAACTGCAACATGCCACACACACTCGATCCTTTTTAGAATCGGTTGTGTTTATAGCCTTCATGCTGCTTGCCTTTCATTCCTGCTTATATGTTTCCTAAAGAAAGAGATCACAGGCAATGAAATAGGGGTTTGGGAATAAATCAGTGCCAGTTGTGCTCTTTTATCCCCCAATAGAACTGCATCTTTTCCAAGATTCGGGGGATTTTGTTTATTTCTGGTTATGTCCTCATGTACCTCTGTTTTCATGTTCTCGCTTAAGACCAAGGCTCTGTCAGCAGTCAGAGTGAAGAAAGGAGCCTGATCTCTGAAATCCAATCTGACCGGCTGCACCTCTGAGCTGCAGAGCACAGACTGCGTTTTCTGGAAACTTCCCCCCCAATAGTTACCCAATTAGAACCTGCATGTCATCATCTTCTTAGCCTTATTTTCTATGGTCGCAGAGTCAACGGATAGCAATGCTGGGTAAATCTCTTAAGCTTAACGTGCCTAATTAACTCACATATGCCACAGACAGGAGCCCGCACTATTTCTGGCACAGAGAAGTGAGAAAATGCCCCTTACCTTGGGTATCAGGTAACTAACACAGCTCTGCCAAAGTTTGGTTGTGAAACACGAAGCCTCTGAAACCCGTTGGTGTTAAGTGCACACCAAATATTCAATCCAGACATGTCGTGCTTGAACTATTCTGGGGCTCATAAACCTTTCATCGGAATCAGAGGTGAAATATTTGGCCTTATTTGTAAGTCCCATATTTCTAAAGACCTTGGGGACTCATTTAGTATTCCCAGCAGAAAGGTCACAAGGTCGGTTTTCAGGGGTCCTGGTTTAGTGGAACCGATGAATTTAAGCACGAGATACTTTCATGATTTTCCAGGGACCAGCACCTTGTTCTCCTGACGTTGCCTGCTCCCTCCCCTCCCCCCAGCCTGAAAACCCGAAAACTCAGCACGGTTGTGTAGTTTGCACTACACGGTCCTTACATTTTCTGATCAAAACGTTGAAGCCTTTATTTAATAGTAACACCAGGGAAGGGGCCTAACTCCTTGATTTTAGGCAAACTGTGTTAGAAAAAGTTGTGATTTTATTGGGGGAGGGGGTTTACTTAAATTTACAGGCCCATGAAATCTAAGTGTTAGGAGGGTCCCCTTTGCGATCATCTAGCCCACTCTTCATTTCACAGATGAAGGACCTGAGACCTAGAGAGGCCGGTTCTCTGACCTGGGGCAAGTGGCCTCACTACTCATTGCCTCAGTTTCCTCATAGAAGTTCTGAGGATTGAGGGAGGTAATCCATCCAAATAATTAGCACAGTGCCTGATGCAGGGTGCATATTAGCTGTTCCAACTGCTGTTTCTGCTATTATTTCTCAGATCACTTATTTCGAAGCTCCACTTTTCCTTTTCATGGCACCTCGTTCTGTCCTTCTGTGACCAGCAGTGTGTCCAAATCTGGGACTCTGAAGCTGCTTACAATGATGAAGTTTTAGGGGATGCGATTCTCTTATTTTCCCAAATATTCAAAGCCCCCAGAGATTGAAAATCCTCAGGAATCTACAGTTAGTACTAGAGTTGATAGGTTTATGTCTGAGAGACTTATCTTTGGACTTTCCATGTGCCAGTTGGGCCCTGAATCTCAAAAGAGCTGCAACACCTACTCTCCAGTTCATTGGACCCACCCAGAGGAACCAACAAGGAAATGATGATGGACGACCATCTAAAGGCACAGAGAGAGTCTACAACTGCAAGCAAGCTAGTTCCATCTATCTGCCCCATGGGATCTAAGACCCCTCTCAATTAGAGGTGGAGAGGGCATCGTCCCAGAATCCTTAGAATTGGGGAATGAATGATGAACTAGAGTAGACTTACTGTTATTCTACCATAGACTTATTGTTATTCTAGCAATGGAAGAACTTTTATCATTGATGTGGAGGCAGTGGCCACTAGAAATTCTGAGGGGAGGGAGAGGGAAAAATAGGTGTAATATGGGGGCATTTTTGGGACATTGGAATTGTCCTGAATGACATTGCAATGACAGATACAGACCATTACATATTTTGTCATAACTTACAAAATTGTGCGGGAGAGAGTTTAAACTGTAATGTAAATTATGATAATTATGATCCACACTTAGTGGCAATGCTCCAATATGTGTTCATCAATTCTAACAAATGTACCACACTAATGAAGGATGCTGTGAATGTGGGAAAGTGTAGGAGGGGGAGGGAATGGGGCATGTGGGAATCCCCTACATTTTTTATGTAACATTTCTGTAATCCAAGTATCTTTTAAAAATAAATAAAGTAAAAAAAAATTTTTTAATTGAAAAATAAAAAATCCTCAGGAACCAAATATCACTACTCCTAGATTCCTATTATCAAATTAGTTTTAAGAATTGAATTTTTAAAAATGAGATGGAAATGTTTCCTTTATAAACAAACAGCTTATTTAAAATCACAGAGGAGCTGTTTCTATGTTCTGTTTCATTAGAAGGAGTTAATTTTCTTGCTCGATTTGTTAGTGATGTTCAGACAACCCGAGACTATGGAGTGCAGGTGTTGTCTTCTCCCTCGCTGACTCCACTGCCTAGAACCACCTCCCTGCAGAGGTGGCACTCACTCAGGCCTCCCGGGGCATCTGAGCTTTCTCTCCGGGAAGGTCAGCTCCTGACACACCAGTCCTCTCAGGAGAGAGGCGAGCAGGAAGGACCTCCTGGCTTGCTCTATGGCTAGCTAACAACAATGGCTAATGTTTCCTGAGCACATACTATGTGCCAGGCTTTGTTTTAAGCATTTTATATTTATTTTCTCCTTGAACCTTCATGGCAATCCTATGAATTAGGTTCCATTTTACAGGTGGAGAAATCAAGGTACCAAGAGGTTAAGCAACTTTACTGAAGTCACACAGCACCCTCCCAAGTGTCCAAGCCAGGGTCTGACATACATATATGTATATATGTATATATTGTAAAGATACATGTAATGATCCTATAGTGTTTTTCTGTACCTTGCTTTTTCCTCTTAACAAAAGATGAGCGATTTCTTCATTTCAGTATTGTCAATATTTATTTCATTTTTTCTAATGGACAATAAAAAATTCTATTTTCCATTCATTTATCTCTTTGTATGAAAATAGAGCACTTACATTATTCAGCATTATGCCTGATATGGACACTTAACTTAATTTTTTTCTTTTTTAAAAAGACATAACAAGACAGAATTCCCATATGCTACCCTACCACCAACAGCTTGCACCGGTGTGGAACATTTGTTACAACTGCTGATAGCACTTTTTTGCAATTTTTAAAAAATAGTAGTTACCTTTGTTACAATGTTGCTGATGAAAATTATTATAATAGTACTATTAGCCATCATCTGTAGTTTACATCAGGTATATTTTTTCTTTATGGTACCCTATTATTAACACCCTATATTAAGGTTGTAGATTTGTTATGACTCATGAAAGAACATTCTTTGTGCCATTTATCAGCATCTCATCTGTTACCTTTTTTATGTATGTTCACAATTTCTTCAGTATGTTCTGAAGAACAGTGTCTTCTTAATATCCTTACTCTTTTCCTTCAATTCATTAAGTTGATTCATCATATTTGTTTGGACATCTCTGATTAGTTGTTCCATGTTTGGCGTTTGTTCGTTGGACTGGGCCATGCCTTCCTGTTTCTTAGTATGGCTTGTAATTTTTTGTTGGTGTCTAGGCATCTGTTTATCTTGATGTGTTTATCCAGTTGATTAGCTTCTCTCTCTATTCTATAGTTTTATTTTATTGCTGTTTTTGTGTGTGTGGTACAGTTTCACTCTGACACTTCATTCCTCTTATTCTATTTCCTTGTTGTTGTCTGTGTTCCCTTGGGAAAAAATATTAGGACCATAGAAAAGAAAAGAGATAGGAAGAGAAAAAGAATAATAGAAATAATAATAGTAAAAGGTAGGAGAATCATACAAGACCTAGGGAATTGAAAAATTAACATGAGTAAGAGGTACAGAGGGATAAGATTTAAAAAGTGGAAATGAAACAAGAAACAGAATAGAGAAAAATATATACGATGAGTTAAAGACCAGAATAATGAGAAGAGGGGAAAATAAAAAAGAAAAGGGAGAAAAAATTTTTAAAAAGAAAGAACACAGAGAAAAAAGGAGATAGAACTGAAAACAAGAAAAATTGGAGACCAAACAAAAAGAGGTAGAATCGAAGGAACAACAAGATAAAACAGAAGATGTGAAGGTGAAGGAGAGAAAAGAAAAAGCATAGGTAGAGAAAATCAGTAAAAAAGGGGAAAAAAAGAAAAACAAGCAGAGAAAGAAAGGGAGGAGAAACACAACAAACAACAGGAATGATTCATTTTCAAAAAGGAGAAAGAAGAAGAAAAAATAAAAATAAGAAAAAAAAAAAAAAACCAAAACACGGAAACACAGCCTTCTCTCTTAGACCCCTAGGGATCTCAGGCTGCTGGTGTCATCAGTCAATCACCCTGCAGCCTGCCTTCTGCAGGTTTTTTTTTTTCCACTTAAAAAAATTTTTTAAAGACACTTGGATTACATAGATGTTATAGAGAATATACAGGGCACTCCTATATGCCCTGCTCCCTACACCTCCCACATTTTCCCACATTAGCAACATCTTTCATCAGTGTGGTACATTCACTGCAACGGATGAACACCTTTTGGAGCACTGCCACCAAGCATGGATTGTAGTTTACATTGTAGTTTACACTCTCTCCCATTCGGCTCTGTAGGTTATGGCTGGATGTATAATGGCCTGAATCTATCATTGTAATGTTTTTTTTTTTTTTTTTTTTTTAAAGATTTATTTATTTATTTAATTTCCCCCCCTCCCCTGGTTGTCTGTTCTTGGTGTCTATTTGCTGCGTCTTGTTTCTTTGTCCGCTTCTGTTGTCGTCAGCCGCACGGGAAGTGTGGGCGGCGCCATTCCTGGGCAGTCTGCTCTTTCTTTTCACGCTGGGCGGCTTTCCTCATGGGTGCACTCCTTGCGCGTGGGGGCTCCCCCACGCGGGGGACACCCTTGCGTGGCAGGGCACTCCTTGCGTGCATCAGCACTGCGCCTGGCCAGCTCCACACGGGTCGAGGAGGCCCGGGGTTTGAACCGCGGACCTCCCATATGGTAGACGGACGCCCTAACCACTGGGCCAAAGTCCGTTTCCCTATCATTGTAATGTTATTCAGTATGATTCCCAAGTCACGAAAAGAACCTCCTGTTACTCCTATTTTTTCCCCTCTCCCTAACCCCAGAACATCCATGGGTCACTGCCTCCACAACAATGGATTTTATCCACAATAGCATCACAATAAGTCTAGAGTGGAATACTAGGAAGTTAATTTTAGTCCATGGTTCATTTCCCAATTCTGAACACTCTGGGATGGTGATGCCCACTCCACCATTAATTGAGGGGGCTTTGATTCCATTCATCCAATGGATGGGACTCTCTTGCTTGCACTTGTAGGCCCTCTCGGTTCCGTGGTATGTTGTTTGTCCATCATCTCCTCTTTGTTAGTTGTCCTGGTTGAGTCCATTGAACTGGAGAGTAGGTGTTGCAACTCTTTGAGATTCAGGACTCAGCTGACACTAGGACAGCCCAAAGATGTAAGTCTCTTGGATGTACACCTACAAACTCTAGTACTAATTATAGACTCAAATAGGACAGAAGAGTCATGCATAGGGAAACCACTCCTCTGCTGGTTTTGAACCAGGTTTTAGTGAGTAAAATAAGGAAAATTAAAAAAGAAATGAACTTTTTTATCTTTTTTTTTTTTAAATAAGAGATCCAAGAAACACTAGTAGAGAGAATGTCTATATGCCCCCTGTCATAAAGTTTCATCTGAGCACCTGATAACTCAGTGGATCGCTTCTCAAAGAAGAGCTAAGAATCAAACCAGGGACCTCGCATATGCTAGATAGGAATTCCTCCACTAAACTATCGCACCTCCTTGGTTTACTTTGCCTTTCTGAAGGCTATGTGTCCCTTTTCCCTCAGGCAGGTTAGATTCCTGCTGGTCAGCCTGTCTCTGCCTCCTCTCTGATGTAATTCCTCTTTACCTGGGCCCGGGGGTGACCACCTGCCAGAGGGGCTCTCCCTCCCTTGTTGTTTTTGCACTGGCTGTCTGCTTTCTGTGTCCATTCTCTGTGTGTTCTTCTTGTGTCTGCTTGTCTTCTCTTTAGGCAGCACTGGGAACTGATCCTGGGACCTTCTGGAGTGGGAGAGAGGTGCTCAATCTCTTGTGCCACCTCAGCTCCCTGGTCTGCTGTGTCTCTTATTTTCCCACCTCTGTGTTTCTTTTTGTTGCGTCATCTTGCTGGGCCAGCTCTCTGTTCGGGGCCAGCACTCCTGTGTGGACCAGCATGCGGCATGGGTCAGTGCTCCATGTGGGTCAACTTACTGCTTGAGCCAGCTTGCCTTCACCAGGAGGTCCTGGGAATTGAACCCTGGACCTCCTATATGGGAGAAAGACACCCAATCTCTTGAGTCACATCCACTTCCTGACACTTAACTTTTAATATGCCTGCCTTGAGATACCCCACAGTTAGGCAGTTCCTAACTTCCTTTTTTGGCCAAGTCTTTCTAGAGAAAGCCAAAGAATTATCTGGATAATTCAGACAGAAAGTATTTACCTAGATAATTGTTGTAAAAAGCAAATAATGGTAATGACAAAGTTATAGGAAGTAACTAAGAAGTTTATTATCGTGTCGGCATAGAAAGAATTCAAAAATTATTTTTACATTAATAATAACTGCCATTATTGAATTCTTTCTACTGCCAGGCCTTGCATTTTACATAACTTTTATTCTTAATCCTTTCACCATTTCTATGAGGTTGATATCACCTCCATTTTATAGCTGTAGAAATTGGGGTTCAGGATGATTAAACAATTGTCCTAAGGTCTCAAAGTTGATAAAAATGAATGGAGACAGGATTCAAATGTGGACTGATATGAAGCCAAAGCCAGTGCTTTGTAACAACTCTGCTGTACTGCTTCCACACACACACACATAGGTAATGTAGTTTATTTATTTATTTTTTAAAGATTTATTTATTTATTTATTTCTCTCCCCTCCCCCCTACCCCGGTTGTCTGTTCTCTGTGTCTATTTGCTGTGTCTTCTTTGTCCCCTTCTGTTGTCAGCGGCATGAGAATCTGTGTTTCTTTTGGTTGCTTCATCTTGCTGTGTCAGCTCTCCGTGTGTACGGCACCATTCCTCGGCAGGCTGCACTTTCTTTCGCGCTGGGCAGCTCTCCTTACGGGGCGCACTCCTTGTGCGTGGGGCTCCCCTACGCGGGGGACACCCCTGCGTGGCAGGGCACTCCTTGCGCGCATCAGCACTGCGCATGGGCCAGCTCCACACGGGTCAAGGAGGCCCAGGGTTTGAACCGTGGACCTCCCATGTGGTAGGTGGACACACTAACCACTGGGCCAAGTCCACCGCCAGTAATGTAGTTTATTTAGTGATTATAAGGGGATATATTTTTTACTGTCTGAAATACATTGTTTTATGTATTAATCTATTTAACCATATCAGTTATTCAATATTTTAATATCACTCCAGCATCCAGTTTTATTACTCCCTGCTCCCCCATCCCTGACTGATATTCTAGTCAAAACTGAACCAGTCACTTTTAACTAGACATACCTCATGTTTTCCTACCTACCAGTATATTAATATATTTTGGCCATAGAAATACTGAGAGAAGTCCTCATGTCAGTCAATTCTGTTTTGGGACAGTTTAGCTCAATCAGCTTTTATAGAGCAATTACTAGGTAGTGACTAAAGAGAAAAACAGTAACAATGGGGCTGGAAAAGATGGGAAAGTCCAGGATGTGGCCATGTGCCTGGAGCCGCCATCGTTCTCCTGCATTGGCTGAGTCAACAGAGATGGGTGACCAGAAGTGATCCCTTCTGTCTTTTTAATTTTTAAGATTTATTTATGTATTTCTCCCCACTCCCTCCGTTGTCTGCTCTGTGTGTCCACTTGCTGGGTGTTCTTTCTGTGCCTGCTTGTATTCTCATTAGGTGGCTCCGGGAACCGATCCTGGGACCTTCCAGAGCGGGAGAGGGGTGATCATTCTCTCACGCCACCTCTGCTCCCTGGTCTGTTGCGTCTCTTATCGTCTCTCCTCTGTGTCTCTTTTTGTTGTGTCATCTTGGTGCGCCAGCTCTCCACGTGGACCAGCTCGCACACGGGCCAGCTTGCCTCCACAAGGAGGCCCTGGGTATTGAACCCTGGACCTCCTATAGGGTAGACCGGAGCCTAATGCTTGAGTTACATCTGCTTCCCTGCGCTGTACTTTCTGCAAGACACCGGGTGCCTCTTTCTCCTTGAAAGGGGACAAAAACCACCTCCATTCCCTTATCTTTTAGCTTCCATCTTCTCCATTCCTGCTTGCTCCCCAATGCAAGCAACCCTGTTAACATGGTAATATTCCTGTTTTGAATTTTTCTCCTTCCTTAGCTAAGAATTGAATAGAGCCCTGAGAAATAGTTTCTGCAATCTTTGTGAACTTACAATCTGTAATGGATCTGGCATTACAAAGGAGGATTGAAGAACTATCAGTGCTCCGTGTGATACCCTGAGTATGGACTCAGTTTAGAGAGGTGGCCTTGCAAACTGTGGGGCAGTTAGGAAGAGACTGCTCTCCATTCTTATGGACTGGAGGACACTCAGAGAGAATGAATGTTTGCTGTGGGAAGCTGTGTGAATGTTTGATTCAACTGTAGCTTGCTGAACAACCCGAAGAAGGTTGAAGCAGGACAGCTCACTCCTCTTTTAGCCAGGGCCGCCTTGCCACTTGAACATACCTGGACTTCTCCCACCTCAAGGACTTGGCTCTACCTCCGGGCATCTCAGTGGCAGCCCTGATTGACATTTTGGGGGCTCTCCTGTGCACTGTAGGGAGTTTTGCAGCACCCCCGGCCTTGACACACTAAATGTCAGTAGCACCCCTCCCCTTGCCCAGTGACGACAATCAAAAATGTCTCCAGACTCTGCCAAAGTTTCCCCAGGGGACACAGTCGGCGCCTGGTGAGGACGCTGCTCTGCCCTTCCCTTTGGCTGGCACACCTTCCCCTCAGAGGCCCATGTGGCTGAGTCCCTCGTGCCTGCAAGTCCTGCAAGTGCCGGCACCCCTGGGCGGCCCATCCTGATCACCTTCTTTATTGCAGCAAAAACTGCGTCTCTCCCAACTCCCTTCCCTCCCTTCATCTTGTCTGCTATTTAATCTGTGTGATCGTCTGACAAACCATATAATGTACTGACCTGTCCTCTCTCGTTAGACTGTAAGCTTCTGGAGGGAGCAATTTTGTTTCCTGATACTTCCTAAGCACCTGGAGCAGTTCCAGAGACATTGCTAAAAAAAAAGTATATATTATATATACACACACACACATATGCAAAAGCACACTGTGAAGTCTAACCCGCACTCCAGTTCTCTACCCTCCCAGCATTCCACCCCAAAGTTAAGTAACCATTTTTATTAGTTACCAGTATATCTGAATGAGTTTCTTTATGGAAACTCAAGCAAGTAGGGATATAAATTTCTCAGCTGAACTTTTTTTTTAATACACAAAGTTGGCGTACCACACACCTGTGCAGCACCTTGCTTTTTTTCTTTAACCGTGTGTGCTTTATGGTTATCATTTTCTGTCAAGCAAGAGTTTAGCTTCCCTGTTTAAGCTCTTCCTCTCTGTGGTGAAACTCAGAGGTCCACAGCTTGTAAATACTGAACTAACTTCCCTGCCCTTCCTGTTACAGTCCTTTAACAAACAGAAAACTTGATTTGCCCGTTATACTTGAATTCAGATTTCAGCCAGAACTCGGCCGGGTCTCAGCCAGTCAGCAGCTGCCTGCCTGGTTTTCTGCATGAGAGCTATTCACTGACTCAAGTCCCTATGTCATTTGATTATTTTGGATTATGTGACCAGCTTTTTTTTTTTTTTCCCCCTTTCTGATGTAAATTCAGTGTGTTCCCTCTAGGATAGGGCCAAACATTGGCACTTATTGGAAACCAGCCAACCTGTGAGTGGGTGGGATGTCTCTGTGGACACCAAAGTCCTAGAGCTGGCCCTTTGGGCAAGAATCCCCTGGGACATTCCTAGGCAGCGTTCCCAGAAGTGGCTGCAGGAGAAGACCTAGGAGAAGTGCCTTGCTCAGCCTCAACTGCACTGGGGATGACCTTGATGCTCATTTAGAAATGACTCCTCTGGACTGCAGTGCAGAGGGGCAATGGCTCCCCCTGCCATACATATAATGGGCCATCAGAAACCCTGACAGGCAGAAACTGGGCGGCCCAGAGAAACAGCTAGTTGCCTTCACTCTGAATGTGCAAAAGGCCCAAGAAGAAAAATCTGGCCTAGTGCCAGTGGTGTGAGTCCCTGACGGGGGCTTTATCCAGTGGAAGCAAATAAATGGTGTGTGTTTTGAAATTAAGCACTTAGTGATTATTACTTTAGAAGTCTTAAAACATTTAGCTTTCAACTTATCAGGCCTCAATGTATGACATTTCATGCTAGCCAAAATGGCTGTATTTTTTAAAGACCTAAAAGATAAAATACATACCAACCTTTGAAATGATAAACAAAGCATTAGAATGACAGATAACTACTGGTTAAAAGAAGCTATTATCTTGGGTGCACATACAAAGGTTTCCCTTCTCATTTGGGAGGGACATGCTCGGGTCACGATAATTAAACATTGTTTTTCTCTCTTTAGTTCCAGAAAGGTTAGACAGAAGTTGCAGCAGGCAAAAAGGACAGCTGGATCATGCATCTTTCAAATGGGAAAAACTGGTGCCCCTCATCACAGATGAACCGGTGAGGAAATACTTTAGAAAAGACTGAACTCATCCTTATATAGGGTATGCAATCTAATCAGTGCTCTGAGAAAAGCAGAGGGGAAGGATTAGAAATAATAGTCTATGTTTATTTTTGTCTGGGATCTATGGAAATGCAGGTTTATGGCTTGACTTGAGTTCTCACAGTTAAAATATATGGTGTATATAATAGTGCTTGCAGCCAGGCTTGGGCCTGGCCTCATCGGATTTCACAAGGTAAAAGGCAGGCCACGAGCCTACTAGAGCCGCAGACTCAAGACGGGGCACCTGGCACCACCTAGAGGAGTTCCTACCTGCACAGTGGCCACCTGCGACCATTGCGCCTGTTGTCTCCTACCTCCTTCACCGTCACTGACTCCTACAAGAAAGTCACAGACAGGTCTCTAAACAGCCATACTCGGTATAGCCATGGATTGCAGTATTTAGTTTAAGGTCTTCTCTGCTTCTTCCTCTTTTTTTTAAACAAGCATAATAATATAGTTTATTTCAAGCTGAAAAACAACACTACTTCCTTTCTACAAATTGATAGAACTTTGGTTTATAATTTTTTTAGCCTATGTACTCTTTTTTTAAAAAAACAGCTTTATTGCAATATCATTCACATGCAATATAGTTCACCCATTTAAAGCATGCAAGTCAATGATTTTTAGTATATTCACTGATTTGTGCAATTATCACCACAATCTAATTTTATAATATGTTCATCACCCCCAAAAGAAACCCCATGCTTGTGAGCAGTCATTCCCCATTTCTCCTGCTCCTCTAGCCCTTGGCAACCACTAACCTATTTTCTGTCTCTGTAGAGTTGTCTATTCTGGCCATTTTTTAGAAATGGAATCATGTACTATGTGGCCTTTTGTGACTGGTTTCTTCCACTTGCCATGATGTTTTCAAGGTTCATCTGTATTGTAGCAGGTATCAATACTGTATTCCTTCTATTGGCAAATAATTTTCCATTTTATGGATATACCACATTTTGTTTATCATTCATCAATTGATGGACATTTGGATTGTTTCCCTTTTTTTGGCTGTTGTGAATAATGCTGCTATGAACATTCACACACAAGCTTTTACATGGATGTATGTTTTCATTTGTCTTGGGTATATATCTAGGAGTGAAATTGTTGGGTCATTTGATAACTCCATATTTAATCCTTAGCGGACCTGCCAAACTATTCTCTGCTTTTTTAGAGAGTGATAACTGTGCTACTTTAGCCTGGTGTCTCTGCCAGGATTTGGGTAAAGAGCGTACCTTTGAAACAGGTGCATCATAAACAGGTGCATTGTTTATTTATAACAAATAAAGCCTTCTCTCAGCAATTTGAAAATATTCTTTTGCAATCTAAGGATTTCTTTCCTTAGTCTACTTTCCCTTTCTTCCTTCCCACATCCATTCCCAGTTTCTTTCTTTCTTTTTTTAAAGATTTGTTGTATTTATTTCTCTCCCTCCCCTCCCAGTTGTCTGTTCTCTGTGTCCATTTGCTGCATGTTCTTCTTTGTCCGCTTCTGTTGTTGTCAGTGGCACGGGAATCTGTGTCTCTTTTTGTTGCATCACCTTGCTGTGTCAGTTCTCCATGTGTGTGGCGCTATTCTTGGGCAGGCTGCACTTTCTTTTGCACTGGTGGCTCTCCTTACGGGGCGCACTTCTTGCATGTGGGGCTTCCCTACGTGAGAAAATCCCTGTGTGGCATGGCACTCCTTGCGCGCATTAGCACTGCGCATGGGCCAGCTCCACACGGGTCAAGGAGACCCGGGGTTTGAACCACAGACCTCCCATGTGGTAGATGGCTGCCCTATCCATTGGGCTAATTCCGCTTCCCCCAGTTTATTTTCTTGTCAATGTTAATATTGAGTCAGGTTACCAGGAGTGGAGGTTTGCAACAAGAGGGAAAACCAGATAAATGGTTATGAGGTCATCATGGACTGTAGAAACTCACACTGGGCCATAATGGCCTATGTTGGATTCTCTTGGTGATAAAATTTATATTTTAAACATATATTCTTAACTCTTTTTTGCTAACAAAGTCTAAAGATAATATTTTAATGCAACTCCTGAATAATGCAAGAAACTATGCATGCTTAAACTTCCTTTTACATCCCCCTCTCTGTTTTAACATTTTAATTATTTTTTATCTACTCATCTATATTTTGTCATATTCTTTAAGATTTACTAACACATACTGCTAATATCCTTGCTAACCAATGCTTCTGGTTTCCCATACCTTCTAGATTTATTCCCTTTGCTGAAGTATATCCTTTAGCAATTCTTTCAGAAAGGATCTGTGGTCACATTTCACTTTGTTTCTTGAATGACTGTTTATCTGGTTTATCTGGCAGAAGAAAATACTGTCTAGGTGCTGTCTCAAGATTTGGATCATTCTTCACAAGGGTCACTTTTGTCTGGTGCCCTCCCTTTTCCTCTTCATCATCTTCATTGTTAAGTCTTTGTGGCTCAACACAATTAAAATGAAATTCTCATTCATATCCTAGCCCAAAATGTGTCAGGTGGCTCTCCTGACTGGATTGCTATAATGGAAGGGATGTTGCTCCTTCCATTTTATGGTTCTGCTATACTTGAGTCTTTTTCTAAGAGAGCATCCAACCAGACCTAGAAGTGGTGCACTTTATTTCTACCTACATCATCTTTGCCAGACCAATCACATGGCACCAAGGGAAGTTGGGAAATGTTGCCATCTTGTGTGCTCATGAAGAATGGAGATTTAGTGGACCCAAGGCATTTTATCAGGACATAAAATTCTTGGTTGACCATTATTTTTCCTAAGCACATTACAGATTTATTCCATTTTATTTTGGCATCTGTCATTGTTAATGAGAAGTCTCTGGTATGTTTGATTGTTGTTCTTTGGTTGATAAATCTATCTTTTCTCTCTGGATTCATTTAAGATTTTTCCATTTGTCTCTGATGGATGCAAGTTTTACTTGCAGGGGTCTATTTGTAGTCTTGTTTTTATTTATCCTGATTAAAAATTGATGTGCTTTTTCAATCTGAGAAAGCTTCTCCCCCTCCATATCTGGAAAATCCTGGGTCAAGATATCTTTTAATATTTACTTTCCGCCATTCTCTGTTTCTTTATGGACCTTTTCAATCTATTTTTCATGTCTCTTAACTTCTCTTTCATATTTTCCATACTTAGCTGTTTGTCTTATGTAGGGAGTGATTTCTTTAATTCTCCTTTCAGCTCTGTTTGATCTATTGTTTAACTTGTCTATTAAGGTTTTTTTTTTTAAATTTCAGAGAAAATATTTGTTTATATCTGGGATACTTATTTGTTTCTTTTTCAAATCTTTCTGCTCTTTCTTGTGTTCTTATTTTATGAATTATATTCCTTCATCTCTTTGAACATTTTAAACATTTATTTTGAAGGCCCTTCAAATTAAACTTGTTCTGCTTTCTTTAATTCTTTGGGTATGAATTCTTCTATGTCTTAGGTCTGTGGGCTCATATCCTTGAGTTTCTTTTTACATGGGAATCACATATGTGCTTTAGAGTTATTTCATGGCTTTATCTGCTCAGGCCCTATAGAGTTTATCAGGTCTGACCAGTTTTTATGTTACTTTTTGACTTGTGATTTCTTCATGTCAAAGAACATTTGGGCCCATACTCAGAAAGACTTGGAGTTCTGATTCCTTGGGAATGATAATATTATCTACTTCTTAACTCATAGATGCTAACCATTGTTAGCTATGATTTCTAGATGCAGCTCAAGGAACTCTCTTTGTCCCAAGTGTCTTAAGCCAAGGTGCCCCTAGAACCCTTCAGGAAGAACTACTGAATGAGTTTGTGAAGAGAAATATCTATAAAAGTTGGAGAAATGCCCTCTAGTTGTCAGCATCAGGCAAGTGTCAGGGTTGAAAAGTAAGAACATTAAGACATGGCTGTCTCTCAACTATGCTCCTGCTATTATCATCTTCCCCTAGCCACTTAGTCAACAGGAACCATATTTGCTAATGGTAACAGCATCTAAAGATATCTATCTTCATTATGACCAGTGGGATCTGTGTAAGGGAAGACAAAAGTCTTATTTCCAGACTGTAAAACAAGCACTCATGATGATTATTCAATTGAAAATATGATGATTATTCATATTTTGAATAATCTTGATGATTATTCAATTGAAAAATATGAGACAAAAATGAAGTTAATCAAACACTTTGATTTTTTTAACCTTAAAATTTTTATTTAATTGGGCTGTACCTATTTGTTAATATCTTAAAGTGACTTCATTGTTTGGGACTCTAAAATTAGTTTCATTTTCTTCTTTTATTTTACTTTTCTCCTGTGTTCCCACCCCCATTGCAAGGTAACTTTCCTGTAAACATCTCTGCGCCATGTTTGTCAATAAAGAGGAAGGTTCAGCCAATTTTGGGGGTAGGAGCAGAGCAGACACTCCTATCCACCAATAGTGGTCTTACATAAGCACCAACAAATGTTTCACATGCTGATAAAGTGCAGTTTTGCACTAATCTAGTTGAGTCTTTTCTTAGTCATCTGCCATCTGGTCTGTGCCCTGAGTAATCCTTTAATTCCAATTTACCATGGCCGGCCCATCTGACCTCCCTGAAAGGTATCCAGATAGGAGAGGCCTCACTTCTACTCAAATTGTCAACGAAGGCTGAGTTCATCCAGGATCCCTTTTTTTTTTTTTTAAAGTTTGGAATCTAGGAAATTGCCAAGCACTTCCGTGTTACTCACTGTGAGTAAGGGGTTCCTTAGCCATCGACTACCTTTGCATTATCACTCTTCACCCCATGGCATGGAGAAAGCAAAAGTCTCACAAATTAAACCCCAACTTTAAAGGCTTTGGAAAGGTCTGTGGAGATAATTTTCTTTCCTACTTTTAATGCTTCATAACCCTAATTATAATCATAAATAATGCTTACTTCATGTCTAATGGAGCTAACATCATGTATGACGGTACTTTCTTTGAGGAGGCATAAAAATAGAGCAAGAAATCATTACTGAGAATGCAAAGCAAATTTGAAAAATCAGCAAAGTTTAAAATGAAATGTTCCTAGTTGATTTCACGTGCTACTTGCCTAATGATACCATAACATATGATTATAACTATATCTAGAGCTGCCAGAGCAGCGGGGAGAGTCACTTTTTCAACTGCTCGTGTAGTACTACAAGGCTTGGGTTTACTCCTGCATATATATCTGGGTCCATTTGCAGTTCAGGAATCTCCTGCTTCCCTTAATTTAATGGGCGACTGCTGATTTTGACTGCCCAGTGTCTATTGCCTTTCTTCTGGTAACAGAACATGGATTCTCTTTTGTGAATCCTCCTTCTCTGCAGTATACACCATTTTGGTGGGGCTGTCCTACCATTCCCTAGTTAAGGGATGGCCATGTGACCCAAGCCTGGCCAATCAGACGTTCTATTGGGAAGTGGAACCTTGGGTGGAATGTCTTAAGGCAAAGATGGCGGCTGATTCCTCCTGGCAGAGACTCCCAGAAGAGTGTGTTCTTAGAGTCTACAGCCACTCCCAGATCGTGGTTCTTCAGCTTTTCCAGATTTTCCCATTAAATTCCCTTACCTCCTGGTTTACTTCATCAGTACATGTCTGTTGCTTGCAAGAGAAACACAAGTTGAGACATTGCTGCTTTGGACCTGATGCTCTTGGTGTGTCAGGGAGCAAACTCACTCATCAAATCCTCCTTCAGGAAGAAAGGTCACTTTTACAACTTCTCAGAGCAGAACTTATGAAGGGAAAGTTCTAATTTGGAACAAAAAGTCATAGGAAAGATTGAGTCATTTCTCTGACAACTTGACATTTGATTTTAAATATAATAATTTGCCGAAGAGTACCTTTCACCAAGCAGTTGTGATTCAAATTTCAGTTGTGGCTCATTTGGTTCTTAGAAGGCACATAGTGCAGGCTCTGGAGTCAAAACTCTCTGTGGTCATATCCTGGCTTGGGACTTAACTCTCAGTTTCCTTATCTGTAAAAAGAGAATAGTAGCAGATTATAGAAAATTTTATAGAGTAGATTAGAAAATTTAATAACTCACAAAAAGCACTCAACCCAGTGCCTGGTACATAACGTGGAGCTATTTTCACTTGCTGAAGTGAATAGTAACCAGGAGAAGGTCCTGGAGGCCAGGTTGTTTTGAAGTTTTCCAGATCTTTATGGGACTAGGTAAATTATTTTTTCTTTTTTATATGATGATTTGAGTGCTGGATCCCTGACCAGTTCATTTCTTGGTTCTTTGCAGAAACCTTGAGACACTTTCAGGAAATAGTGTGAAAAAGGGGAGTACCCACTGTGTGCCAGCATTTTTCACATATGTTATATGTTTAACTTCCTCTCCTTTTTTATAGGTGTCAAAACTGAATATTAGAAAGTTAAGTGACTTGTCCAAGGTTGCTTAAGAAGTGTTAAAATGGGGATTCAAACTGAGTTCACCCTCTTTCTTGTTCCTTTCAAATCTTCCCACTACTTTTCTTCCTGTTATCTATTCTCCTTTTTGACTTTCTCTTTCTTTTCCATTTGGCCCCAAAATTCTCCTGCTGCTCCAGTTCCCCACCAACCTATCCCCGAAACCTGTTCTTCACCTTTCCCTGTTCCGTTCCTTCAGGGACAGCCTACAAGTCATCTCAGAGATGATTCTGAGCTAAACTATCAGTGATATATCATGACTCAGAGACCCACATTTGTTATCCAACCATGATTGCGGATTTATTTATTTCTCCTTTTAGTCTACCAATTTTTGCTTTGTGTATTTTTTAAGTTTATGTTAAAAGGTATATACAAATTTAGGATTGCTACATCTTCCTGATGAATTGACCTTTTATCATTGTGCAATGTTTCTCTGTATCTCTGGTAATATTTCTTATCTTGAGGTCTACTTTGTCTGATAGTAGAGCCATGCCATCTTTCTTATGATTATCATTTACATGGTAATATCTTTTATCCATCGTTTATTTTCAGTCTTTTTGGATACTTTATTTAAAGTTCATATGGCATATAGTTGAATCATTTTTTAAAAAACTAAGCTTGATAATCTCCACCTTTTAATTGAAGTATTTAGCTAACTAATACTTAGTATAATACTGATATAGCTGGATTTATGTCCCACATCTTGCCATCTTGCTGTTTATTTTCTGTTTTGTATGTGTGTTTGCATGTGCGAAGATCTGTATTTGACAAGGGAACTTCTGGATGTATAGCTTCTTGCCTTATTTGGTAATATTTTAGACAGTGATAGCAGATGAAGTATTCTGATATATCTTAAATGTTGCTAGATGAGCATCTAAATTTCTGGCCTACAGGTAAGGAAATGCCCTAATTTTGAACATTTAGGCCATTTTCAGCTTTCCAGTTTCATAAATGTTACCTCATTGAACATTTTCACATATAGCTTTCCCCTTGTTTTGGGTCAATACAATAGAATTCCAGACTGAAGATCATTGAGTCAAAGAGTATTAAACATTTGAAAAGTTAATGATACACATTACTGTGTTGTTTTCTAAAGGATGGTACCAATTTACCATGCAATCAGCAATGCAGGGAGCACTAATTTTGCCACACCTTTACCAGCACTGGATGGTATCGTTTAATCAAAATACTATTTTTATTTATACTTAATTATACCATAACTTCTGGGATTCTGTTTAATATACCTTAATTTTTTTATATGCTGTGAGAAACTTCCATGGGAGTAGGGGAAAATATAAAATATCTTATTTATTATGCTGAGAAATCTAAAGAGGGTTTTTTGCAGACAGAGTGAAAAATTGTGGAGTGGATCCAGACAGGCTAAAGAATTCCCTTGCCTGTTCCTGAGGAACACAATCACCACTTAACAGATCGCTCTATCCTCACCCTTCAAAACCTCATGCCAAATCTATATTTTGTTTCATTCTATGGCATTGTCTCAAAATGCAAATTTTGATGTACCTAAGGGATGGCTATGTGCTCAGAATAGTGATTGGCTCCCTGTGGCATGGGGGAAAAATGAAAATCTTTGTTAATTAGGTACCTTTGTAATAAGGAAACAATGATTTCTTTCTATTATGTAATTGAGAATAAGCATTTCTTTCCTTATAAATCGCAGATCTTCTTTGTTATGTGAGAGCAAGAACTATTTTTATTTTCAGATCAATAGTTGGTATGCTGAGTTAATAGATGAGAAATGTTAATATAAGAGCAAATTAGGCTTCTTGGACTTGGGAACATCTTTCTAATCAGACCACATGGTTATAGCCTGGTCTCTTGAATTGTAGCAGCCTGCCACTCTGGAATTTTCTGGATTGTGGGGACCTTCCTGGTTTAGGCAGTCCTCTGAAAAAAAATCATAGTGGGACTTTGGATAACTGCTTTCATCTCTTAGACCTGTCTCATAAAATTGGTGAGTTTCTGAAATGTGTTTTCTCAAAGGGTGTAATGCGTATTTGCTTTTTGCTGGGCAGGCTGAGCCAATAATGATTGCAATCAATAAGAAAGTCTTTCATCAGTGGAGTTTTATGATAGAGACTTTAAGAGTCCCCAGATATGAGATGAACTCAGTTAAGTTTTATTGGTAATTTACCAGATATACTTCATGAAATCTACTCAGAGAAGTTCAGAATTCATTTTCATCTGCAACCACGGAAAACCTCTAAAGATTGCAGGACACCTAGAATCCATTTTCAACCTGGCCAACACCTGAGGACATTGTTACTTTCAAGTGGCCTAATTATGAACTTACAGCTTGTTCCCTGGAAGCCCACACAGCCAGGTCCCAGGTGTCTGTGCCTCAGCTCTCCCAAGGACACTGACTGACACAGATTTTCAATCCTGGTTTTCCCGTCTTTCCTCAAACACCAACTTCCCCTCCCTGCCTCCCCCCCCCCCCCCCCACACTGTATCCAGTTGCCCACTGTAAGCAGGAGATACTCAAATTTTGATAGTATTCTAAGCTGTAGCCCTCTTTATGAAGCTTAAAACATTCTTCAATTAGTTTTGAGTGGTACTGATGTTTTAGATCCAGTATTTCACTTAAGTCTTACAATGATATTTTGAGACTACTAGGTTAAGCAACTTGCCCAAGGTCACACAACCAGTAAGTGGTATGGGGAATCTTGAACCCAGCGCTGTCTTGACTTTGAAGCCCGCCATCTTGCCAGATAGTCCTTGGCTCTCAGAGAGAACGAGATAACTGAGCACTCGCTCTAACTCCGGCTAGCTCCGGCTAGCGCAGGGAGTAGAAGAGTAATACATCCCATACTAAAACGACATGCTGAGTTGAGACATACCTTGTAAATGTAAAATGCAGAAAGCAGTAGATGAGTGTAAGCAGATAACACTAATGTGTGATGTGATCATTTCTGTTTGTTTGAAAGTCAACAAAGATTTCAAAATAGTCCCAAGTATCTTCTGACAGCCCTGCAAGGCTTTCAGAAATTTCTTTATCCTCACTCTTTTGGGCCGATGGGTTAGGTCCACCTTGCTTCCTCTACCTCCACTTTCCTTAGCCAGGTCCAGTTTATCCATTAGACATAGAAGGTACAGTCCTTAGGGCCCATGATACTTTTAGGGGCCCACGAAAATTTTTAAATTTTAATTACTTCGAAAGTCAGATTAAAATGACTACAGCCCAGCCTGGATTATATTTGTCTTTATACCAACTGAATTTTTTTTTTTTTAAGATTTCTTTATTTATTTCTCTCCCCTTCACCCCCTCCCCCACCCTACTTGTCTGTTCTCTGTGTCTATTTGCTGTGTGTTCTTCTTTGTCCGCTTCTATTGTTGTTAGCGGCATGGGACTCTGTGTTTCTTTTTTGTTGGGTCATCTTGTTTTGTCACCTCTCCATGTGTGCGATGCCATTCTTGGGCAGGCTGCACTTTCTTTCGTGCTGGGCGGCTCTCCTTAGGGGGCGCACTCCTTGCGTGTGGGGCTCCCCTAAGCAGGGACACCCCAATGTGGCAGGGCACTCCTTGCGCGCATCAGCACTGCGCATGGGCCAGCTCCACACGGGTCAGGGAGGCCTGGGGTTTGAACCATGGACCTCCCATGTGGTAGACGGACGCCGTAACCACTGGGCCAAGTCCGCTTCCCCCAACTGAATTTTAAGATATAATTTTAAATATAGTTCTAATGGAAGAAATAGCCCACAAAAGCAAAAATGCCTTGAGTCCATTAACGTCCTCGCATGGCCCTGAACTGAGCTCCTCACAGCTCGGGCCACACATGTGCCCCGGCAGAGGCTGTACTCCCTGCCACCGCCACTGCTCTTCAGTGGGGTTAGGAGCTAGCTTGGGCTTCTGTGACCCAGGGTCGAGTGGCCAGTCATAACCAGGCATAGCCCTCTGTAGACCCCTGTTTGTCCCTGCTTATGTGTCCTGAGGCTCCTCTCCCAAGCTGCCTCCTCTGTCTGGAATGCTTTCTCATCCACCCTTTTCCTGGCTGGCTCCCGCTCAACCTTTTGGTCTCTGCTGAAATATCACTTCCTCAGGCAAGTCTTCCCTGGCAACTCCTTCCCAACAGGAACTGAATACCTTCGGTGTACTCTAGAGCACTCTGATTCACCTTTGAAGCGCTTGCTACAGTCTGTTGCTGTGTGTCTGATTGTGTGATTGCCACATTGGTTTAAAATTTCTCTCTATGTGTTACACCTACAGATTTTTGTTGTGTGTGTCTAGTACTTAGCGTAACATCTGATGCTTGTAGTAGCTTAATAAATACTTGCTGAGTGAATGGATGGGTGGATGAAATGTCTTCAGAGCCAAACAGGTCCCGTATTCAGTGGTCTGCATTACCACTATGTCCCCTACAGACCACGTGATGGAGTTCTGCCTTGGCTCATTTTGCCCCGGCTTGCTTGGTTACTTTGACAAGGCTCACCCCATCCCTAGCTGGAGATTGGAGTCCTGACTCCCCCACCTGGACCAGACAGCCATATTGAAAGACTTGCCCAGTTTACTTCTGTGACCCAGGGTTAGATTTTTGGCAAGCATGGCTAGTACCCTATCTGGTCTTGGGGTTCAAATCCCATCTAAATTTACCACTGTGAGCAATGGTTTCTGGGGCCATTGGTCCCTATCTGTCTTTTGATTCCTCTTTCTCCTCCATGGCTTTTGTTTCTTGGTCTCAGTAGGCTTCATGCTGTCACCCATGATAGGAAACAATGGAAGGTACAGAAAGTCCCAACTGAAACTGGGGAGGTTTATATATTAAGACATAACAGCTATTAACACCAAGTGATTTTCTTTTCTGAATTCCTGTAATTCAGGTGAAGCTGAGGAAATGCAAAGGCATGATTGTAAGTTTTTAAAAAATTTTTTTCATTAGAAAAGCAGTGTATATTCATTGTTGAAAATTTATGGTTAGGAATCAGCAAAATAAATAAAATAAAAATTGTTCAGTACATACTTTCTTTCGGCTTGTCTATATTTTCAGTCTTTCAACATTGAATATGTGCTGTTTTATAGCAATAAAGAAGTTATTTTTAATTTTAAAAATGATCAGAAAGATATACTCAAAAATGTTAATAGTTTTTTTTTGGGTGGTGGGATTATGGGTAATTTTTATTATCTTCTTTAGGCTTTCTTGTTTTTTCCTGTTTTTGTACAAAGATACCATATTACATTTGTAATTGTGTGAAAACCAACTTCACAGTAAATGCTACTGAAAAATAATTCCACTACTCAGAGGGAAGCACTGCTGATATTTTGGTGTATAGTATATTGTTCAAATCTTCTTTCCAATATCTAGGTAGATTTTTCAAAAAAATGTTTTTTGTCATTTTGTTTTGTAACCTGATTTTTAAAAACTTAAACCTTATATATTAATCAGCCAAAGAGGTGCCGATACAAAGTAACAGAAATCGGTTGGCATTTATAAAGGTTTTATTTGAGGTAAAAGCTTGCAGTTACAAGGCCCTAAAGAGTTCAACTCAAGGTTGCTTCCTCACCAAAGTCAGCTGCCACGTGTTGAAGCAAGATGGCGGGCAATCTCTACCTGGTCTCTCAGGGCTTCCTATATCACTCTTTGGCATTGGGCTCGTTTCCTTCCTCCTCAGCCGCTCAGCTGCTCTGTTCTCTTCAGCTGAAAACTATCAGGCAAATGGCTCATCTCTCCCCAGAGCTTCAGCTGTCTGAGGCTTCTCCTTTCTGTCACATGGCAGGACTGAAATAACCACGTTCTCTCCTTTCTGAGAATCTTCCTGAATGAGTGTCTTTTTATATCAGCCCAGTAAGGGGGCGGGGACTCAATCTGAGTCACAACCTACAGATGTGGTCTAATCAAAGTCCTAAATTGATTTTATTACGTCATCTTAAAACCTTTTAATTTAATACCATCAAAGGAAATTACAACCAGAGGAACAGACCAGTTTACAAACATAGTCTGTCTCTTTTTTGAGGATTCATAAAAGTAATCTCAAACTGCCACACCTCACATCTTAAACATCTCTCTACATTCAGCTTTCTTCACTTAATTATTTTAAATGACTGCCTGAATCGCCTCTATATAACTGTAAAATAGTTTCTTTAAACAATTCCCTCTTGTTGGACATTTCTCTTATTTCCTTTTTTTTAAAAAAAGATTTATTTATTTATTTCTCTCCCCCTACCCCTGCCCCCCGTTGTCTGTTCTCTGTTCTATTTGCTGCGTCTTCTTTTGTCTGCTTCTGTTGTTGTCAGTGAAACGGGAATCTGTGTTTCCTTTTGTTGCATCATCTTGCTGCTTCAGCTCTCCGTGTGTGTGGTGCCATTCCTGGGCAGGTTGTGCTTTCTTTCGTGCTGGGCGGCTCTCCTTATAGGGTGCACTCCTTGCGCGTGGGGCTCCCCTATGTGGGGGACACCCCTGTGTGGCAGGGCACTCCTTGCACACATCAGCACTGCGCATGGGCCAGCTCCACACGGGTCAAAGAGGCCCGCGGTTTGAACCGCGGACCTCCCATGTGGTAGATGGACGCCCTAACCACTGGGCCAAGTCTGCTGCCCTCTTATTTCCCGTTATCACCACTATTATGAGTACTAATGACTATTTCCTTTGAGCAAATTCCTAGAAACAGAATTGCTTGGTCATGGGGCATGCTCATTTTAGGGCTTTGAATTCATACTGGAGGATTAGGAAGTCCTGATCAAAGCAGGAGGGGTGATGTAGCCCAAAATATGGGGTGTTGCTGGTAGAGTTAAGAACACTGTAGGAACCCAAGAAGAAATAGGAGTAAAATAGTCTGACTATGGGGGACCACAGGGCTGAGTTGGGTAACCCAGATCATGGAAACTCTATGAAGGAAAATACAGGGAAAGCCACAGCAAACTTGGCTGAGTAAGACCTATTGTCTTTTTGTGGATGCCTATATCTATTGTCCAAAATCCAAAATTTATTCTTGATGTTGAGTCTTTTGTCCAGGCATTTTGCTCGAGTTCCTGACCCTATGCTTAGCCTCATTGCTGTTTTCTATTTCTGTTTCATTTTTGCTTGGAGTCACCATGTAATTTAAAAAAACCTCGATTTTATTGATACATAATAATAAAGCATACAATTCATCCAAGGTGTACAATCAGTGGTATTTGGTATAGTCACATAGTTGTGAATTCATTACTTGTATCATTAGAGCATTTTCATTATTTCAATAATAATAATAATAAACAAACACAAACAAGAAAATTCTTCACCTCTCAATCTCTATGCTTCCCTTGCTGTACATAGCTGCTATTTCTGGCTATTCTTGCACATTTATTTATTTATTTATTAAGCAGTTTTATTGAGATATAGTCACATACCATAAGATCCATCCAAAGTGTATAATCAATGGCTTTTAGTTTAATCACAATGTTGAGCATTCGTCATGCTCCCAAATTTTAGAGCTATTCCATTACTCCAAAGAGAAAAATTCCACACTCCTTAGCATGCCTTCTCTTGCCCTACATAACCACTAATCTAATTTCATCTTTATAAATTGATTTATATTTACATTTTATATAAATGGAATCATGCAATATGTTACACAATATTTTTAGTTCATAGTAGTGCAATCATACATTATTTGTCCTTTCGTGTCTGGCTTACTTCACTCAACATAATGTCTCCAGGTTCATTCATATTGTCATATGCTTTATGATTCCATTTCTTCTTACAGTTGTATAATATTCTACCACAATTTGTTTATCCATTCATCAGTTGATGGACACATGGTTTGTTTCCAACTTTTGGCAGTTTTGAATAACACTGCTATGAATATCAGTATGCATATGTCTGTTCATGTCACTGGTCTCAGTTCTTCTGTGTAAATACCCAGTAGTGGTATTTGCCATGTACTTTGTACAGGTTTATACTGTACATTCTAGAGAGCACCACTTGCATTGTCTGTGAGTTGTACCTGCACAATTCTCTGCCATGGACTTGCTCATACCAATCTTTTTGTGAGCACCTGCCTTTCTGTCATTTAGTAAAGGATGTTTTGATTCTCAATCCTTCATCCAGCTTTTGGATAAGCTTTCCATATAAAACCCCAAATATTGTTCTCATTCTCTTGAGAAGGTTGCTGCAGTTAAGAATGCAATGAAGGGAAGCAGATGTGGTTCAAGCGATTGGGCTTCCCCCTACCATATGCGGGGACCTGGGTTTGATCCCTGGGGCTTCCTGGTAAAAAGCATGCCTGCACCGTGAGCTGAGTGCCCACCTGAGTGCCTGCGTCATGAGCCAGTGCCTGTGCAAGTGAGTCACACAGCAAGATGATGACGCAACAAAAGAGAGATCAAGGGGGGAGTCAAGGCGAGGTACAACAGAAACCAGGAACTGAGGTGGCGCAAGTGACAGAGAACCTCTCTGCATATCAGAGGTCCCCAGGATCGAATCCTGGTGAATCCTAGAGGAAAAAAATGAGAAGAGAAGACAAAAAGAGAAATAAATACAGAAGATCACATAGTGAATGGACACAGACAACAGAAAAACAACAGGGCAGGGGGTAGGGGGAGGGAGGGGAAAAAAAAAGAAAATGGTAATGCCACTAATGATCTTACAGAAATAAAAATGATTATAAGCAAAAACTATGAACAACTGTACACAACAGATTAGATAATCCAAATGAAATGGAAAATTAAAAAAAAAGAATGCATTAGAGGGGGAATGGATGTGGCTCAAGCAGTTGGTCACCTGTCTCCCACATGGGAGGTCCCAGGTTTGGTTCTCCGTGACTCCTAAAGAAGACAATGAGTGGACATTGAGTGAAAACAACAAGCAGACAACGAGAAAAACAATGAGCAAAAACAACAAGCAAGACAATGGAACAGACAATAAGCAAAAACAAAGCAAGCAGGGAGTGGTTGTGGCTCAAGCAGTCGTGTGCCTGCTTCCCACATCGCATCGGAAGTCCAAGATTAGATTCCCAGTGCCTCCTAAAGAAAAAACAAACAGGCAATGAACACAAACAACGAGCAAAAAACAGCTATCAAATAGATGAGGGAGCCATCTTTGGGTGAGGGGAGAATGAAATAGAGGAGATTTATGTTCTGGATGGATGGGAAGATTGGACAAAACAGTTCCTTCAAATTCATACTGTCTGGATTTCCTGGGAATCAGAGAGAATCAGAAGCATTAAATACATGTGATTTTAGAATGCACTGAAGATAGGAAAAAAATCCAGCTACCAGATATGCAATCCAACTATCCCAAATACTAAAACTTTATGTTCATCCATAATATTTTCCTCTTACAATAAAAACATCTGAATGTAATACTAAAACAATAGAGACTCACCAATAAATAAAGTTATCACTTGCCTGTAGGAGAGAAGCCATTTAAAAGCATTCTATTCCTTGTGGTCTTTTCTATTATAAAGTTTCATGATAAATCCATCCCCAACTAATATCAAGGGTAATTTAAATATATGACAGCAGTCTCCAGTGGTCAATTGAGGCATAAAGAGTTGTCGAACAACCACAGTGAACAGAAAATGCTCTTGGTTCAAGCATTTTGTTCTTTCTTTTTGAACTGATGGACACATCAGATGCAAGGGAGGGGAAAATATGAAGAGGAAAGGGAGGTTGAAAGTCCAAGGGAAAAAGACTGAGAGTATAGGTTTTTGTACTTACATAATCCAAATATATACCAAGTAGCATGCTAAAAATCATCTATCTATAGATGACACATTCCCCAGCATTCAAATGGAACATTTCTAATAATCATCATAATGTTGTTCATAAAAAAGCATATTTGGTATAAACAAATCTTTAGATGTATTTTGTGAAGCAGGTGATGACAGATGATTTACCTTTAAAGTCTGGCTACCCCACTTGTCATATCCCCTGACACACACACACGATCACTCATAAAAATTATGACTTTCCACCTCTCCATTCTTATACTTTTAAAAATAACAAAAGCCTTGACATTGAAAACATTCCTTCCCTTCACTCTCTCATACCTCCCTTCTTCTTCCCCCTGAGTACAATTATTAGTATAATCAGCTTCAGGACTCCTTTCCCTAATGTTTATGATAATGAAAAATTTCTATTTTATTTGTGAGATTTTATCTGTAAGCAACTTTAAACATTCATATTTGTCATATAGTTAGGAGTATTTGGCAGTAGGCATCTTCAAGAAAAACAAACTGTTAGTCTAAATTGAATATTTAATACTGATTTCTAGACCGTAAGTCCCTTCAGGCCAAGAAGAGTATATGATTTGTGAAAAATTTTATTTGTAATATGTCCTTTGAATCCAAAGATCCAGGGGTTCAAAAAAAGAGTACATGTAATTTCTCCTAGAACCTATATTCTTGAAAAAGAAGGAAGAAGCGAAGTAGGAGAAAGAAAAAGGAGAAGGAGGAGGAGGAAGAGGAGGAGGTGGAGGAAAAGAGAGAAGAAAAGGCCTTTGAGCCCTGGAACATAGAAGGTGATTGTGATGGTTAGGCTATTGTGTCAACTTGGCCAGGTAATTGTGCCCTGTTGTTTGGTCAAGCAAGCACCAGACTAACTGAAATGCAAGGGCATTTATGAACTTTAGTCACCATTGACTTTACTGCAGTGGTAAATTATAGATAGCTGATTACAGTTACATCCATCAGGGAGATTGCCATTAGCAATGGGTGATGATTTATCCAATCAGTTGAATGCCTTAACAGGGGAAATGATTCCAGCATTGAGAGAGAATTTCCCAGCTCGTCTTTGGATAGCCAGTGTCTCCCAGAACTCGTCAGGAACCTTCACTGAACTGTCATTGGAGCCCCTGGTTGCAACCTGCCTGTGGAACCCTGGACTTGTGCAAACCCGTGGTCACGTGAGAGAATCTTATAAAATCACATACTATTGACAGATATCTGTTTTTGATTCTGTTTCTCTAGAGAACCCTGACTAATACAGTGCTTAATAACAGTTTTATATTTACCTGCATAGCTATTATTTGTTTTTTTTTCCCATTCCTTTGTGTATATACAGATTTCTATCATTTTCCTTCTACCTGTAGGACTTTTAAAAATATTACTTGTAGTGCAAGTTGCTGATGATTATATCTTCCAGCTTTTGTGTGTCTGAAAAATCCTTTTTTGTCTTCATTTT
The DNA here is from genome assembly GCF_030445035.2 of Dasypus novemcinctus. NCBI lineage: Eukaryota > Metazoa > Chordata > Mammalia > Cingulata > Dasypodidae > Dasypus > Dasypus novemcinctus. Next base: position 31,887,064 of record NC_080677.1, on the reverse strand, counting down.
GAAAGATTTTAAAAAAAGATTTGTTTCTTCCCACCTCTTTGTTATGCACTTGCTGTCTGCTCTCTGTGTCTGTTCATTGTACGCTCATCTTCTTTTTAGGAAACACTGGGAACTGAAGCTGGGACCTCCCAGGTGGGAGGGAGGTGTCCAATGGCTTGAGCCACTTCTGCTCCCAAAAGATATTTTTGCAGGGTATAGAATTCTAGGTTGACTGGTTTTTAAAATTTTGATTCTTTTAAGATTTTGCCACACTATCTTATGATTTACATTGTTTCTGACAATAAGTCTTTTTTATTCTTACAGTTATTTGCATATGATGTGTTTTAATTCTCTGATTGATTTTAAGATTTTTCATATATTACTGATTTTTTTTTTAAAGATTTATTTATTTTCTTTAATTCCCCCCCTCCCCCGGTTGTCTGTTCTCTGTGTCTATTTGCTGCATCTTGTTTCTTTGTCCGCTTCTGTTGTCGTCAGCGGCACGGGAAGTGTGGGCGGCGCCATTCCTGGGCAGGCTGCACTTTCTTTTCACGCTGGGTGGCTTTCCTCACGGGCGCACTCCTTGCGCGTGGGGCTCCCCCACGCGGGGGACACCCTTGCGTGGCACGGCACTCCTTGCGCGCATCAGCACTGCGCATGGGCCAGCTCCACACGGGTCAAGGAGGCCCGGGGTTTGAACCACGGACCTCCCATATGGTAGACGGACGCCCTAACCACTGGGCCAAAGTCCGTTTCCCGCTTGCTGTCTTCTTTAGGAGGCACCAGGAACCAAACCACAGACCTCCTGTGTGATAGATGGGAGCTCAGTCACCTGAGCCACAACCACTTCCCTACATGCACTTTTAAGTGTTTGACTTTTTTTTTTGCTTAAAATTGTGCATTCTTTTAATTCATAATAGTTTTCAAGTAAATGCTTATACTTTTTAATCTCTTCTATTCCAGTGATCTCTCTGTCTCTGTCTCTCTCTCTTACATAAAGCAAAGACAACGAATCTTTTTCAGTTCAACTTTCAATCTGATGTAGGATATATCCATAATTATAGTAAAAATTGCATAGGATGTTTAATATATTAAATTAGAAAAATTAAGAAAGAGGCTGGAATTGTCAGTGCCTCTATTTTTCTCATGCTTACCAAGTTTTTCTAGTTTAATTTCCTTTAGATCTGAATCACTGGGGATAGACTGCCTCTTAAATCTCACTATAGAAGACAGTGGCTGGTTTCATACAGCTACCGATGGATCATTGATAGCTACACCTATGTTAAGCAGATCTTTCATGAGTTTTACTTTAATCAATTCCCCAGTTCTGCTCTAGAGAAATGGAGATCTTATTACACAATCTTTTCCCCCCAATTCCAATGACATTTCTTCACTCACTAACTACCTCATGGTTCGATACCTTCTAGAAAAACTCCTATTTCTCAAGCTCCTTGATATTCTAAGATTTCACCCATTAAGCACATATATGTTTAAAGAATCCCCCTCCCTCTCTTTGATTGTGACTTCCTGCATCATGTTCCTAGGACTGCTGTAACAAAGTGCCACAAACTGGGTGGCTTAAAACCACAGAAATTTGCTGTCTCCCAGTCCTGGTGTTTAGAAGGCTGAAATCAAGGTGTCAGCAGGGCTGTGCTCCCTCTCACTTCTAACTTCAGGGGCTTGCCAGCCATCCTTGGCACTCCTTGACTTTTATAGATGCACCATTGCAATCTCTGCCTCTGTATTCACCTGGCCTTCTCCCCTGTGTGGCTGTGTCTCTGTGCCTTCTCCATTTTGGATAAAGACACCATGCTACTCCAGTATGCTATTCATCTTAATTTAACTACTTACTTCGGCAACCACCTTATTTCCAAATTCCAACGCACTGGGGATAAGGACTTCGATATATTTTGGGGGGAGCACAATTCAACCCTTAACACTCCTCTACCCAATTTAGGAGGATTTTTCTGCCCTTCCCCTCCCCCTCCCCTGCCCTGCTGTTTTTGCTATTTTAGCTGTCTGTGTCCATTCACTGTGTGATCTTCGGTATCAATTTCTCTTTTTGTCTTCTCTTCTTGTCTTTCTCCTCTAGGACTCACCGGGATTCGATCATGGGGACATCTGATGTGGAGAGAGTTTCCCTGTCAATTGTGTCACCTCAGTTCCTGGTCTCTGCTGCGCTTCACCTTTATTCTCCCCTTCATCTCTCTTTTGTTGCATCATCATCTTTTTTTTTTTTTAAAGATTTATTTTTTTATTTTTATTTAATTCCCCCCCCTCCCCTGGTTGTCTGTTCTTGGTGTCTATTTGCTGCGTCTTGTTTCTTTGTCCGCTTCTGTTGTCGTCAGCGGCTCAGGAAGTGTGGGCGGCGCCATTCCTGGGCAGGCTGCTCTTTCTTTTCACGCTGGGCGGCTTTCCTCACTGGCGCACTCCTTGCGTGTGGGGCTCCCCCACACGGGGGACACCCTTGCGTGGCACGGCACTCCTTGCGTGCATCAGCGCTGCGCATGGCCAGCTCCACACGGGTCAAGGAGGCCCGGGGTTTGAACCGCGGACCTCCCATATGGTAGACGGACGCCCTAACCACTGGGCCAAAGTCCGTTTCCCATGCATCATCATCTTGCTGCATTACTCACTCGCACGGGTACTGGCTCACCGGGTAGGCACTTGGCTCACCGCATGGGCACTCAGCTCACCACGTGAGCACTGGTTCGCTGCGCAGTTACCCTTTCTCTTCATTTTTTTTTACCAGGAGGCTCCAGGGACCGAACCCGGGTCCTCCCATATAGTAGGTGGAAGCCCTATCACTTGAGCTACACCTGCTTCCCTAGGAGCAAACTTGAAAATAATGAAGGGACACCTGAAGGCATTTCTTGCCCACGAGTGCCCACACTTGTGTTTATTATAAAGCATCCTCCACTGAGAGCGTGTTTTCCAAGGTCTTTTTTATAGCCCTATTGCTGATGGGATTATATGCAAACCCTTTCAGAAAGAGGACTTTGCAATCCTCCCTAGAGGAGAAATCAGCTTGCTTCAGATTGCTATGCTTTTACAAATGATTTTGTTTCATACTCTTGGAAACAAAACATCGGATCAGTTTAGTTAGCTTTCTCTTTCTACCCTTGGAAGCACTCAGAAGAGTTCTTGGTGGAAGGGTAAATGGAAACAGTGTTTTTGCCCTCTAAAAAATATTTTTTTCTTATATGCCATGTCCTTGTCACTGATATCAGTATCACTGACCAGATATAATCTCTTCATTGGCTTTCTTGGGGAATCAAATGCTGTGCCTGTTCACAGCGTAAGTGCTTAGTAAGTGTTTATTCATTAGTAGAATAAACAAATGATTGATGTAAAGGCCTTTTATGGTGATATGTTTGTAAGTCTAAATAGTAACTCTGAGAAGAGAGGATAAATGATGTGTATTTTGCTCTAAGACTTCAAAAGTTGTAGTTGTTGTTTTTAGAAGGTACTGGGGATTGAATCCAGGACCTTGTACTGGTTTCTAACCAGTGGTTGAAGCAGGTGCTCAACCACTTGAGCTACATCCACTCCCCAAGATTTTTGTTTTTATGACTCTTATTTAGGAATAGAGTCTGTTATGAAGCATTATGTGTTAATCTGAGTAATTTCTTTGAGAGCTGATCTAAGAGCAATAGTGAAGTTTCATAGCCTTTGGCAGCGTTATCGTTAAATTAAATGTACTTAGAATATAGAATTTCACTCTTTTAGAATTATAAATCACCTTAAAAATAATCTAAGGTGGGAAGCGGACTTGGCCAACCATGGGAGATCCGTGGTTCAAACCCCGGGCCTCCTTGATCCCTGTGGAGCTGGCCCACGCGCGGTGCTGATGCACGCAAGGGGTGCCATGCCACGCAGGGGTGTCCCCACGTAGGGGAGCCCCACACGCAAGGAGTGCGCCCCATAAGGAGAGCCGCCCAGCGCGAAAGAAAGTGCAGCCTGCCCAGGAATGGTGCCACACACACGAAGAGCTGACACAGCAAGATGACACAACAAAAAGAGACACAGATTCCCATGCCGCTGACAACAACAGAAGTGGACAAAGAAGAACATGCAGCAACTACAAACTACAAACTGGGGTGGAGGGGGAATAAAAAAAAAACAAAAACCCCCACAAAATCTAAGGTAGCACTCCCTCTCCCCCACAAGCAAACTACTCTGAACCCTAATTGTTGACTCAGGCCCTGTTACTGGGGAGTCCCAAATCAAGATGTCCCTATTTTAGGAGGCCTAATAGATGTCTAATAGGCCCTGAGGATTATTGATAGAGGTCACACAGCAGCTAAGGAGAATAACTTTTCTCTCAAACTAGTTGAATTTCCTGAGATTTGTTGATAGTAAAATGGTCCGCTCAAGTGTTCCCAATTCAAGGCGTTCTTCATTGGTAGTAATATGACATATATGAGGATACCTGGATCTCGGATGTCTAAACATTCCATTTTTATTTTGTCTCTTTGTTATGCTTTCTATGAAATATGGTTGACATTGTATTCTTTTATATTACTATATCTCACAAAGCAGACATAGTAGAGCTTTTCCTCAGTGTGACTGTAAATTCTGGTTGTGCTTTTGAGCCTAACTCATTTTAGGTATCATTTTGGGGCCTATATGAATTACCACAAATATCTTTGTCATGATATCGGATGATACAGTTTGGCTGGTCAGTTTAAGAATTTTCTCCATTGTAAGATTTAGAATTATAATAATTTTCTGACTACGTGTATTAATAGACCATGAATATTATCTAATGTTTTCGACTAATAGGTTTCTAACTAGTTCATTATTCTGATCACTAAATTTGTAATCACAATGTTATTAACATACAGAGATGGTTTATATTGGGTTCTTCAGATTCTTTCAGATCAGGTAAAAAATGATTCTCACATGGGAAATAATGTATATTTTTAAGAACGTTGGAGCATCTCACAAATATAATAGTACCATTTATTGGTTAGGCAATTTAAGACACATTCAGCAGACTGTAGTGTAATTTTAAACACCCTTGAATTGAGAAATGTGTCCAACCTGTCCACCTGGACAAATTTTCTATTAGGAGATATTTGGCTGCAAGTAATAGAAAACCCCAATTCAGGTACTTTATTTTCATACATAAGAAGAAATCCTGAGGCACATTGGCTCCAGGGTTGGTGAATCCATCACCTCGGGATCAAGGACCCGGTTTCCTGTCATCTGTCATTCTCAGGCTGGCTCACCTCACGGTCACAAGATGATGCTATTCATTAAAAGAAAAGGTGTGTGAGATTGAGAGATGGTGAGTTTTGTTTGTTTATTATTATTATTGGAATAATGAAAATGCTCTAAAAATAAAAGAAAAAGAAAAGGGGTGTTTCTTATTGTGCTTCTCTTTTTAAAAGTAAGGAAATCTTCCTTAGAAGACCCCTTGTAGACGTTCCCTTGAGTTTCATTAGCCAGATTGTGTCATCTGCCCCTTCCTAAACCAGTCACTGGAAAGAGAATGGTATTACCCTGAGGGGCTTGGTCTAATCAGGCTTTGCCCATGACTTGCATAGAGGAAGTGGGGATAAAGTCAGACCAAATTGGTGGTCTCTTAGTAAGGAAAGGCAGGGGGCTAACTGTTGGGCAAACAATCAGTCAGGTCTGCTACTGTCTTCCATACTGTTTGTCTTTGGATCCCCAGAGCAAATGAGCAGCAGTTCTCAAAAGCACCTTCTTCTGTAATGTACACACAGGTAAAGAAACACAACCCATAAAAGGATTAGCAGTGATTGACTATTAGGTTGTGACCTAAAGATGGCTGCTGATCATGATGTGGTATTCAAAGATCCCTAACATGAAATTTGGTATGGTAGGTGTAGCTGTTTGATATGGTTATGAATTCCAAAAATAGATATTGGATTATGTTTGTAATCTGATCTGTATGTGGGCATGATTGAGTTATGATTAGGGCTTGTTGGGTGGGGACTCACAGATGAAAGGCATGGCAAAGAACAGAGCTGAGGGTTTCTGATGTTGGAGTTTTGATGTTGGAATTTGATGCTGAAGTCTTAAGCTGGAACCCCGGGGAAAGAGACCTTGTAGAGGAAACAAAAGAGCTGAGCGCAGAGGAACCCAGAAAGCCTGAACCCTCACAGATGTCATCCATCATCTTGCTCCAACACGTGACAATAGACTTTGGTGAGGGAAGTAACTTAAGCTTTATGGCCTGGTAACTGTAAGCTCCTACCCCAAATAAATACCCTTTATAAAACCCAGCAGATTTCTGGTATTTAGCATCTGCACCCCTTTGGTGGCTAATACAGTAGGGAAAGCAATAGATTTGGAGACGGAAGACCTAGATTTGTTCTCTAACTTCAGCAATTGCCACTTTGACCTTAGGTAATGAACCAGCTTTTCTGAGCCTCAGTTTCCTCATCTGTAAAATGGAGATAGTATCTACCTCATAGTACCCTGAAGTTTGCTGTGAAGATTAAATAAAATTTGATGCAAGGGAAAGTTCTTTGTAATCTATTGCCATCCATACACAAGAGATATTGTTAAAGAGGAACATTTATGTGCCACTTAATACAAGTGAAAATATCCACACCAATCTTGGCAGTAGCCTCTCAGAGGCTCTAAGGAAATCAGCTGGAAAGATTATAGATTTTCTTTTTTTTTTTAAGTTTTTTTCCTCTCCCCTTCCCATCCCCCCTCCCCCCAGTTGTCTGCTTTCTGTGTCCATTCGCTGTGTGTTCTTCTGTGACTGCTTCTATCCTTATAAGCGGCACTGGGAATCTGTGTTTCTTTTTGTTGTGTCATCTTGTGTCAGGTCTCCATGTGTGCGGCGCCATTCTTGGGCAGGCTGCACTTTCTTTTGCACTGGGCGGCTCTCCTTATGGGGTGCACTCCTTGCACGTGGGTCTCTCCTATGTGGGGGACACCCCGGTGTGGCACAGCACTCCTTGCGCACAGTGCTGATGCGTGTGGGCCAGCTCCACATGGGTCAAGGAGGCCTGGGGTTTGAACCGCGGACCTCCCATGTGGTAGGCGGACACCCTATCCATTGGGCCAAGTCCGCTTCCCAGATTATAGATTTTCAGTGAAACAAAACTGATTTATTAACCACCCAAAGTTAGTCTCCTCAAACTTTATTTTTTAAGTTAACGAGTTCAGGAGGGAGTTTAGAGGTACAAAAATGTTACCTATACTTCTAACTTCAGAAATGAACAGGGTTATACCTGTCCTAGAATAATTAATGAGTACGTTGACTGTATTTTAAAATAGTTAAGGCTGGAAACCAAAGGTCTTCATCTCTGCAACTGGTTTGTTCCCTTCGTGTGTAAAGTCCTCACCAGAAATCATGGCCATCTACAAGTTGTAACCTTCTCAAACCTGCAAACATTTCCTGTACCTCTGAATGGCCTACCAGAAGAAAAAATTTTTTCCTGATTAATAAGTTACTGTCATCTCGGTTTCTTCCTCCACACCCTCATCACTTCAGGGCCTGAATTATTCATCACCAGCCTTAGCCCTGGGCTCCAGCTGCTCGTATTCGAGGCCCTCTTGACCTTGAGCTTGAGAATTTGTGTGTGTTGTAATACGGATGTCATTAAAATATAACATTTACCTGCTGAGAACAACATTACACTATTTATGAAACCATGTAATTTCAATAACTAAACTCAGCAAGATTTTATTGCTCTCTCCACCTGTAATCACAGAATTGCTGACTCGTCACTCCAGAACCACTGCTCACCAATGCACCACTTCACTAAAATCTGCAATGAGTCTTGTTTTTTCATCGTTTCTGTATAACTGTTTTTTTTTTTTTTTTGGCAGTTAAACAGCCCCTGTCTAAAAGGTTATAATTAATTAAAGTTTCGAATTAACACTAGGAAAACTTTCATGTCAAAAAATTCTCAGTGCCTCCATGGTTAGAAAGGGCTATATTTTTAATACCATCATGATAAATTAAAATTCATGAAGGTCTTTAAAATTTTTATAGGTATTTTAACAGTCAATTTAACTTTCTCTAGAGATATACTAAAAAAAGTCTTCTTTGATGTACTGAACTGATTTCTTATTTCTTTATGCCCTATGCTGGCTTATTTCTTTTACTTTTTTATACGCACATGCACACATATACACACACATATTAGCAATTTTCTTCTAAATATAAAGTTTAATTTTATTGGAATGCTCAAGTGATTTTTAAAACTTTTTATTTTGAATTAATTTCAAAGTTACAGGACACTTACAAAAATAATACAAAACCCATATAAAGAGGGAAAAAGATGTGGCTCAAGCAGTTGGGCTCCTGCCTACCATATGAGAGGTCCAGGGTTTGATTTCCAGGGCCTCCTGGTGAAGGCAAGCTGGCCTGAGCAGAGAGCTGGCCCACACAGAGTGCTGTCAGACAATGAGTGGAAGAGGGTGAGAAATGAATGAATGAATGAATTTTTTAAAAAGGCCATAATAAATCCAAATTAAAAAAAACATATAGAGAACAATATACCCCCATCCACATACCCAGATCCACCAAGTTTCAACATTTTGTCACATTTTCCATATAATTTTTTCTATCTATCTATCCATCTATCCACCCATCTTTCCATTTTCTAAACGTTTGAAAGTAGGTTTTTTTTTTTATTTTTAAAGATTTATTTATTTATTTAATTTTCCCCCCTCCCCTGGTTGTCTGTTCTTGGTGTCTATTTGCTGCGTCTTGTTTCTTTGTCCGCTTCTGTTGTCGTCAGCGGCTCGGGAAGTGTGGGCGGCGCCATTCCTGGGCAGGCTGCTCTTTCTTTTCACGCTGGGCGGCTCTCTTCACGGGCGCACTCCTTGCGCGTGGGGCTCCCCCACGCGGGGGACACCCTTGCGTGGCAGGGCACTCCTTGCGCGCATCAGCACTGCGCATGGCCAGCTCCACACGGGTCAAGGAGGCCCGGGGTTTGAACCGCGGACCTCCCATATGGTAGACGGACGCCCTAACCACTGGGCCAAAGTCCGTTTCCCTGAAAGTAGGTTATATATACATCATGCTACCTGGACCCTAAATACTTCCATGTATATTTCCTAAGAACAGGATATTCACTTATGTAATCACCTTAAGTAGTTACCAAGTTCAAAAAATATAGCATTGTGAAATAAAGTTTATAGTCTATATTCTAATTTTTTCTTATGTCCCAGTACTATTCTTTAGGCCATTTTCTTCTGCATTATTAGATCCAGTCCATTTAATTGTGTTTAATTGTCTCTTTAAGTGTCTCTCTCTTTTTAAATTGTGGAAGCATACGTACAATATAAAATTTCCTGTCTCAACCACTCCCAAGCATACAGATCAGTGGGATTAATAACATTGACAATGTGCTCCCCTCACCACCACCCATTACCAGAACTTTCCCATCACCCCAAACAGAAACGCTGCACCCATTATGTATTAACTCCCCATCCTGCCCACTGCGCCCCCTACCCTGGTAACCTGTACTCTATGTCTTTCTGAATATTCTTATTAGTTCATATAAGTAGAATCCTACTTAGATACATCTGTCCCTTTGTATTTGACTTATTTCATTCAACATAATGTCTTCAAGGTTTATCCATGCTGTAGCATGTATCAGAACTTCAGTCCTTTTTAAGGCTGAATAATATTCCATTGCATGAATATACCATTTTCTTTATCCATTCATCTGTTGAGGGACTCTTGGTTTGCTTAAACATTTGGCTATTGTGAACATTGTGTTTACACAGCTGTCTGAGCCCCTGCTTCTAATTCTTTTGGGTATATACCTAGAAGTAGGATTGCTGGGTCATACGGCATTTCTATGTTTTACTTTTTAAGGAACTATTTCCCACAGTGGCTGCACCATTTTGCCTTCCCCAGGACAATGCAAGAGAGTTCCCATTTTTCCACATCCTTGCCAGCACTTCCTAACTGGAATGCTTGAGTGATTTCACGTTTCTCTTAAAAGAAAATCCTTTAGACATAGTAAAACGGATTTTTCAAACTGCATTACCTTTTTTAAAAAAATATTTATTTTTATTAATTTATTTCTCCTCCTCTCATTTCCTGCCCTCACCATCTGCTTTCTGTTTGTCTTCTATTTTAGGAAGCACTGGCAACAAAACCCGAGGCCTCCGATGTGGTAGGCAGTCACCCAACTACTCGAGCCATATTTGCTTCCCAAACTACATTGCATTTTGATACCAAAAAGAAGGGTGAGAGAATAAAGACTTGCAACATGGAAATGGATAAATAATTTACTTAATCCCATTTTCACTTTGAACCAGAGTTGACATCATTATAGTTGAGATGAAATAAAAGTATGAAAACATCAGGAAAAGTTAATGCCGGTGCACCAGAACCTGCTATATTTATATTTCACTAACTAATTGTAAGTATGGCAAGGGCATGTGAAATGTCTTCCTGACTTCACCTGTGCTATGAGTGCATGCTCAGAAATGCGAGGATTGATAAAGTTAATCGCTCATTCTTATCTGTAGAAGTATTACATCATTTAAAAATTTTTACCAAGCTATTAGCCCCAATCACGCCCTGAAGTGGTTATTTCCACAGGTTAATGATGTGTTGTATAAAGAACGATTTCCTTTTTATTCTTGGTGAATTTGCCTTTTAATTTCATTTAGCAACCATTTCATTTTACATGATGGAAAGGTGTAGATTTAAATTACCTCTCAGATTGATTAAAATCGATGTCTGTTGCCTGCGCTTTGAACTATACTTCAACCTTACAAATGGAATTTGCTCTTTTCTTTTAAAAGGGAGGGTCATAAAGAATATCTGATTATTTTGGTAAAGGCAGACTTCCCATAGTAAAACAGAGTGTATGTTACGGAATGACTTTTATGACAACATTATTTGGATAGAGTGAAAAACATGGCAATACCTCAATGTGGGAAGCAAATCTGGAAAATAAGGACATCCGATCAAGCATAAACTAGCCATTTCCCCCCTGTTTTGTGCAGCTTACCTGATGGAGAACCCTGGCAAGCATGTTCACCCAGAGGCCGCCGAAGGCTGGTGCAGAGATTTATTAATCGTTTCGGGAAAAATGAAGAATGCTTTCAAAGGCAGCACCCTCTCCTCAGCTTCATGGGCTCTTTTTAGGTTTTACTGTTAATAAGATTAAATAGGAGATGAGCAGTAAAGATATTGGAGCAGAGTTTATTATGAGAAAAAGTACACATGGAGAACCAGGCTCCCCCACCACTTAGCTCAGCATTCTGTGTACACATTCTTCCATTCAGATTTTTTTACTGCTGTTTGCTTAGGGGGGGAATGAAAGTCCCCGTTGAAAGAATGTGGGCAGGAAGACATCAGTTGCCTTCCCAGGGTTCTTTCTGTTGTTCAGGACCACAGACCCCTCCCAACTTTGTGGTTCTCTGTGTCAGGGTTGTAGGCCTCTGCTGGCCAAAATCCAATCTTCTTGCAAATAAAGGAGTTATCTGACAGTGCTGTGTGCTGGGCCTCTCCTGAGCCAGTCAGAGACTGCCCTTGATGGAGGGGATGGGGAGAAGTTTATAATAGGATCAGTTTTGTTTGCAATTTGTTTCTAATAGATGCCAATAAGCCAGTTAACTAGGCCCCGGTTAATGGACATTTTATTGTCTTCCCCCACCCCTGCTGTGCTCATGACCTTCCCTTAGGAGCATTCGGGATGCCTGGAAACATGTATCTGCCGCCTGGTAGATGGAGGGCCCTCGCTGCTCTCGAGATCTTTTTGCCAGCCCTGAGCTGCAGACCAGGCCAAAAGACTGTGCTCATCCTGTCGGGGAAATTTATAGCAACGCTCGGGCTTTTGTTCCATGTGTATTTCTCCAAATATAATATCTCCCTCAAGAAATCAATGATAAGCTGTTAAACTAAAGAGCATGGTAACATCCACAGAGCAGTAAATTAATGGTCTTTTGTGGATAGATGGTTACAGATTTCATCATAAAAAATGGATAAAAGATTACATATCACGCAGAGCGAAACTTTTAATAACTCAACATGACTTTTCTTAATGGGTTTTATTCATTTTAATCATTATAGTGTCAATGATGATTATAGCCTTATTAGATTGTAGTGATTGAGGGGCCTGTTTATGAGATATTGGAAATCTCAGGCTGCTCAGAATAGCCCGGCGGCCTGTGTGGTTTGATGTGTAACTTTATCGGAAGGAGTAGGGCTTGTCAGGAGAGTTTCAATTAATACTTTTACTAAATTGCTCCTGTCTGTAGTGACCTAGGTCACAGATGACTTAAGGATTCCACAACATCAGCTTTTCAAAACAGTTGAGCTGCAGCAGCATAAATCAAAGGAGGCTGCAAGGACGTGTGTGTTTAAATAAGGTAGAGGCAGGAAAGGCCTCGGACCAGAGCGGCCCAGGTCCCTCCTCCTTCTCAGTTTGCAACAGCTCCTGCCCCAACCTGCCTTTGTGGTGCCTCCCCAGAATAGTTCTTTTAAGAGCAGGATATAAAGTTGGCTCACCTGAATCTGGAAGGTAAAATTCTTGGATGTCTGGGCACATGATTAAAATGAAACCCAAATTTCCATTAGTAATTAATAAGGAGCTAGTCCAGAGAAATGCCCCAAGTCACTAGTCACAGCCACCGTAAAAATCTTATTGTACCAAGGTGTCAATGTTGTTGTTCCTGAAGTTAAAAAACAAAGAAAAAAGAGAAACCTACAGATGAATATCTTCAGTTGAACCATAACACCATCCGGCTGATATCCTCTTGATTTAGTGTTGATTCTTCAGAATGTCTCTTCCCATTGCAAACAATTCTGTCACCTAAAATTATGCCAAATATTTCACTGTAATGGAAGTCATATAGAATAGGTGTATGAGAAGCAGTGTGTCATGGTGTCATGGTATCATGGTGTCATGGAGACTTGGTATCATGGTGTCATGGTGTCATGGTGACGTGGTATCATGGTGTCATGGTGTTGTGATATCATGGTATCATGGTGTCATGGTGACATGGTGTCATGGTGTCGTGGATCATGGTGTCATGGTGACGTGGTATCATGGTGTCATGGTGTCGTGGCAGAAGACCTTTACTAGCAGTGTGCTTGGGGCAAATGGCTTGAGCTCTCCTAGCTAGTCTCCATTTCATCATCAGTAGAGATGGGAATAATAATAATGCCTGCCTTGCCTATCTCCTTCCTTGGATTCTTCAGAGAATCAAATGAGTCCAGTTTGTGCCTAAGAAACTCCACGCTTTCCAATTAGATATTTCTGCTCAGGTCAAGGGGCTGGGTGACTTGGCTTTTATACAGAGTTTAGTATTAGAGACAAAATATCAAGCTATTTGATGAAGATCTGAAGAAGCCAAATTCAATCCAGGTGTGATACAGTCCCAATCATTTGAAAAAGAGAACAATAGAAGTCAAAGGGAGTCTAGGAAAACTTCTTTTTCCTTTTCTGGAGGGAGGGGAAATGGATATTTGAATTAAAAAGCATAGTGCTAACTGTAGGAAAGACTTAAGAAATGCAGTAGGGATGGGTAGTCTGTCTCCAGGAGGGGACGGATAGCCTCTTGCCCACAGGCATGTCCCCACTCCTGGCAGTGTGATCAAATGGGCAGAGCTGAGAATCAGCTATGGTCTCCACTTTAACAGAGGAGAAGAGAGATAAAGGGGGTGGCCGAAGTTCAGAACGTTAGAATGGAAGAGGAGTGGAGAGATGTATAGAGGGAAGAAGGAGGAATCCCCACACTTAATATGCTAGAGCTGGAGAAAATCCACAAGCTTAAAAGACACCAAGGGCTGAAGAATTGGCAGCTGGAAATTGAAGACTGTTGAGTACTTCTATGGAAACAGAGTACATAACAAGGAGGGAGGCGATGTGGTGGGAGTAAGGATCCTTCTTCTCCGACAGCCCTGGCTCTAGTTCTGTTCTACCATGGCCCCTGCTCCCCTCCCAGCTACTCAGTGTCCACTCACCCACTGAGACAGGTGTCCTGTGGAGTCAGTCCTGCTTACTCCAGTCTGCTTGGAGTAGATACAGTCTACAAGAGGTACGGGATAACCCAATAGCCTCAAAATTTAATTCCCTCTGTTCACAGCCTTCTATTCTTGATCTCCACACTCTCCCTGGGAAATTCCTGTGGTTCCCCAGAGTGTGACTCCCAAATTTCTGTCTCCAGCACCAACTTTCTCTTGAAGTCCAGATAAAACTTTCTAACCGGCCATCTTTGCTTTGACATATTCTAAACCTGCCTCTTTCTTTTTTTATTAAGATTAAAAAAAAAAAGATTTATTATTTATTTATTTCTCTCCCCTTTCTCCCCTCCCCCACCCCAGTTGTCTGTTCTCTGTCTATTCGACGTGTCTTCTTCTTTGTCTGCTTCTGTTGTTGTCAGCGGCACTGGGAATCTGTGTTTCTTTTTGTTGCATCATCTTGCTGCATCAGTTCTCCGTGTGTGCAGCGCCATTCCTGGGCAGGCTGCACTTTTTTTTGCACTGGGTGGCTCTCCTTACGGGGCGCATTCCTTGTGTGTGGGTCTCCCCTACGCGGGGGACACCCCTGCATGACACAGCACTCCTTGCACACATCAGCGCTGCACGTGGGCCAGCTCCACATGGGTCAAGGAGGCCCGGGGTTTGAACCACGGACCTCTCATGTGGTAGACGGACGCCCTAACCACTGGGTCAAGTTCGCTTCTCTCAACCTGCCTCTTTCTAATCAAATCTGTTCTTCTTCCTGAATTTCCTACCTTGGTTTAGTAACATCTCCACTCCCTCAGTACCAGTTTTGGAGTCATCTTCTACTCCATCTCCCTCCCCCTGCCGCCCCGTCCAATCAATCATCAAGTTCAGTCAGTGCTAATTCCCTACTGCAGTAACTTAAAAATACATCTACAGTCCTGACAATCCTCCCCTCAAAGAGATGAGGGTTGTTTCCCTTGAAACTAGAATTCTATTTCTATTTTGACTAATAGAATGTGGTGAGAGGGGCACCATGTGATTTCTGAGACAAACCCCTAAGAAGCGGTTGACTTGCCACCTGGTTTCTTGGAACACTTGCGCCTGGAGCTCTGAGACCCCAGGTAAGCCATGGGGCCGCCATACTGTGGGGAAGCTCAAACACAGAGAGGCCCTGCAACTACATGCAGAGAGTGGGATGCAGGCTAGTCCCAGCCCTGTGCCCTGCTGCTCCAGCCACCATCTGACCACAGCTTGGTTAGACCCTAAGTCAGAAACTCCCAGCTGAACCCTTCCCAAATTCTTAACCCATAGAAATTCTGAGAGATGAGAAAATAATTGCTGTTCTTAGCCACTAAATTCTGGGATATTTTGTGACCTATTGATAGTAATTGGAATACTTACCTCCCATCTCTCTCTCGTGCCTACACCCACCACCTTAGGCCAGGCCTTCATAATCTTGCCTGGCCCCATCAGCATTTTTGACTGAATGAAAGCAAACTCCATGAGACTAAGACTTTGTGGGCAAGATTGGGGTCTTAAATCTAGTTAGGACAGAATTTTGTAACAGATTTCTTCTCTACATTGTAAAACTGTTGATGTACAACCCAAGTGATTCCAAGAACTAAGATGGGACACATGCCTCCATCAAAGATGAGTTCATAAGAAGAGAAATGGTTAAAAGATAAGCATTATTGAGTCCTATGAGAGTTACTTGTTTAGAGTTAGTCTAAATCCTTCCCAGTCTCCCAATTTATTCTTCTTGTTTTCTTGCCAACTGATCAACCCGGTCACTTGACTCTTTTTTCCAAAAGGGTGTTTCTTTTCATGCCTGTCGGTGCTGTCCAGTTAGATAGTTCACTGAGATTTTTAATTCTGTTAATCCCTAGGCAACATTAAAAGGATTTGGAGGGCATCTGACTTATATATACAGTGAGAAACAGCCTTCTAATTCTTGGAGCCTATTAGATGTTCCATTTTTCAATTTTATGTATTGGCATATGAAATTTCAGCTCTTTTAAAAATAGCCTATTAATATTTAAGTTCTTATATCATTGTATTGCTACTGGATAATCACAATTGCTACATGGAACAATAACAGAAGATGCATTAACTATCAGTAGATGGGGACGCAAATAGATAGTAAGGGTAATCTACATGAAAAATAGTCTGTCAAGCGATGTCAGCCTCAATGAGCATGAATTTACAGTGCGTACAGTAGCCACAATGGCTCTCATTGTTGATTCAGCCTCTGATTACTCTGTTTGCACTGCAGACAAAATGCCCTAAATGAAGACCAAGATAGTAAGTGAACTATCTATCATCTCTTTTATTTTTATTCCAAGCTCGGAGAATTGGCAGAAAGAGAACTGTAAATGGAGATCCCTGCTGGTTCTGTGTCATAGGACCCTCTTAAAACATTGAGGGTGCGGTTAATTATTTAAGACAGAGAATAGAAAGTAGGACTTTGCAATTTTACTGAAGCTTTGTGTCAAGATTCTTACCCACACCCTAACCACAGTGATCTCAGGCTACGGATTTGCTTTTTTGCTGTTGTTCAAAAATATTTGTACAAGAACAGTTGCTATCAGTGAAAAGTGGGATGGCCAAATCAGGAATGAATGAAAGGGACAAGAGTGTGAACAAATATTACAAATGCAGGTTAAAAACTTGGAGGAATATTGTCAGTCAATGCGAGACTCCTACATAGACTTTTAAAATGCTTTCTGTTTCTCATCTCTACTCAGGGGTCCCCACAAACGTCTTAAACTCGCCATATTTAAGACATCATATTCTCCCCTAATCATTCCATATTGAAACAAAACTAACCCTGTTCCCTTTCATCTTCATTTTCTTTCTCGCCTTAATGGCACCCTAATTTCCTTCAGGCTCAAAATCTGTCTTGCTGTTTCTCCTTCCGCTTACTACAGTCAATCATTGCTTTAAAAAGAGAGATTTACCAAAAAGCAGATGAAGTGTAAGCTTCAGAGCCCGTCTTGTACACGTGCCTCTTCCCAGGCTCAGCAATGTGTTTATATGACCGTATATAATTATAAAATTTGGATGAGTAAGATATTTTAGCAGAAATCTTGTTCCACTCCAATTTCTCCTCAACCACACTTTCCTTCTTATCAGGTAGCAGTTTGAAGATGGGGCTAAGGACGTGTTGAACTGAGATTTGGGATTTATTTATTTGGGTTTGATGGAGCGTATTTTTCTGTTTTGTAAGCACTCCTGTTTACAGTTAAGTATTGTGAGTTGTCCCAATGTAGGGGATGGCTTCTAAGATATTCCTACCACCCCCTGCCCTGAATTACCTGGTCTCATACCATAAAGAAGCAGGACCAGGACTACCAGTAATAGAAAAGAAATTTCTATTGCTAGAGGAAAGGCTGAATTATCTTTGTATTCGCACTAGAAAATATTTTGTCATATGAAGAAGCAATCAAGAATATATAGCCACAACTGTACAAAAATAGGAATTACAGAGGTTTATCATGCAGTTCATTAAAAAAACATTATCGTTATTATTGGAATTGTGATGCTAGTGGTATTTCTTAGGTTTTTCAATTTTGTAATTTTTTATGAGTCCTTTTCTCATTCTAAATAAAAATTCACTGTTGTACTTAATATTTTATGCTTTTCCTTTAAAAAGGGCCTCCAAGTTAGATACGCTTCATATCTCACTAACCTGGATCTAGATATTTGGATTCTTCCTCTATGGTGTTTCTTTTTTTTTTTTTTTAAAGATTTATTTTTTTATTTATTTCTCTCTCCCCCTCACCCCCCCAGTTGTCTGCTCTCTGTGTCCATTCGCTGTGTGTTCTTCTGTGACCGCTTCTATCCTTATCAGCGGCATGGGAATCTGTTTCTTTTTGTTGCATCATCTTGTTGTGTCAGCTCTCTGTGTGTGCGGCGCCATTCCTGGGCAGGCTGCACTTTGTTTCGTGCTGGGCGGCTCTCCTTACGGGGCGCACTCCTTGTGCGGACTCCCCTACGCGGGGGACACCCCTGCATGGCAGGGCACTCCTTGCGCGCATCAGCACTGCGCATGGGCCAGCTCCACACGGGTCAAGGAGGCCGGGGGTTTGGACCTCCCATGTGGTAGGAGGACACCCTATCCATTGGGCCAAGTCGACTTCCCTCTATGGTGTTTCTTGATTCTGGATCGTCTTTCCACTTGTCCCCAACATGACCTTCTTCAGTCCTTCGGTTCCATTTGTGTGGTCTAGCAGATTAAGTACCTAAAACGGTTCTTGTTATACCTGTTTCTTCTCTTTACCCTGACCCATCCCACTACCCAATATCAGATTACTCTTATCAGCAACATTAATATTCATATTAATAACTATAGTAAGTACAATTTATATGGTTTCTATTACTTTATATGTATTATGTATACCAGCTACTTCGTATATATTGCATATTATCTTTTACGTATATGTAATCTTTAATTCTCACAATCACCCTAAGAAAAGGTATTATTACAATTGTGTAGATGAAGAGACGAGACCTTACATAACTTGTCCTAGGTCACAAAGTTGTCAGGTGATCAGGCAGGATTCAAGCCTAGTCACTCCTGTTCTGGTGCTGCAGTCACATGGCCTCTCTCTTTTCTAATGCATTCAGCTTCTCCTTCTGCTTTCCGAAAGAAACCTTGGCCGTCGCAGTAAGACCCTGACTCCCCCACCTTATTGGAGAATGTGTCTCTTCTCCTATGTCTATACCGTACAAGCCAGGCCATTTGAACCCCTTGGTGGTCCCCAAATTCGGCACTTCGTTTCCTGGCAGTGAACCTACCCTTCCACAGTGGCCCTTCTTGACTTTTTACAACCCTTGTAGGCCAATGTCACATGCCATCTCCTCAGTCTTCCAAATGAATGTGCTGTGGTTTTGCTGTAAGAGATCACAGCACTTACTGTACTTCCTTTTATATAAGGGGTATGACTCCTCACCTCACATTGTTGCAATCATCTAATTCAATGGTTTATTTAGTTTATTTAACATCCATAGACATTTTCCTTATTTCTGCAAAATCTTTAATAATTTCCATGTTTGACAGTTATATGGTATTCTATTTTATTGACATAACTTGTTTGAATCCAGTTAGGCAAAATTTTTGTTTCAGTTTTTGTTTGTGTGCCTATTTTTGCTGTAGTTTGCTACTATTAAAGGTGGTTTTACAAAGAACATCTTTGGAATATAGATTTATTTTGTCTATTGAATTATTTCCTTGGATAAAACTCCATAAGTGGCATGGACTTTTATGACTTATTTGTCCCTGTTGCTTTTCAAAGGTTTGCATCATTTATATTCCAATTGGTAGTAAATGATCATGTTAGTGTCACGTTGCAGCTTTGTTTTTGTTTTGTCATCTAGTAGCTTGTTTCGCCTTTTGTGTATGTGTGAGAGATTGAGTATCTTTTAAAATTGGGGTGAAGGGAGAAGGAGGGAAACTTGGAGGAGTGATATAAATAAAATTGTTTTAAATTTTTAAAAATTTTGAGATGAATGGTGGAAGAAGGACAAGTGAAGGAGACAGTTTGTGAATAATTTGATCCACATTGCAGAAAAATTAGACACGCACATATCAAAGTCTTCAAACCTACACAACTATTACCGGACAGCCAGGTTCAATTGTTGATGGGCTGAAGATTTGCAGGTGCAAATATTACCACTCTGCCAGATGTGTGACTGGATAGCCACTGCCAATTCAACTAGGTAGAAAATTAAAGGGGTACAAGAGATAATTGATTCTCCAGATTAGTAACTCAGTTGGGCAAAATTATAATACCTATTGAAGTAACTTTAAATTATGTTCTAATAGTAATTAGAGGCTTTGCCTCATGTTCTATGAAATATTTCCTTTTGCCCATGAAGTACTAAGGGACTGGTAATTTAGGCAAATAAATGATGATTGCCTGATCAAAGTCGTTAAATTAATATAAAATGTAATGGTAGTAAATTCTCTGATAAAAGAAAATGCTTTAATATCTCTACAGGGAGGTAGCCAAAAAATATATTCTGCAAATATTTGGATACATTTTCATAAGGTCCAGCAGCCCATTCCATTTTGCAGGTTTGCTTGATAGGTTCATAGACCCATCTTTTTCTTTTACTATGGCAATAAGTAACTGTGTCTATTCCATGCCTTTGTCATACCTAATTGCCACTATATTGTTCCCGAGGGCAATTGGACTAAGACTTTTAAAAAGCTGAATTTAAAATGACTTAATAAGAATTAAAAGCAGGAACCCAGAGGTTGCAGAGCCCCTCCCAGGCTGATGTTATTTCCCACAGTTACATTTTAAGGTAATTAACAATAGATCTCATCATTACACCTGGTTGAGAGGGTAATTGTGCTTCCTTGGGACCTAAACTTTGAGGTCCATATTCATTCTCATTTGTGACATAGGGAGCATGTTCTGAGTATCTCAGATACTTCTGGCCAAACTTCCATGTCCAACACTGGAAGAAAAAAATTATGGGAAAAAAAGAAATTATTCCAATTAGAGGAGGATCCACAAAAGAAAATGGAGTCTGAGATAGAAACTGTTACTTCTTCACATACTGGGACTTTTAAGTAATACACAACACTCACAGTGTGAGAGAATTTCTGGCATCTTGTTAATTGTGGTTCCTGGGAAGATCATGGGAAGCGGATGTGGTTCAACAGATAGAGCATTTGCCTGCCATATAGGAGGTTAAAGGGTTTGATACCGAGGGCCTCCTGGCCCGTGTGGTGAGCTGGCTCACACACAGTGCTGCTGCACACAAGGAAGGCTGGCCCACGCAGGGATGTCCCGGTGTAAGGGTGCCCCCTGTGCAAGGAGTGGCCCCTGAGCAAGGGGAGCCGCCCCGCGCAAAACAGCAGCCCACCCACGGAGAGCTGACGCAGCAAGATGATGCAACAAAAAGAGACATAGATTCCCGGTGCTGCCTGATGAGAATACAAGCAGACACAGAAGAAAACACAGTGAATGAACACAGAGAGCAGACAATGGGGGTGGGGGGATAATAAATAATAAATCTTTAAAAAAAAAAAAGATCATGGCCTAGTCTATGTACCCTGAAAC
The DNA here is from genome assembly GCF_030445035.2 of Dasypus novemcinctus. Lineage (NCBI taxonomy): Eukaryota > Metazoa > Chordata > Mammalia > Cingulata > Dasypodidae > Dasypus > Dasypus novemcinctus. The sequence continues at coordinate 31,866,097 of NC_080677.1, read as the reverse complement.
AGAGGTGTTTGGAGAACACTCATTTTTTTCACTAGTAAGAAAAGTTTTAAGTACCTACCAATTGCAAGACCACGTCCTGCACCAATGGAGGTTCTGCATAGATGAGTAATTGGGTTGTCTTGAGTGAAAGTTATAGTCAGAATTGCTCCCAGAACTGTCAAACATGTAAACATTACCTAAAAGTAAGAACACTTTATGACAGCAAAAGCAAGGCAACAATTAAGCATATTTAAAAATTTTTTTAATTTTATTTTTTGAGACAGCAAATTTCTCCTGGATCCTGGGTAGCTGCTACCTAGGAATGAGTGTGCCTATTTCTCTGTGTTTAGAACTTACTAAGAATTAGTGAGTCTGAACTTTAATCACTGCAATTCTTGTTGGTCTGCCCTGAGTAAAACACAAAATCCTGTTTTACAGGGGTGAGTAGATACTTTAAAATGTTTTCAAAATAAATGTTCTGAATGTCAGTTTGGTTTCTGGGTTAAATTGCCTCCGAATTCCCCAGTTCTAAAATCACATTTCACAGCTTAGGGAAACCCTGTCTGGGGTCTGTCTAGACCTCAGAATTGGCCTGGTTTGTTTTAAGGTTTCAACAAGGCTCCTGCCCTATTGCCAGGGAAGAAACATGTGTGAGATGTGATGCAGATTTCTAAGGTACTAGATTTTCTTTTTCTTCATTATACTCCGTGTGGAAAAATAATTTGAAAAATGGTGTTATGGTGTATTTCTGGAATTTTGTCATTCCTTGGTGCCTTGGAGCTCTTTTAAGTAAAGAGGAGCAGAGTGGCGGGTCATGATCAATGAAGTAGGGGGTCAGAGACCCAGATTCTGGTCTGACACCATCACTAACCCACTGTGGGACTTGGGAGAAGTCACTTAAGGCCTTTGGGTTTCTTCTCTAAAATGAGTATTTAGAATATAAGCTTTCTCGGTCTCTTTGGTTCTCTACTTCTTTGATACTACAAAAATTGCTGCCAGTTTCTAAATTTTACATATGTTCTATGTTTTTTACTGTAACACAAATCAAGGATTCAGTATTAATTATGTACTGACAAAACTAAAACTTAGAATGGACATAGCAGCTGAACAGTCAGGCATTAGTAAATAAAGGTTTTTGGAGACTGCATATCTCATGCAATTGGGACACTGAGCCAGTTGGGGATGTGAGTCTGTTATAATCAATGTGATGAAAGATTCAAACTGAATATATACTTTGAGAGCATAAACATTCTTTGGTTATTTTTAAAAATAAACTTTTGGAGAGAACTAGAAACATTGATCAAATCAATTAGCTCATACCTTAGCAGTTCTGCTTTGCATGTGTTTGACAAGGTAGAACATTCATAAAGAGGTATGTTTAAGCCCCCGTCAAGGCTGGGCTGTGTCATAGTCTGGCATGTGTGACTTCTAACATTTCTGTAGTTACCGTTTCGTGCAGCACCTGCATTGCAAGCCACAGACTGTGGGTCTAGTGAGCCTGCCTCACTCTGCAGGGAGGGAGACCCCATTCGTGTCTGTTGCCTGGTCCTTTTGAAATGGACAAAGCCAGTAAGTTGGTCATCACTGGGCATCATACTGGACCACGCCACGCCAGCAGTCCCTGGGCAGCAAAAGCCACTCAAACTCCAACTGCAAGCAAGGAGGTTCACAGGACACCACGGTGCTGCTGCATGTGGCATCTCCATCCTAATTCATGAGGCTCTTGCTTTGTGACAACTGTTTCTGTTTCATAGGTTATATCCTACCTCATTTATTATTTATTTTTATTTATTTTTTAAATATTCATTTTATTTATGTTTCCCACCCACTCCCAGTTGTTTTGTGCTTGTTGTTCGTCTTCTTTTTAGGGAACTGAACCCAGGACCTCCCTTGTGGGAAGGAAGTGCCCAATCACTTGAGCCACCTCTGCTCCCTGCTTGTTGTGTCTCTCCTGTGTTTCCTTGCTGTATCTCTTTGTTGTGTCATCTAGTTGTATCAGCTCACTGCCAGCCCATTGCATCAGCTGGCTGTCTTGCTTGTCTTCTTTAGGAGTCACTGGTAACTGAACCCAGGATGTCCCATGCAGTAGGCGGACACCCAACTGCTTGAGCCACATCTGCTTCCCCATACCTCATTTAAAGAAAGATCCATCCTCGGTTTTTGGGAAGAAGAAATGGAATTTACTCAAGTTAGTGGGAAAAATTAAAAAACCACACTTTTGTCCTGAATAATTCCTAGTGAACAGATTCATTGGCTAATTGTTAAGCCCTTTTCATATAGACCCATTTAGTGCTGTAAAATTTTAAAAAGAAATGTATCCCTGAAATGCTGTCTCATGAGGGGATTGACTATAGAATGAAGAGCAAATGATATCTGTAAGAACAGTTTTTATGTTTTGAGGAGCTTCTTTTATTCCAAAGTACTCCACTCCCAAAGGCTGTGAGGGAGTGAGTGTGCATCTGAAGAGGGAGAGAGAGTTCTTGCGAGTAAGTCTTTACCTGCCAGGGCCTCCTGCTTCCTTCTCCCCGGGTTACAACCACCCTCAGAGCTCGCCAGGCGCCGACGGACCAGGAAAGCTGCCCACAGCGAGGACAGGCAGGGAAGAATGGTGTCCATTTAGAGTTCCAGGAAGGCAGAAGCAGGGCCGAATAAAATAATTTTAGTTGGAGGTTGGCCACATTCAAGGGCTAATTAATGGGAATTATGAACAAAGTGAGGAATGTGCTCCTGGCTGCCGCCAAGGAGTGCAGTGTCAGTGCAGTAAAGCACAGCCCGGGAGTTTCCTAACCTCTGGAGAAGGGTGCCCTTGTGCTCCAGCCAACATACTGAATCTGTTAAGTGCTGAAGAAAACGGGGCTCTCAGAAAAGGATGTGGAGTCTTTTATTCACTTGCTGAGAGGTTGGTGCTTAAATCTGCAGGAACCTAGACACGCGACGTTTTGATCTTAAATCATGGAGGGAAGTGGTTTGGTTAACAGACCTTGGCTGGAATCCCTGCTCAATAGACTCATCCAGCAAGATGTGGGGAAGCCAGCTCTGTTAGGATGCCGCTTGGAAGCTTCCAGAAACGAAACTCTGACAGTTACCCATTCCTGCAGCTGAACTGGAAATATTTCTATGTAGGTGCGAAATGGAGGAAAGTATTCTTGCACAAATAGGAGCAGCTCTGCAGTGTCATTTCTTTATTAAGTATTTTACAAACTTGGGAACTCTAAGAGTGCTAGGTGGGGAAACAAAAGGAAAATGAAGAAAAATTTAAAAAACAGGCAGAGTTTTTTTTCCTTCCCCTCAGGCATCATTCTTCAGTGGGTGAAAAATGTTTTCAAATACCTGTCTATATTCCAGATCAACATTTAAGCAAAATTAATGAGTTCAACCTTGTTTCCTTATTATCTTATGACCTAGTCACTTTTTCCCCTCTAAGAGTTAAGTACCAAGGTGTATCACATGTGGAAGTGTATGGGTTTCATTCCAAACTGGTGATTTTTCTTAGATTCCAAAACCTGTAATTTTTCATAGATGGGCACTTTCTTTACTCATATAAAGTAGTCTTGTACATAAAAACCAAACAAAACAGACAAACAAAAAACCCAGAAAACTTTAAATTGCCAGCCCATGCTTTTTTGGAAAGTGATTTGCCTTCCTCCCCAAAGTTAGGCCCAGGGAGTAAAATAAATGAAAACTCTATTCTTTGCCATCTAGCTTTTTAAAATTGGCAGCAGTGAACATTTACTGAAATTTGCTCTGTTGCATGGGGTATAAACACTGCTGAAAGGGGAAAAAGAAAGGTACAAGCAAACAGGAGTGTAGCTCCCTTCCCCCCCCCCCCCCCCCCCCAATTCTGGAAGTGGAGAAGGAGCTATTTCGCATTTCTTCAAAATCTAGGAATCAGTGGGGCAGTTTGGGCTGGGTATGTGCAGGGCAAGAGGAGGAAGTGGAGGGGGAGGATGGAGGGAGAGGGAGGAGAAGAAGGAGGAAGGAGAGGGAGGTGACTGAGGAGGGCAAGGAGACAGCTGCCTACCAGGATTTCCCCAGACGAGGCTGGGGCAGTGCAGGTGATCAGTACCTGACCAGGAAAGAGCTTGCAGGGGCATGTGACTGTTCCGCCATCTTGGAATCCCAGAAAACCCAGGGGCAGGGGTTGGTGGAAGGCAGAGCGGGCTTCCTAGGCAGATGAGTGCTGTAGCCACAGAGAGCTCCACACCCAAAAGGGCGCCAAGCTTCTCTTATCATCTTCAAATTCGCGATCGTTTATCCTTGAACTCATGTTTTGCAAATAAAGTCCTGGGTGGTACTGCAGGGACAGTTACTGGATGTTGTATGTCCTCCCATAACCCACTGGGTGGACTGGGGGAGAGTGTAAACTATAATGTGGACCACTGACCATGTGGTGCAGCAGTGCTCAGAGATGTATTCACCAAGTGTAATGAAATGTCCCATGATGATGGAGGAGGTTGCTGTTATGGGAGGAGTGGGGTGAGGGGGGTGGGTGGTATACGGGGACCTCGTATTTTTGAATGTAACATTAAAAAAAATAAAGACAGGAAAAAAAAAAGGCTTATGGAACAGAGAGTATATGCTTGAGCAAATAGTAGAGTATGCATGTCCGTCATTCTGGCCACCTCCTTCATGTGCAGTGCTCACAAAGTCTCTCGATCACAGATTCTGGAGGACCCACAATGCAGGGGCGTTCAGCGAGACTCAAAGCCAATACATGGCTGTCTAGTAAGCGGGGCACTGACAGCCCCAAGAGGCCATGCTTTCCATTCAAAAACTTGCTCTCCAGAACTGGCTTCAAATGCAGAAAGAATGCAATGGAATTCTAAGAAACACAAACAACTAAGAACCCCTAGCATACTTTTTTTTTAGGAGGTACAGGAGATTGAACCCAGGACTTTGTACATGGGAAGCAGGTGCTCAGCCACTGAGCTACATCCGCTCCCCTTTCTTACTTGTTTTACTTCCCTGTATTAGGCAACCACACATCACTACAAATGCTCATGGAAGGATAAGGGAGACAGGGCAACCATAGTTCCTTTTCCTTTCAGTCCTTCCTTACTCCTCAGCAGCTGATGGTAGAGAGTTTATGCATCTTTCAAAAAGTGGAAGAAACACAGTTGAGTTTATTCTGTGTGGTATTTTTCACTGTTCTGAGGAGAACGAAATACACCTGCATGTTTGAGGTACTAAATACAAATGCTGGAATTTCCATGATTTTGCCTACAAGTCAAATGCTCTTATATTTGCATTTAAAATGGGCATTGAGCAATATCAAGACGAATGGTAAAATCCATGCTTATATTTTAAAATGTTAATTATTCTTCACTTCTTACAATATTCGATAACAAAAGCACTTCGCGACAGTGTCAGAGGGGAAGAAGGAGAAAAAAGCTTTCTATTTTAGTAGTTTAAATGGCATTTCTTTCTGTCTTTTGAACAAATGGTCTCACATTTTCATTCTGCCCTGGACCCCACAAATTCTGTGGTTGGCCTTGGGGGAAGGAGTGCAAATCCCGTGATGGACCTGGAGGGATGGAGCTGGAAGCATATTTTAAAAAACGACTCTAAGTTCTTTGATAAGAGGATGCCTTCTTTTTTTTCTTAATAATTTCCCTTAATACAGAGTACCATATTTCTCCTCCAAAGCTCCTGGCCCTGCTGTATTTCTGTGGGATAGGCCCATTTTTCAAAAGCAAGCAGCAAGCTTCGGCGAGGGCTGTTCTCGGCGACTTCTTCCCCGCCCATACCCCTGCTAAGCTCTTACTTCCCGTCTGTTCTTTCCACAGAGCTTGACTCATTCCTCTGAACCTCCTGCTGAAGCTTGTTATTTCACAGCCCATTAAAAAATCTTTTGTAAGCATCTATAAAAAAATAATAATGTGAATTAAAAAATACAAGTAAAAATGTCATGTTGGTGACATTTTTCCCCCAAAGGCCTAAAAACCACACTTGGATACTATTGTAATGGTGGGTGTCATAAATCATACTTTGCATTTATTTTCATATTTATAATTCTCTGGAACTTACTAATCTCGGAACTATAAGGCTTTCTACAATTTTAAGTGGAAGCCGTTCCCTGGGTTTGATTTGTTCGTCTATCTCCCCTTCTGCCGTTAATCTGTTGGTTTGTTCTGCACATTTTACAAAACCCAAACCTTGAAAAACAAGGCTTGACAATTTAGCTCGATAAACACTTTAAAACTTAAGAAACAGTTAGATGTGTTTCATTTATATTCTTTATTATTCATTTGACTTGCAAAGTATGTAGGCATGGAAATTGCCTGTCAGTTTTACTACTGAAAGCTCTATCTAGTCTTACTTAAGATTAAAGTCATTCTTTTTATAATCACTCACTTTCCTCCAAGAAAATTCTCTGTGTGGTGGGAAATCTTCAGTGGAGAAGGATTCTATGTGGGCTTCCAACCCTTTAACCTAGATTATAGTAGGATGTTAAGTTAGGAAATGACATATCGGAGCAAGAATCAGTTGTGCTCCCTCCCAAGTCTATTTTAAAGCACTTTCCATTTTAAATATAGCAATAAAATATCAGCCTCGAAATGTCTGATAAGGATAAAAGCAATAGATCCAAATCCAATCTAAATCTGACACTGCCAGGAACAAGAATTCACATTGGTAAGTCAGGACTCATTTATGGGGCCATAAATGGGTGGGCCAGCTATAATCTGGGTATTAAACTTGTAAAATATATTGATGGTATGTAAGAGCTAAATAAATAATTTACTACAAGAAAATTGGAAATCTTTACGTGGTACTTAATTGACCAGTTGGTCCTCCCAGATTCTTGATGGCTCTTGATTCTTGCTTTGCATTTGTGTGTTTTTCACAGGCTAGATTTTTTTCCCTCCCTTGAGTTTAATTTCCCTCTGCAGTAAGTGATCACAAGTTAGTGCATTTCTGAAAACACAGTTTCCATTAAAAATTTTGCCAGTCCATTACATGCCTTTGACGGTTTCTTTTACCTTTTAGAAGGATAAATGTACCACACACACTCTCTGTTCTCAGATTAGACAATTTTCTTCCTGACCCCTAAAGCCTCCTCTGTGCCAGGCCTCTGATTCCTGTTCTGAATGCAGAAGAGAAAGCCTTCAACAAAACGCTTTAAAGAATTTACTCACTCTTTTTGTTTGATATTTTGGGAAGTTGCTGAATAGACAAAAAAATGATGTTAGAGAAAAGCTCTGTCACTGCCAACCGCATATTAAAGAGATGCTCAGTTTGGTTGGGAAGGGGAAGGAGAGAGAAAATAAGGAAACTCAAACTAAAGCATGTTGGTCATGTTCCAGAAAAACACATAAACTTCTTGGACACGTTCAAAATTCATTTACCCTGAGAATTTCATATGTCTATAACAGTATCTCATAGGTGTGTAACAATTACATGTTTCCAGACGCTTCAGTATCTTTTAACTCTTCAACACTCATATTTCTGAAAAGTAAACCTCCCTATTAGGATGCCCGGATTTGCTAGATGAGAAAACTGAGGTTTGGGGAAGTTGAAACTGGCCCAGTGTATTTGTAAACAAGTAATAAGGCTGCAGCCTCAACCCCAATTCTTCTGAACCCAAATTAGCACCAGCGTGAAGGGTCGTTTTGGGCTTTCCTCTACAAGCAGCAATAGAATGGTCGACTCAAACATGCTTTACACAGGAGAGCTGCATTGACTTGTGTATTGAGAAGCTCAGAGAGGACGGACTTCAGGCTTGGTTCCATCCATTGGACTCTCTTTCTCTGCAGTACTTTCTGCTCTGTGCGCTTCTGGGTGCCGACTTTGGCTTCCAGCTGGCTTTCCTCATGGCTGCCAAATTACAAAGGTCAGTAGCAATTGGGGTAGTATGCATCCTAGCAGGAGAAAGAGTCTGATTCCCTATTTTCATTTCTTGAAAGCAAGGTAGAACTTTCCTAAAAACCTCCAGCCAGCAACCGTTCTCCTTCTCCAGAATCGGAGCACATGACATCCTTCACCCGGGAGGTCAGGGCACTCTGACGGGCTGTTAAACCAGCCTGGCCACACGCACCAAGGCTGGCTGCAGACCTGGCAGCACAGGGAGCGCACACTCAGAGAGCAGTGTTTAAAATCACACTTTTTGGAGATGATGAGGATGAGAAGGGGCCCAGTTAGGCTTTATTTTATTTTTTTAAAGATTTATTTATTTCTCTCTCCTTCCCCCACTCCCACCCCGGTTGTCTGTTCTCTGTGTCTATTTGCTGCGTCTTCTTTGTCCACTTCTGTTGTCAGCGGCACGGGAATCTGTGTTTCTTTTTGTTGTGTCATCTTGCTGTGTCAGCTCTCTGTGTGTGTGGTGCCATTCTTGGGCAGGCTGCACTTTCTTTCGCACTGGGCAGCTCTCCTTCCGGGGCGCACTCCTTGCGCATGGGGCTCTCCTACGCGGGGGACACTCCTGCGTGGCAGGGCACTCCTTGCACGCATCAGCACAGTGCGTGGGCCGCTGCGTACGGGTCAAGGAGGCCCGGGGTTTGAACCGCGGACCTCCCGTGTGGTAGACGGACGCCCTAACCACTGGGCCAAGTCTGCCTCCCAGTTAGGCTTTAGTAATACCGGTGTTTTCAAATGGGGGATTCATTTAAGCAAGGGAAAATACTTTCTCTGTAGGCATTGGGCCCAGGTAGGTAATAAAAAGCAAAGATCCTAACTCTTAAGCCCAAACACTGTGTCTTTTTAAATGAGGCTTAGGGACTTTTAGTTACTCACATGCGACTAGCAGGCTTGGCAACATAATTTGTGGGGCTCCATGTAAAATGAAAACGAGGGGCTCCTTGTTAAAAAAATTAGGAAGAGTTAGAGGACAGAAAGAGTGGAGCATTAACTCTAGCACAGAGCTCTGTTCAGGTGGGGCCCTGCGTGACCACGCAGATCTCAGGACTCTGAAGCTGGCCCTGGAGGCTGGGCTCTGTAAAGTGGCAGGACAAATTTTCTATCACTGTTTACTGTATAGATTCCGTAGATCTAAATGGGGATAGTCTTCCAAAAATCTCTGAACGTGGGAGGAGCAAAGCCTCAACGGAGATTTAAGAAGGTGAGATTGCACGAATAAAATTACTTATTGGTTTTTGCTCTGGAGTCAGTCTTGGTTAGCTGGAGTCAGACCCAATTTGAATCTGCCCTGGTCCCTGAATGGCCTTAAGTGAATTGCTTAAATCTCAAAATGATAGCCTCGGAAGTGGCCAAGCAATGGAAGACCTGGACCTCCGCGGTTTGGAGAGGCGCACCAAAAAGACGATGATGCAGCCAGATAGAAACATAAAATAAAATAAAAAAGGGTAGTTTCATTTTTCTGTAAAATGGGAATAATTCCGGTACCTACCTTATTGCTCTGCTGTAGGGATGAAATGTAATATTGAAGGTAAAATGCTTAGCATAATGCCCGACTTGTAGTAGTTGCTCAATAAAATAATAGCAATTGTCATAATAATTATTATTAACATTCTCAGGGAAGTGGTTAAAGACTGGGACTCCTCTAAGAATAGCTCGGGGTCAGCAGGCTCTTTTTAAAATACTTATGCTTTTTTTCTGGTGAAATGCTCTTTATTTGTAGTAAAATTTAGAAAAAAAAATTTTTAATCAAAACTACTCATGGATGAATCACTCAGTGATGACAACTCTTAGCATTTTAATATATTTTCCTCAAAATATCTTCAATGCATATATAGGTATAAAAATTGGATCATAGTGCACCTACAGTTTTATGTCCTGCTTTTCTCCCACATTGTGTGATGATCCTATCGTGACACCGTGACTATCACCTCATCATTCAATGGCCTTCAAAAAGGTTTTATGCCAGTTTAATTCTATATTGAGCAAATGTTCTATACTTTATTTAATAGTTTCTCTATCTCTTGGACTTTACATGGTTTCCCATCATACACGCTTATAAATAATAGTGTGAAGCACCACCACGGGCATAAATCTCTCATTACCTCTGAATCTTCCCTTAGAGAAGAGTTCACCCTTCAGAGAAGGCACAGGAACAAATTTCTCCATCCTGCCAAGAAAGATTGTGCTGTTTCCTCTGCCCTCGGCTCTGGATGAGGGGTCCTGTCACACAGAACCCTTGCCAACATCAAGTATTATATTTGCAGACCTCCCGTTTTGATAGGCGAAACGCTGATGGTCGTGTTTATAGTAATGTGTTTGCTTTGGTCCATAGTGAGGTTGGATGTGTTTTCATATTTATTATTTGTATTACCTCTTTTTTCTTATTTAATGATTTATTTATTTTATTTATTTCTCTCCCTTTCCCCACCGGTGTCTGCTCTCTGTGTCCATTCGCTATGTGTTCTTCCGTGTCCGCTTGCATTCTTGTCATGCGGCACCAGGAAACTGTGTTGCTTTTTGTTGTTGTTGTTGCACCATCTTGCTGTGTCAGCGCTCTGTGTGTGCAGCATCACTCCTGGGCAGGCTGCGCTTTTTTTGTGCAGGGCAACTTTCCTTGCGGGGTGCACTCCTTGCGCATGGGGCACCCCTATGTGGGGGACACCTCTATGTGGCATGCACTGTGCATGGGCCAGCTCACCACAGAAGGCCCTGGGTATCGAACCCTGGGCCCTCCATATGGTAGGTGGATGCTCTATCAGTTGAGCCACAACTGCTTCCCTGTATTACTTCTTTACAAACTTTAAATACATGTCTCCTTGCCAGTTTTTCTTCTTGGAAGTTTGGTTTGTGCCCTATATTATTGTTTTTTTTATTCCCCTCCCCGTCCCCCAAGATGGCTCCCTCATCTGTCTGCTCAGTGTCTGCTCATTTTCTTTAGGAGGCCCTGGGAACTGAACCTGGGACCTCTCATGTGGGAAGTGAGTACCCAGCGCCTTGAGCCACTTCCCTTCCCTGATGTTCGTATTGTCTGCTGGTTGTGGCATCTTCTTTAGGAGGCACTGGAAACCGAACCTGGGACCTCCCTGCCTGAGGGAGGCAGGTGCCCAACTGCTTGAACCATATCTGCTCCCTATTTTTAATACTATATCCCTAAATCTTGCTTCTTCTAATAATAATGCATATCATCCACATCAGGTAGTTTTCCATAATAACATATTTCCACTTCTAAAAACATATAGGACCAGAGCAGAGTATAAAATGGTAGTGATAGGATGGTAAGGTATTTGAAATGTAGCCACAGACAACAACTTTCACCATCAGTCATGTTCGATGATACTTGTCTTTAAAAAAACTTTATGGCAATACTAACAAAGATAACTTCCACCATATTTTATATGAAATTAAGAAGCCAAGGGATTATCCTCAAAATGTTAATAGTAATTTTATTCTGTGTAGTGGAGTGGTTTTAGGTGCTTTTGTTTTACTTTATTCCTTTCCAAAGTTTCTCTGTTGACCACATATTACCTTTATTATCTCTTTCATTGTAAAAGTTAACAACAGAAAGAAAGAAATAATTAGAATAAGCTTATAATATTTTGCTCCATGCAATTCAGCAAAACTGAAATTGCATGTAAATTAATTATTTAACAAATTACATGTAAAATACTTGGACCTCTTTCCCTTTTTCATCTTCATACAACCAGATTTTTCAGGGAACTGCTAGAAAGCGCTCTCATGGAGAAGGGTAGCTCAGTGAGGATCGCATAGGCTTTTGTGTCAACCACATCTGCGGTCAAATCCACATAGCCTCATATTGGTGCTATGAACTTGGACAAGTGCATTAACACTTTTTTGCCTTGATTTTATGTCTTTAAAATGGTGATCATAGATAACCTCTTCCTAATAAGACTGTTGTGAAAAATATATTTAATGAGATCCAGTCATGGGCACAAAATAAATGAACATTCTTGTTATTAAGTCTAGCTGGTGCCACACCTATTTGAACGAATAAATTGGATTCAGTTACAGTGCTGAAAGTAAAGTCTCCAGAGACCTTATTTTATGCCTCTTCTGCCTTCACCTTGAGCAGGTGAAGTCAAGGAACAAAGTTCCCTGTGATCACACCTCCAGCCCTTACCAGGCACCACGGATGGCTGAGGTGGGACAGACCTCCTTTCTCACGGAAGAGGCCTGATGGGGCTGTATATTTAAATTTCTCTCTCTGCCGCCAGGTCTCTTCCTGGCTCACCGTCTCTTCGTCACTGTTTTTCTCACACGCCACACACAGTCTCCAATCACAACAAGTTGTCTTGTGTAATGGAGGGTGTACATCAGTTTGTTACTTTCAACTGGTTTTTATTTTTCCAAAACATTTTAAAATATTGTTAAAACAACTATTTGGAAGAAGGTTGGTAGGCAACCAATAAAAAGTTTAAATAAAGAATGTGTTCCCTTTAAATGCAAATACCTTACTTTTAAGCATATTTATAACTGGAATTAAGCATCAGAAAGCAGAGGTCTTGCCAGGCCTACTTCAATCAACAGACAGACAACGGTGATTAAGGTGGAGTCCCATGGCTGCAGCCAGCAGCTGAAGTCCTTAAAGTAGCTCGTTCTCCCAAGTAGATGGGCAGGCCCTATCAATCTTAAACTAAATGTTGCCTATTAAACTGACAAAGAATTACAACCCTAAGTCTAGTAAGGGGAAACAGGCATTCTCATATTATGCCAGTGCAGTATAAATTGAGACTGTCATCTGGAGGATAATTTATTAACAGTAATGCAAAGTTTGATCATTGAACACCTTGTTTATCATCAGTGAAGATACTTTAAGATGCAAGTGACAGAAAACCTAGACAAAAGTGGCTTAGAAAAGAAGGAAATTCATTATCTCACATAAGAAGAAGTCCAGAGGTCGGAGAGGCCTAAGGCTGGTTAGGTCAGTGACCCGGTGGTCATTCAGGGCCAGTGTCTTTTCTCCCCTTTGCTCTGCCACCCCCAGTTGGGGTGTCTTCATGCTTGGTTCATGAGTAGAGACAGAGAACCAATGTTATGAGATTCAAACTCACTTGTGGTCACCGCTTTTCCCATGTCTTCATTTAATCACAGGTGCCTGGAAAGTGACAGGCAGGTGGTTGTGACATTAGGGACAGGATCTAGCAGACACTTAGCCACGTCCCTGATACCCATGAGTCTTCTGCTCAAAGTCAAGAGAGGCTTTCCTCCAAGGGCAACACTTGCTAGTGTCCAGAGCAATGCGCATGAGGACAGAGAGTGGCAGTGGCTGGGAAGAAGAGTTTTACATTGGTCTGTCAACACCCTTCTGGTGTGTTTTTTCTGACCCTTAGGAGGACAATTTCTTCAGGATCGAGGGCTAAAGGAGACCTGGATTGCCAAGCAGCTCGTCCATTCTTGGCGCCATGCTGCAGCAGGTGAACGCGAGCAGTACTGGACTATCTAGTATAGCCCTGAGAACCCACGGCGTTTGATGCCTAGAAACCATCTTCACACACGGTCTCTCTGAATCCTTCCTAGGTGGGGGATATGAAGGGCAATTTGAATCTCTGAGTATTAGTGACTTGCCCACAGTCACATATTTGAAGCTGGGACTTGAATTCAAGTGTCCTGGCTCTAAACACTGCCTTCTTGCCCCAACGCAGACCAAACCACCTCCTTGTCGCTTCACATTATTCATCCTCGACAGATCAGGGTCAATTTCATTTCTACTGACTTTAATGACTTTCTGAGACTTGGTTTATCTAAGAAAACCACTCCCATGCTTCCTCACTTTTGAGAAATTTTTTCTTATATTGGACTAAGATTCTTTCTTTATAATTAAGCCCATTTTTCTTTATTCTTTTCTGGAAAAAGCGGGGTAATAAAATCAATAACTAAGTTTGTTGATCATTACTATATTCTAGGCATGCTTACATGTCTGCTTTTTTATTTTAATTTTTAACTTTTAAAATTTTTATACAGTTCAAATCAGCATGTCTGGTTCATTTCAGCTCCTTCACTGCCAAACTTGGGGGCAGGGACTGCTTCAGCTTCTCTGCTTTCTCCTTGTCTGTGATGACCAATATATAATAAAGGTATCTGCTGCACTGAACTTTAAACTTCATATTATCCTTATTTTTCTTAATCTGGACAGATTTGGTCTTCTCTTACCTGGCTGTGAGCAGAAAGCCCTTGAGTCCCTCATTTTTGGAAAACGTTGTGATGTACCACCCTGGAGACACCATCATTACTTAATTCTCACTCCAACTTCATGAGGCAAGTGCTGTGATGGTCCCGTTTTACAGACGAGGAGAACTGAGGCATGGGTGTTAAGTGAAAGTAACTGGCCAAAGATCAAAGGCTTATTAAGTGGTTGAGTAGGGACTTGAACCCACATGCTTTGACTCCAGAGTTGACGTGCTTAACCACAGTGCCATGCTGACTTTAAATGAGGAAAGAGATACCCAATAGCCTACATTTTTTTTTTTGTACCACGCTATAAGTCCCTTATTCTATCTTTCCAAATCAATCCAGATGCTTTTCTTGTTTTTCCCAAGTCCTACCATTCACTTAATCTCCTTTTTTTTTCCTTTTAGCTGCACTTAGCAGTAAACATATCCAGGAGCTTGTTCTAATCTCCTTCTACGTCTGGGTTACTACTTCCGCTATGGCAAAAACTCTAATGCCTAATTTGGGTGCAGACCTTCCTCGGGAAGTGTTTCCAGGTCCTACCTCTTGAAGTCCAACAGGAATTTGCCTCCTATGCTCCACTCTTACTGCCTCCGGGGACACACACCTCTGGTAAAGGAGTTCAGAAGTTGCCATTAGACAACCAGGACTCAGCCTACCTTTACTCCCGAGCTTGCTATGACATTTGCCAATAGCATCAACCCCAAAGATTTTCTAGTATTTTGAATAATTTTCAGATTAATTTACATGGAATAATCAAACTAAAATAAAGTAGTATAGTCAGCTGAACCTGTTTTCAATGGGACACTGGAAGGAATAGGATAAAGCCCAGGTTGTAAGGCTAAGAAAAAAATTGTTTTCGTTGTTATTTCTAAAAGTCCAGAGCAGTTCTCTATCGGGGAATAGAAAAAGGGGTAGCCAACAGAACCCATGCTGTTCCTTTGACCAAAACCTCTCCCCTCTTTGGTCTTAACCATCTCCGGCCATTGGATAGCTCTTCCTTCTGGAGAGCCTTCTCTAATGCCACCTACCCCCATTGGCTAGATGTCCCCTACTTATTCATTCTCCCAAAAAGTGTGGCTCCATCCTCCCCCAGGTGGCAGGCTCTGTGGGCAGAGACCTTGCTTTGTCCTTCCCTGGGTCCCTGGTCCTACTTAGCCGAGGAACCAGCTCACAGTAGATACTCAATAAATATTTACTAAATGAGTGAGTGAGACCTTACTAGTGAAGATAAATTTTTTTGTTTGTTTACTCTTTCAGCTCTATAAAAGAGGCTGCCTGACTTTCCCAACTGGGTAGGTGAACATAATAATCAGAACAGTTTTATTTTATTTTTCTGACTTCTCTCCTTTTACTAGGTGGATCATGAGAAATCACAAAGTACTTTAGGAAATGGATGGGTTCAGGTTGTCCCTCCCAACTGTGTGCAGCGCCTGAGGATTCTACAAAGAGCTTTTCCTGGTGCTCCCTTTTTCTCGCTGTCGTTTCCAGAGCCTACTGGCTCTGGAAGAATGTCTAAGGAGGAAAAAAAGAGGTCTATCTCTGGGGCTGGCTTTTCAACCATATTCCCAGCCAGGTCTTTTTCTTCTGCAATTTCCCAGCGATTAAGCCTGTGGCAGCTTCCTGCTCCCTGCTAAGCTGGACTGGGGGGCTGATGGTTTTACTGTTCTCCAGTAATCATGCAGATTAACAGCTGCCTGCTCGGTAGCTTGGGGCCTCCCTTAAATCCAGAGGGCTGGAGCCACACATTCCAAAGCAGTGGGAAATGTCTCTGCCTTCGCTTCCTTATGAGAATGTTACTGCGGCTCTGGGCTAGACAAGGAAGAAAGCAAGGGTTTTGATGTCTTTTGTTTCAAGCAGCCCATAAAAAAGCAGCCTTGCGTCCCTGTCTGCACTTGGTTTGGGCAGAGGGACCCTCTGCTAGTACAGCCCTCATCTCTCCCTCTCGCCCATCCTCATTAAGTTACCTGCAGCGGGATAGCTTGCATATCGTGTTTCATTCTGTGGTGGCCGGTGGCACCCTCAAGATGCCCACCACCACCCCCCGCTTTGAGACCCTGATGCAGGAAGCTAAATCACGTCCTCCCTATCAGTGATTCTTAGAACCGTACCCAGTTTGCTGAAGTTCATTGACCTGCAATGCGCTTCCCCATTAAGTGGCTGCAGCTGAATTTTGTGCTATCCTTTTCTTTTCTGCCTCTGACATGATTTTAGGGAATATGTGGAAATCTAAATCTCCTGCTGGTCGACAGGCAAGAGCTGGGTACAGAGGCCGAGCTGCTGATGGGGTATTTGATTCTTTTCTATTCTGATTAAGCCCCTGGAGACTCATAGTGCAAACATGAAGGACAAATGGATTTTAAACTAGTTCTTCGGATCCAAAAACTCTGGTTGCAAATACAAAGAGGTTAATGGTCGTGTAGGCATTTTCACTTGCATCTCAGTTTTACAGCTTTGAAGCCTTACGTGAGCCTGTACGATCTCTTTGCTCAGGGATGTTCGGGAACTAAACCCAGGAATAATAGAAATAGTTTAAGGAACGACAGGTGACCTGCAGAAGGACCAGAAGACTGGAGCCTTCCCTCAGCCAGTGCAAGCCCTCAGGTGGTGGGGGCAGGTGTGTGAAAGCCCCCACCTCTGCCCACAAAAGTGGCTGGGGCTAGCATGGCAGGGTCCCCAGGGCAGGGGTCAAACCAGGGTCCTCCCCATCCTGAGCCCCCCACCCGGGGGCACGGCCCTGCTGCTGGCTTAGTGGCTGTGTCTTTTTTTTAATAAAGATTTATTTATTTATTTATTTCTCTCCCCCCCACCCCATTGTCTGTTTTCTGTGTCTATTCATTGCATCTTCTTTGTCAACTTCTGTTGTCAGCGGCACGGGAATCTGTGTTTCTTTCTGTTGCATCATCTTGTTATGTCAGCTCTCCATGTGGGCGGCGCCATTCCTGGGCAGGCTGCACTTTCTTTCGCGCTGGGCGGCTCTCCTTACGGGGCGCACTCCTTGCGCGTGGGGCTCCCCTACGCGGGGGACACCCCTGCATGGCACGGCACTTCTTGCGCACATCAGCACTGCGCATGGGCCAGCTCCACACGGGTCAAGGAGGCCCGGGGTTTGAACCACGGACCTCCCATATGGTAGACGGACGCCCTAACCACTGGGCCAAGTCCGCTTCCCTGGCTGTGTCTTTCAATGGCATGGTGTTCCATCCCTCTGGTTGAAAAAAAGATGTCCTCCATGGCCTAAAATAGCCCTCCTGAACACATGGCACACCTTTGCATGAGGCAGTTGGGGATTTCCAAGGCAAGAGCCGGTTAGCTTGGGTTTGAAAGAGACTTGACTCGTAAAGGAGGAGGTTGCCTAGGAAGAAGATGCCCCTGGCCAACCAAGGGCCATGGGTAGCTCTTGGCCCTCACCCACATTCCTCTGGGCCACGTGGGCAGCAGTGGGCAACAGGGTGATGGACTAGTGGAGGTCAAGTGAAAATAAAATCTAAGGGGAGCAGATGTGGCTCAAGTGGTTGAGCACTTGCTTCCCACATGGGAGGTCCCCAGTTCAGTTCCCAGTGCCTGCTAAAAACAAAAAAGCAAACAAATGAATAAAACCAACTCATGGAAGCTGATGTGGCTCAGTGGTTGAGTCCTGGCTTCCCACATATGAGGTCCTGGGTCCAATCCCCAGCCCTGGTACCTGAGAAAAAAAAGAGACTAAGAAGAAAAGTTGGACTGCCAACCAAGGAACCTATTTCTAGGCTCTGGGGAATGCCATGTGGGGAAGGAGAGACACGAGTCAGGGCTTTCAAAGCCAAAAGATTGACACCTGTCTCGGTCCTGTATTAGGAAAACAAAGTCTCTGAGTGTGGCCGACGGCTGGTGATGGGCTGCTGGAGGTGCGGGCCCCTGTCCTGGGGCGTGGTGTGCACAGGACATGCCTGAGTAGGATCAGGTGACTTGGCCAGGCAGCACCGATGTCAGCAGCCCGCGGGGCCAGGTCAGGTTTATCAGTGGCGACGTGATAGGGTAGATGATGGAGAAAGGGTTTTTCTCCTACACCCCTACTGTCTATTATTACATTCCCTTGGCCATGCTTACATTGAGTCTCATAGCCCTTAGGGACAAGCTGTTTGATCCTGGGCAATTTACTCAACCTCTCTGAGCCTCAGCTTGCCCACCTGTGAGGAAGGGGGATAAATACCAACATGGGCTCTTGCATCACTGGTAGCTGATGCGTTCCCCTGCCCCCCACCTGCAACCTCACCGGGTGAGTTCTCGGTCTTGCCTTTCTTCCCAGATGCTGCTAACTCCTCTGAATCCTGACACCCTAACTGGATGTGTCTCTAATTTAAAAGGTGATCAACTGAAAAGAGTGGTGTGGATGAGGGAGCCAGATCCCCCTGGCAGCCCCCAAAGATGTTAGTGTCTTCACATTGGAAAAGAAAAGCAGACATTTGGTGATGTAAGAAGAAATAAGACGACGTTTTCCTGAGAGTCGCTGTGGCTAAGAGATATAAAACGGAGGCGGGCGGTCCCTCTGGAGGTTGCTCCTATGGAAAGCTCAGCCAGCCATCACAAACTGCCCAAGGAGGCCCGGCCTCAAGCAGCAGTGCTCCTCGAACCTTTAGGGACACCCGGACCCCAGACACAGGCCACAGAATAAGGAACTCGGTAAACCACCTAACCTGCAGGATATTTAGGATGTCCCAAATAGCCACCAATCACACTTTATGTAATCTCTTTATGTCCTCTAAAATCCCTTGCCTGGAAGCACCAAGATGGGACACAAGCCGGGTTGCTACTTGGATCTGTGCTCCGCAAACTGCAGTTCTAAGACCCCAAATAAACGCCTTCGTTGCCTTGCAGCTTAGTTTGTTATTTCTCGGTTGATGATCCCTTTCGGAGGGAAAAAAAATGCACTAAACTCTGTGACCAAGAACATTTATAAACCATGCAACCCCATATCTCAAAACCCGTTGAAAATGGTATTTAAATCTCACAGCACCTAAAACTCTGCCAACATTTTGGGGTGAGGGTGGGGTGGGGATATAGCCAAGGGATGGCGTTACATCTTTGATGGAAGCTTTCTTTTCTTCCCTTTTAAATATGGTCATCTTGATAAATGATTTCCCATTTGCCTTCTTTCTTTCTCTATTGCTTATAACCTTGAAATGTGATTTGCTCTCACCAAGCAATATTGATTTGCAGCTTGACTAGATGGGATGTGGAAGGAGGGTCTGCCGCCTCCAAACCACCCTGCTTTTCCCAGCAGGGGCCCGAGAGAGGGGAGCTTGCTGCACGCTACGCAAGGCGAGGGTGCTGGTGGTGGTGCCCCCAGCCCCTAATGAGGTGGATTATTCCAGTGTGTTTTGGGTAGCAATTTTATGAGGTAAGAAGTGGTGTCTGCTCTGCAGAGCTGCGGCATCACTGCTTGCAGGCACCGCAGCAAGGGCAGCAGTGTTGAGTCACTCGGGTTAGGAAGCTGGACAGAGTGGGGTTTCCTGCTTCCAAGAAGAACACAGTTCAGTTCTCTCTGCATATATTAATGGCAAACTAAAAGAAACACCTTGAAAGCAGCAAGTAAAGGACTTAGTTACTTTTTTTCCCCTTTGCATTCTCCTGCCCTGAGATGGCTTCCTTGTCTGTCTGCTCATTGTTTTGCTCATTGTCTGCTCATTGTCTGTCTGTTTTTCCTTTAGGAGGCCCTGGGAAATGAACCCCGGGACCTCCTGTGTAGGAGGTGGGTGCTCCACTGCTTGCGCCACATCTGCTCCCTGCTGGTTTGTTTTTGCTCATTGTCTGCTTGTTGTTTTTGCTCAATGTCTGCTTGTTGTTTTTGTCTTCTTTAGGAGGCACCAGAAACCGAACCTGGGATCTCCCATGTGGAAGGCAGGTGGGCACCCAACTGCTTGAGCCACATCCACTCCCAAGGACTTACTTTTCATACAGGATGGACCTTTGCCCTAATACTAAAAGAATGCATTGTGTTTTTTATTTTTCATTTATTTTTCTATAACTCCCTTCCTTCTCTATCATTTCTTCTTTCTTGTCTTCCTACCTCCAGTCCTCTGGGCATCTTCAGATAAGATTGTGGTGCAGGCAGAGCCTGCCCATGCAGCTGCAGTTCCCCGTTTGCGCGTCTCTTCCACCTGCTCCCCCGTCCCTTCCCTCTGGAAACATCACAGTGACTTGCCTGAAGGGACATCCTGAGATTCCACTCTGACTTCTGCCATTTACTACAAAGTTGCTAAACCTCCTGTGCCTCAGTTTCCCTACATACATAATAGGGATAATAATCCTTACTCTATCAGTAAGGTGTTTTTGGTGGTAAATAATAGAAAATCCAATTCAAATTGGCCTTAACAATGTCAATGTTTACCGACCTCCAGAGCGGGGAGCCTGTGGTGGTGTGACGTTCAGGACACCCTGTCCCCCTTCATGTGCCAGCCACATCCCCAGGCTGGTAGTGAAGTGAGGGCAGCAATTCCCAGCTTGATGTGGGAGCATGGAAGCACTCCGAGGAGAGAGGAAGGCAAGCGAGAAATTTCCCAGCAGCCCTGGAAAGCCTTTTCTGGAATCTCAGTCACCTGAGTTGAGTGACCTGCCTCTCCTGGATCAGTCATTGGCAAGGGGGGTGGGCTCGCCCTTAGACCACTTCCGTCCACCTCTGGAGCTGCGGGTGGGCAGGCTCCCCTGAGGACGCATGGGCCACCAGCGGAAGGGGAGGATGCTGAGTGAAAACAGAGCTACCATCAGAGACGGGCAGAGGGAAAGGATGCTGGAGCAGACTTGGACACCGTCCACTACTGAGCTTCTGTGGGCTGTTTGAGATGCCAAAACAAAAAATAAATGGGAGGAAAATATACTTTGGAGCTTACAAAACACTAAACTAATATGGAGTACAATTGAAAAGTGAATCCTGCCAGGTTTTAGGTGATTTGATTAAGGTAACACCCATCCTTAGAGGAGAGAGGAGATTTTTGACCCACACGGGCTCCAGAATTTATGGGGAGATGAAGCATCCTATTGTCGCTGGCAAGTATTTTGGGTGCAGAGTAGATTTGTGATATCTGACTATCAGGCTTGCATCAAGACACGGTCACCTTGGCTTCCCTTGACACTTCTGGAAGGCGTCCACACCAGGACACAAGGATGGGAACGGCCGGGTTTCCTGAGGGGCAGCCAGCTTCATCAGGGGCTGCGCCTCCAGGGGAGGCAGGTACCCACGCACCCAGCCAATAGCCAGAGCTGGAGAGGCACTGTTTTAGTTTGTTAGAGGGCTGCCGATGCAAAGTCCTAGGAATGGGTTGGCTTTTATGAAGGGGATTTATTTGGGATAAAAGCTTACGGTTTCAAGGTCGTGGAAAGTCCAACTCAAGGCACCATAAGAGGTGCTTTCTCTAAGTCAAGGGAGGCAGGAGGGCCATCGAGCTCTACGGTGGTCTCTGCCTTCCCCCCCAGAATCTACTGTCGTCTGCCGGAGCTCAGCTATGGACAGCCAGGCACAGGGCTTGTGTCCTTCCAGGTCTCCTCCCTCAGTCTCGGCTGCTCCACTTTCCTCCTGTGTCCAGCTGCAAGCTAGCGGGCATATGGCCCGGCCTTCTCTGGGCCTCAGCTCTTGAGCTTCTCGGGGGCATCTCTTCTTGCATCTCAGCTGTGGGAGAAACTGGATCAAATTTTGCAGCTCCCTTTTCCTGTGCCTCCATTTTTATTAGACCCAGCAAGAGGGCGGAGGCTCAGCCCGAGTCCTGCCTCACTGATGTAGCCCAGTCGCAAGGGTCTCACGCCATGGTGACCCATTAGTTTCTTTTTGGGATTCATAAAATGATTTCGAGCTTCCACAGGCACCTTGAGGCAGACATTTATTAGGTGTTCGGAGATATCTGCTCCCTTGGAGGGCAGGATGCAGAGGCGGCCTCTGCTCATTTCGTGGCCTTGTCCCAGAAGCCAGGTAGCAGCAGTTCTCCAACTGGAGCGCTTCAGAATCCTTGGAGGGCTTGTTAAAATGCAGATTGCCGGTCCTCGCCCCAGCAGTTTCTGCCCCAGGCAGTCTGGGGCGAGGCCTGAGAACTTGGATTTCTAACAAGTTGCCTGGTGATGCTGTGGTACCACTTATCCCTGGACCACACTCGAGAACCACAGCCCAAAGGAAAGAGTGATGGAGTGAGTTTTGCCACAGAGAGAAAACAGCAGCTGCCCCATCTCGGTTGGTGTCCTCCCTCCTCTGACTCAGTTCACTTACTCTGAATATGGGACCCCCGTTCCCTGAAGTCTCCTGGGTCATTCATTCATGGCAGGAACCCGATTTTTTTTTTCCTGTGGAGACCGGAGCGCCCTGCAGGAGAGCTCTGTGAGGAGCTGGAGATTTTGCTCCCAGGGCTGTTTATAATGTACAGGAGGAGACCCAAGTTCCCAGAGGCACTGCCCTCTGCACGGGCACTCAACACTGGGGCACAAGGACGTCCCAAACAGAAGCCTTGCACAGTGCATGCCTACAATGACCCTGGGGAGCTTCTAACTAATGGGCACTTGTAAACCTAACAGGATTTCCTACTGGTGTGACTGCCTTGGGTAAAATGCTGGGCTGCTCATTAAACTGTCAGCCCGCAGAGAGGCGTGGCTCCCGGGAAGAGGGTCACAGCATCCTGGGGTGGAAAGAGGACTGGCCAGGGTCCTCCCTCCCCAGCCACCCACCACCCACCACCCACCAGACTCCACACTCCTTCCAAAGTCCTTCAGGGGATTTTGCAACGCTCCTCCAA